>NC_143170.1:24239500-24843000 GCF_047325235.1 Durio zibethinus
TAATATTTTATGGACTGCAGGAAGTGAAAATGGTGGAAAAAAAGTCATGTATGACACCTCGAATACCCTTATGATCCTCTTTCCACATACC
This sequence comes from Durio zibethinus, assembly GCF_047325235.1. Lineage (NCBI taxonomy): Eukaryota > Viridiplantae > Streptophyta > Magnoliopsida > Malvales > Malvaceae > Durio > Durio zibethinus. The sequence goes on from NC_143170.1 coordinate 24,239,592, forward strand.
ACTGTCATAAAAACCAATCCCTGACTTGATTATGCCTTCGCCTCTGAACACACAAAGCATGGGAAAGAACTTGTCTTTTTATCACCAGCTTAAAGCCGTTGAACCCGAGACTGACATCTCCAGAATTCCTTTTCCCTCTTAAGATCCTGCTTTAATGATTTCGCCTTTACATGGTCACACACGGGCTGTCTAGCTAGCTTTTCCATTTCAGCAGCTCAACTCGAGGTTCCAAGCTATGTCACATCTGCCGTTTGCTCAGAGGGCAGTCACAGGCACGTCACGATTGAAAAATGCGATGTCTTGGTCTTTAAGCACTTCATGAAAGGGGAGATCGCCCACCAAAGAGAGGCCTTGATGACTAGTGGGAATGGGGGTTTTCCCCCCTTTTTTTTTCTCTCCTATTCGGACTCCTCCTCTTATTCAGATTCCTCATCTATCTTTTTTTTTTCTCCCCCCCTTCTCTTTAAGGGCTGAAGAACTTCGGGGAGATTTCGTCGGATTTTGGAAATTGTCGCCGGAATCTGAAAAATTTCACCGGAAGTTCGTCGGAAGTTGCAGAAAGATCACCGATTTTTGGGATTCTTCGCCGGAAACTGGGTAGGTCACCGGAAACTTCAAATTGACCGGAATTCTTGCCGAAAAATTCAACTCTTGTCGGAAAATTCGTCGAAATCTGGAAATTTCCCAGAAATTTCCAGAAAATTTTTTCGCCAAAAATTTCTAAAAATTTTTTCTCACTCCCAGAACACTCCTAAACTTTTCTTAGCTTCCTATACGCCTCATTTTCTCTCAAATCAGTAGCTTTGCTTACTGTTTTCCCTGTTCTGCAATCAGTTCCAGGGGTCCTTTATATAGGGATTGATCAGGAGTTTCTGATCAATCTCAATTCCTCTTTGGATGGGAATTCAATCTTTGAGTCCAATCTGGACTCTTCTGATTGAATGCCCATTCACAATGGGATTCTTTAACTTTCAATCCCATCCCTCCAAAATCAAATAAAATAAAAAAAAAAATAGATAATTAGAAAAGATAGGATAAATAAAAAAAATAATAATCAGATAATAAAAAAGAATCAGATAAAATTAACAGATAATTTTAAAAAAATTAAATAAGATAAACCCAAAAATATATTACAAAAAAATAATAATAATAATAATAAATAATAATAATAATATAATAATATATAACTATATACATATAAATATATTCTAAATAAAAATAAATAAATACAGATATACAAAAAAGAAAAAAGAGAAAAAAAGGAAAAAAAATACAGGATAAAAAATTCAATTGGGCCGGGCTAGGCCCAATTGATCTGGGCCTAAACCCATTTGGGCCAGGCCTAATTGATCTGGACCTGGACCCAATTGGGTGTCTACATATGTCTTGTAATCAATATCAACCAAATTTTGCATAATCAATCAAGCATTAAAATTTCATTAAGAAAAGGTAACCAAATTCAAATTCTCTTCAAATAAAAGTTTAGAGGTTACCCATCTCCTTTGTGTGTCTAGAGTATTCAATCTTTAATCTCACATTATAACTTCTTGCTTTAACACACCTACAAGAAACAATCTCATTTGATTTTTGATACCAAAATTGCTTTGGGTCTTTGAGAGTTAGTGACCAAGTCTCTTATTTTTTAAGGAACCCATACTTACCTAATTCTAAATGGAACTTTTCTTCTAATAGGCCAAGTATGTATAGTATGATCATGAAAATTATAAAAATTACATTTAATCATTTTAACATTTAAACTCTTATCTAAAAACTCTTGTTTCTCATTCATCAAAACATCAAATTTCTTTTTCAAATCAAAATTTTCTTTTTTTAAAATTTCATACCTATTTTGAGAGGTTTCAAAATCTTTTTTCATTTTTTCATTTTCTTTTTCTTAAACATTTTTTTAATTCCTTAAAAACTCATTCTCTACATTCAACTTTGAAATCATTTTCTTATATTTTCTCTTTATTGATTCACATTCAACATATACCTCATTATAAGCATTTTTCAATCATCAAAAGCATATAAATTTGAATCAATAAAATTAGAAGTTACCTCTAGATCTTCAAAAGCCATGAGATATGATGCATTTCAGTTTGATTGTTGACTTTCATGTATTTCATCCAACTTTTTTCATATCTTATTTTAGGTTGGACACTTTGATATCAAGTTGAATTTGTGAGAGTCAAGAGCTCCATATAGTAAGCACTTGGCCTTGGCATCATCCATTACTTGCCTCATGTAGTTTGTATCATTTGAAGGAATTCCAAGCCCTTTTTCAACCACATTCCAAACTCTAAAATTTTGGGCCATTATGAACATCTTCATCATTCTTCTTCATTCATAAAATTCAAATTTATCAATCATATGAGCTTTGAGGGTTTTCTCACCATCTTGGAATCAAAATTGAGTCATAGGATCTTTACTCAAAGTGGTTAAACCTACAAAAAGAGACCAAAGCTCTAATACCAATTATTAGCTTTATAAGTGAGATGGTGGTCCAATAAGGGAGTGAATTATATTTCTCTAAATTTTTTCAAACAAATGATTCAATATAATTGGATGAAAAATAGAACCAATATCAAAATATGATGCAAACAATAATGAATTGATGAACTATAAGCAAATATGAACTATAATTAAAATAAAGAGATAGGGATAGAAAAATCAAACAAAAAAATTTATAAAGGTTTGGTCCTTCTCCTTAAGGTACTTACATCCTCTCTCTTGGTTGTCCACAACAAGGATTTAATCTACTATACTTGAATTGAAATTACAACCCTATCTTTTTCTCACAAAGGCTTAAGATAGAAACCTTATACTCTCTACTTTTAAGGCTAAGTAGTAACCTCTCAATTTCATAAATTCAAGAGGGTACCTCACCTCTTGATTACAAAATCACTTAATAACAATGCAAACTTAAAACACCTCTCAAAGGTTAAGTGTTTGCCTAATAAAGTATAAGAAAATGTGATGAATGAAGAACAACAATATTTTGGATATAAGAAATACAAATGATATTGAACTTAAGCTCTAAAAACTCTCGATTCTAAGAGAAAATAAAAATATAACTTGTTAGTACTTGCTCTCTTGCTTCATCAACCTTCTTGGTATGTTGGAATGATCAATATATAGAGAAAATAAAAAGCTAGCTATTGAAGATGCTTAAGAGAAGAAAATAGCCATTGAATGCTTAAGAAACTAGTCGTTAAACACATTCTGGGCATGACCTAATCGATCCCTTCCATGAGGGGATCGATCAGTTTAAGTTTTGAAGCCAATTTTGCCTTCAAAAATGCCTACCCGATCGATCCCTTTATGTAGGGGATCGATTGGTTTAAGGGGGTGATCGATCCCCTACATAAGGTGATTGATCCCTTTTTCATGTACCAGACAAACCTACATTCTATAAGAAAAATCAATCGATCCCTTCTTGAGGGGATCGATCCTATCCATGATTGGCTGGCTATTTCTTATTTTGTACTCTAATTAGTAATTTGATTATATCTTGAGTTATACAAATTCAAATCATAAATTATTTGAATATTTAGAAACTAGACTTAAAGGGCTTTCTATCAAAATTCATCACCTAATTCATTGTATACAAATTATAATGAATTTTTAAAACTACCTTCTGTGCAGTTTTTAGACAACTGCAGAATATCTAGTAAAAATTTAAAATCTTTTCTTAAAAAATTTAGATTTTAATTTTGTTTTATCCATTAGAAAGTAGACTCACAGAGCTTTCCAACCATATAAAATTCAAATATTAAAACTTTATGAATTAATACAAAAAAATAAAACAAATTCAATGTTGGAAAACTTTGTTCTTGTAAAACTACTTTTTTAAGTTAATCTATTTCTCAAAACCAATATTATCAAATTTGTATTAAGTCTAAAATGAATAAGTTCACTTTAAAAACAACAATTGGACTTTCATTTAAGCTCAAATAAATAATCTTTAAAGATAGATTTGGTTTGAGAAATATGAAAACAAAGAAAGGTTTGTTTATACTTTGAAAAATATAGTATTTATTTAGTACCAAAATATAAAACTTAAGAACATGTACTAAATAAATCTTTTTCAAAATCTTAATTAAGCTTATTTAGCTTAATGTTTTGCCATTTCAAAATAAAGCTCAATTCAAGGCTAACATAAGCAATGCAACAATATATTCTTCTTGTTCATTTAGTTTTTGCCTCAATTTGCTAATGTAACCATTCAGCATGTTATTTTTTGTTTGAACCTTGGTGCTTTCTTACTCTAACTCAACATATTCCTTCTTCGATCACTCATTCTCATTAGGTAGTTTAACAATTGTTATCTCCTTGGTTTATACATAACATCTTATGTTCGTGTTGTAACTCCGTTAGGTCTTTAATGGCTATGTCACATTCCCTAGCAACTTTCCAAACCTTGACTTCTTGTTTCTTTGCTCTATCTTTCCACTGATCTTTCTCTTCTTGAAGCTTATGAATCTCTTACCTTAGCTTATCACTCTTGACCTTAAACCCCTTTTTCATAAGCTCCAATTTTAAAGGTAACTCTTCAAGTTTTTCACACATTGGTTGTTGAAAGTCTTCAGAAATGAATACAACTTCATTTTCTCATCTTGCTCTCCAAACCAAGTACTCCTGAGTGACTTTATTAGTGAAAGATCCAAGACTCACCCTTTGAGGATTTTTTCATACCTTAATCAAATCATTCATCCTTTAAAATGCCTTTGGCTCACTATAAAAAAAATTCAATGATGAAGTTTATATGTCATAGGACAAATTGCTCTACCTCAAACTATCTTCCCACTAAGAGTGGTGCATAACTTGTTGCTCATCATAGGCCCAGAAGTGGAACCACAACCTCTTTCCTACACTAATATAACATAGGCCCCTGATTCATCCATAGGACAAACTATTTTACCTTGGTGCTTGTTAACCTTTGTAAGAAAGCCACCCACTTTTCTTAGATTTCTGCTCTGACTATTTGCTTTCACAAAATTTTTTTATAGGAGCCGGTTTACAAAAGCAAAGCTTCGAAAATGCATTTTTTTTGCATTCAAAATGACTTTTCATCCATAAATATAATAGTGGTGGACAGCCTATGAAGCACCTTCCATTATGGCAATAATAATTCAATGATTTAATAGTATCAACCAATATTGCAAGTGAAGGGTTGCAGCCATTCTCTACACTTTCAAAGAAGTCAACTACTGTTATCTCAATATAACCTAAGACCTTTGGAAAGATCACCATTCCATATATGGCCAAGGTAAACACATCTGACCTCTATTCATCATTGGAGTATTGCACAAGAAAATTGTGAAAGAACTTCTAAGGCAAGCAAATCTGTCATTGCTTTCTCTTTGTCTACAAATACACAGTCTCTTTGTCTATACACATAAGATTCACCAAATTCTTATGAAATCCTGACTTATGTTTCTTGACATATATTTTATTAGGAGCTTGAAGTGTAGACCTAGCAAAGTCAAATATTCTTTAATGGTTGAGACCATATCAACTTTATTAAAGATGAAACACTTGTATGGATAATCCTAAAATTAAACTACAACTCTAATTAATTGATTATCAACCTTCACCGTAAGAAGATATGCTATGTGTCTATGTTTTTGGCAAAAATCTTTTAATCTTGATGGGCTGATCTTCTTCCATACACTAACCGAATCCTCTACATTATTCTATTTAAGGATGATAGATATCTCTTTAGACAAAGTAGAGGCATGATTAACTAGTAAACAATCCATCTCCTTTTGTTGGGTCTTTCAACCTAAACCTTTACTTCATTTAGTGACTCGCAAAGAGATAATACAAATAAAAAGTAGATTAGATGTTATGTGGGCTCCATGAAAAACTATTTATTGATAACTGTTTAGGATAATATTCTTTATGCAACTTTATGGTATGAGATGGATCATGCAAAATGGAACAAACAAAAAGAAAAACTAGTTAGCGCCCTGAACAAAATAGATGAATTATAGAATTATATATAAGGAAGTAAAAATGAATCCTAAAATTTTGGTCAATTCTAAAGGTAAGGACATGGCTCTACCTATAGGTTAGGTTATTTTAAAGTTCACTATATCCGATTTAAGGTTAAAAATCTAAAGGCTCTCAAATTATTTCTTACATCATGGTCCATCATAAACTAGTAAGGCAATCTAATCCTCACTAATTATAAGCTACAAGCGAAAAAGATTTAATTTGAGTAGGAGTATTTCACTAGCCACTATAGGACATTAAAATCTCACGAAAGCATTGGTACTTTACTTTCTCGTAAAAGGATGGAGCTTGGGTGTAGAGCTCATGTTATATAGATGCAAATGAATGACAGAATATGGTGCAATTATAAATAGATAAAACATTCAAAGAGAAATTTTTAATTTTAACTTAGGCATTAGATAACATGAAATCATTTATTGGCCTAACTCTCAGCAACCTCCAGTAGAGTTACCAAACTGTCATAACGTATAGATTTATAGACTTATAGTTAGGCACAACCTAAAGAGTTGCTATCAATCTTTTTTATTTAGGTGCGATTGGCCACCTATTGAATCTATCCTGATTTAAATATAAGTCCCAAACATAATTTAGGTATCTTTAAAAGGTAGATTCTAATCCACAAAATCATATCTAAGTCTGAAAGTACGGTTACGTATGAGAAAAGTTGTAACACCCTTACGACGCCCATCAAAGAATGGTACCAGCTTGATTTCATGTTATCCAAAAGCCTAAAAAAATTATCAAATGATTAATTATTGAGAATCATTATTAATTAACTCCAATACTTTGACAGAAAATTAAGTAAATTCCCTCATCTCATGAATATATAAGAAAACTATTGTTTCTCTTGCAGAGGCTCCGTTGTCAAATTTTTAACATTTTAAAAATTTCAAGGAAATATTGACACTTCAACTAGTTACTAAGATTTTTTTTCTTATTTTATTTTTTATTAAAATAATGCCTTTATTTAAGGAAATTTTGATACTTTGAACTTTTTACCCCAAATATTTTTGAAATTGAGAAAGTTTGTATTTAAGGAAAATTGGTACTTTAACCTTTCCTTAAATCCCTTTTTTTGAAATAACAATTTTTTTATTATTTTTCTTTAAAAAAATTGATACTTCAAAAAATATATTTTTTTGAAGCATATTATTAGTTTTGAAATATTTACTTTTAAGAAAAATTGATACTTTCAAAGTTTTCTCAACAAATTTTTTTTTTTAATTTTGATTTTTAAGAAAAATTGATATTTCAATTTTTCTCTTAAAAAATTTTTTTTTGAAATTCTTATTCTCAAGAAAAATTAATGTTTCAACTTTTCCTCAAAAAAATATTTTTTAAAATTTTTATTTTTAAGAAAAATTGATATTTTAACTTTTCTTCAAAAAAAATTTTTTGAAATTTTTAATTTTAAGAAAAATTGATATTTAAACATTTTCTAAAAAAAATACTTTCTAAAATTTTTATTTTTAAGGAAAATATTTTTATTTTTTAAAAAAATATTGGAAATTAAAAGAATATTTATCCAAAAATTAAATAAGTGAATAGCATAAATTCAACTCATGAATAAAATAAATAACTAAATAACCAAATAAAGACACAAATATAAAAGACCTTGGCTCAGCTCGACTGACTTAGATCTGGCTCGACTATAGAGATAACAGGTGATTAAAACATCTAGACTAAAGCTCGGCTCAGCTTTTTCATAGCTCAACAACTAGATCGAGTCACAAGTTTGAGTCACGCGCAAGTGTGGGTCGAGCTAAAAGAACACACAAATCTTGTGAAAAATTAAATGTCACAATAACGTCGTTCGACAGATGTATAAAAACCTCAAATTTTAGTTTTTTCTCAAATTTCTTCGAGTCTTTCTCTTTTTCATTTTTTTTTCTTTATCTCTTTCTCTAAAAAATGAAGAACATCGGTTAAATCATCGTCAGATTATGAAAAATGGCACCTGAATTTAGGTTTGATGCCAAAATAGTTGCTAAAAAATGCAAATGTCACCAAATTCTGAGAAATAACACCAAAAAGTCATTGAAATCTGAAAAATAGAGTCGAAAAATTTAACAAAATTTGAAATTTCCAAAAAAAAATTGCATAAATTCATAAAAAAACCTGCAAAAAATCCCAAACCAACCATTTGCTTTCTAGAATCCTCCAGCCACGCTAAATCCAATTTTCACAAATCCAAAAAACTCCATATTGTTGATTTGCCAGAAACTTTTCTCTTTTTTTTTTTTTTTTTGCTCTTATGCTCTCTCTCCTTTTTGCTATGTATATTTTCTCTATGTGTCTTTGGCTATTGATCACAGGTTCTTTTATAAGATTAATTTAAGAGAATTTTAAATCAACCATGATTCAATTTTCAAAATGATTTTTGTGTTATCATAAAAAAATAAATTTATCCTTTACAGATTAAATCCAATTCCAATTCTAATAATATTCAACATTATTGCTGATTTTTCTAGGCAAACAATTTAAAAAAAAAAAAAAAAAAAACTCTTTTCTTTAATTATAAGAATTATCTTGTATCTTTTTTATTATCCTTATTATTTTTATTATTTTTTAACACCTAATCTGATAATATAAAAACTAAAGATAAATCAATAAAAATCAAGGACAAATAAAAAATAATAACAAATAAATAAATGAATAATCAACATTAGATATATATACAAAAAGATAAAACCTAACAAATAAATAAATTAAATTAAATTAAAATAAAAAACATTAAAAATAAAAAGGGTAATTGGGTTTGAATAAATTTAGGCCCCGATTGATTTGAACCCAATTGGTTCGACTCCTAACCAAATAAGATATCTACAAATTTAATTATATTCTATTATAAAATAAATAAAATATTATTAATATTTTGTAAATTATTGACATTAAAATCATTAACTTGTTTAACTATTATAATATATATATGGTTATTTTTGTACTTTTAAATGAAATAATATTTTATTTTTAATAATAACAAATACATTGATCTTTAATTACTATGTATTTATGATTGTTAATCAAATAAAATAATTTTAAATCATAAGTAATAAAATCATTTTTATAATAAAATCATCTTAATGATTACATTACCATGATGATTTTATAAAAGATATCAAACCTAAATGTATGAAATACATATAACTGGTGTATAAATATATATATATAAATATATCTTTAACTTATATTCAATATATTTTAGTTTTGATGTAAACTTATAAATTAAATTAATGTATTTTTACTGATAACACCAATTTAAAGTTTGAACTTGTTTGGCATTGCTGGTGGAGCTGCTTTTGATCACAGCTGCAAATTGATAAAAACACAATATTCAAATGAGATACAAATTCAATTGTGAAAATTTTTTTCTTAATTGTAAATGTCAATATATTATATATTCTAACTCCAACATTAACTGGGTTGCGGTCTTGGTTTGGTGATAGATTCCGGGGACCGCATTGGTCCCCCTCACCTAACGGGGTCTTGCTGTCTTTATATATAATATAAATATTTGGTATAATAATAGATATCTTGCCCCTTTTTATTTATTAAAAGAAATAAAGTTTTGAATTTAATTCTTTAAATAAAAATATATAAATGCTTCTGCTATTAAATTAAATTTAAATTTAAGTTAAATAACTATGAGATAAAATATAAATTACACTCGTGATCTTCAAACCTTGAGATGAATATAGTTTAGTCTTTAAATTTAAAAAAAATAATTTGTTAATCTTTATCTTTCTAACATTATAATTAGATGGCCTTTCATTTGTGGTGCCGTTAAATTTAACATTAAATATCAGCTACCACCACATGTCAGACTTGTGTAAAACATACGGTAGTCGACGTGGATTAAACGTAAGTTATTTAAATTCTTTTTAATTTTTAATTTATTTTAAATTTTTTTTATTTTATTATATATTTAATTAAAAAAATATTTAAATTTAAATTTTTTTGAACTCATAATTTTCAAACACTAACTCTAATATATATACCAATTAATCTAAAAAATAACTGGCAGTTATTTAAAATTTTAATTTTACTTTAAAAAATTTTTTTTAAAAATAGATTAAAAATAAATAAATTATATTTTATATTATAAATTTAAATTAACTTATAAAAATTAAATAATTTATGAAATATTTAATTTACAAATTCGAAAGAGAAATTAAATAATAAATTATAATTTTTACAAAAATTAAATCATTTATGAAATATTCGATTTACTAATCCCTAATGAAAAAGGATATTAATTAATAATTTATATTAAAATTTCAATTAATTTTATAAAAGAATCTCACAATTTTTTTTATAACTCTTTTCTTTCCTTTTCTTTTTTCTTCTTCTTTCTTCTGTTTTCTCCTGACTCTCGCCGGCCAAAGGCCTATTGACTATATGAAAGGTTGACATCTACTCCCGGCATCGATGACAACAATTTGAATCGAGGCCCCTCCTTGCTTGGCAGGATCTGTCACGAGAAGATTAAATAGAGCTCCCTCCCTAGTTTGGCCCCTTGCCGTACCAATCCGGTGCAACTTGGGGTGGGTAGGTTGATCCTTCTCTAGCCAAACTGGCAAGGGGAACCTACTCAGCCTCGTCCTTGATCCTCCTCTCTCTCTTTTTAGTATCTCCTCTTTCTCTTTCCAAAAGATCCCTTTTCTCTCGCCTAAAAATTCAAAAAAAAAAAAAAAAACAATTGTAAAAAATCCTCTAAATCAATATAAAGTATAAAAAATACACTTGAAATAAACTTTGAAATTTAAAATTTGTCCAAAACAATTTGAAAATATTCTTTGTCTTAAACAAAAAAAAATTAGGAATATTTTCAAGTCTGTTTTTTTATCCACATAAGCAACGTATTTGACTAAAAATTATTTGACTCGAAAACTTCTGTCACTCGTGTCATTGCATTCACAAGGTGGGTTAACACTTGACGCAAACCTCCTAACATACATACTCTGTTAGATAACAGATGACAGCGGGGCAGACCCTAGCGGCTTTTTGCCTGTCCGGCCAATCCGATCCAACTCTTGAACGACCTGAATTAGTCTTCATCCAACAGTCTATAACATCCAATTCGGACCAAAAAATCTATACTTACATAATACGGACGTGATCCAATCCAATTCAAAATTTATTTTATTGACTTAAAAAAACATTTTTTTGATATAAATTACATTTTAATTACATATCTGAAGAATTAGCACTTGTCAACGCTCCTTCTAGTAATGATGATTTGGTAATCCATGCCTTAAATGGTATTGGTTTTGAGTTCAAAGAAATAGTTGCTGTCATTCGAGCTAGAGAATCTCCTGTCTCATTTGAAGAATTACTTGATAAACTTACCGATTATGAAGAAGAATTGAAACAAAAAGATACTGTGTGTGACATTGTTATCCTAACTAGTCATTTTGCTACCAAAACAGATTATTCTAACAATGACAGGTTGAAACAAACCAACTTGCGTTATGGAACTTCATCTCAGTTCACTTCTGCAACTCAAAGTCAAAGAAAACAACATTCTGAAACTCAGCCTTCTGTTAAAGTAATCTGTTAGTTCTAAAATAAAATTGGACATTCAGGTAAAAATTGCTTCAAAATCAAGCTTAAGCCCTCTATGCCAGTTGCACATCATGCTGCCGATCTACTGCACAAGCAAACTGGTTATTGGATTTTGGAGCCTCCCACCATGTGACTTCAAATCTGCAGAATCTCAATCTTCTTCAGAATATGAACGTCTTGAAACTCTTTGTATTGGTTATGGTTCTGCTCTTCCAATTATTCACACTGGTTCAACTTCCTTAAACTCTCCATCTCATTCCTTTCATTTAGATAATATCTTGTGTGTTCCTGAAGCAAATAGAAATCTCCTTTCAGTCTCACAATTTTGTGATTCTAATAGTGTCAATTAAATATTTTCCCACATGTTTTTTCGTGAAGGATCTGCACATAAGGAAACCATTTGTTCGAGGACTGAATAATGATGGTGTGTATTAGTTTCGTAGATCAGAACCGCTTCTAAGACCTAATGGATTGGCATCCGTTGGAATAAAAACCACTTCATCTGTGTGGCATCAGAGTACTGGTCATCCATCCTTCTATAGATGGTTTTAATATTATGTTGCCTTTGTAGATCATTTCACTAGATATATATGGTTATATCTTATGAAAAATAAATGTGATGTTGCTGTTTGGTTTCCAAAGTTCAAAACTATGGTTGAAATCTATTTTAATACATTTATGGTATCTATCTTATCTGATTGTGGGAAGGAGTTTGAAGCCTTAGATAACCCACTTAACTCATTTGGAATCCAGTATCTTAGAAGCCCCACCATACACACCACAACACAACGCAATAGTAGAAAAGAGACACCGACATTGTAAAAACTGGTCTCATTCTATTACATGCTGCTTCTGTGCCACTTCAATACTAGTCTTACGCCTTTCTCATTGCAGTATATCTCATTAATAGGCTTTCATCTCCTGTTTTAGGCAATAAGTGTCCATTTGAATTACTCTTTAAGCAAAATCCAAATTATACAAAACTTAAGATGTTTGGTTGTTTGGGTTATCCGTGGCTAAAGCGTTTTGCACCACATAAATTGGCTCCAAAATCTACACTTTACGTCTTCCTAAGGTATTCAAAAACACAAAGTGCTTATTTATGTCTTCACTCTGAGACCGGAAGAATCTATACTTCAAGACATGTATTGTCTGATGAATCAACATTTCCATTTGCTGATATGCAATCATCTTCCAAAATGACATCAGACAGCTATGCAACATGGAACCCAGCCTTTGCCTCTACCTCTTAGTCTCCAAACAATATCCCTATTACCCCCCAACAAACCATTGACTCACCAAGCACCCATACTGGCCCCAAAACACCATCTTCTGCATCCATTTCTGATGATTTGCTATTACCATCACCAGAACATCCATCATCATTACCGACAGACCAACAACAAGCGGTATCATCTTCTGCATCTTCTTCATCAGCATCTCGGGTATCATCTGGTTCTTTCGTTTCTACACTTGTTCGAACGTATCCTATGGTAACTAGATCTTAAAATAATATTTTCAAACCTAAACAACTCTTTGCCTTTACTAAACATCCTTTTCCTTCTGCTATGGAACCTACTTCTGCTTCTCAAGCTACAAAAGACCCTCACTGAAAACAAGCTATGATGGATGAGCTTGATGCTCTTTCTAAAAACTAGACTTGGAAACTAGTTCTTCCTCTTTCTGACAGAACTGTTGTAAGCTGCAAATGGGTGTTCAAAGTTAAAAGAAACTCAGATGGTACAATTTATAGGTATAAAGCTATACTTGTAGCGAGAGCTTCAACCAAAGGCCTGGATTAGACTACTGTGAAATCTTCAGTTCTGTCATTAAACCAGTTACAGTTAGATTAGTGCTATGTATAGCAGACACAAATCGTTGGACTCTTCACCAATTGGATGTTAATATTTTTTTTTTTTTGGCGAGGTGAACTGTCAGAAGAAGTCTTCATGAAACAGCCCCCAGTGTTTGCTGATACAGACAAACCTCAAAAAAAGTAATTTATGGACTTAAACAGGCCCCACGAGCTAGGGATAAAGCTCTGAGCTCATTTCTTCTGTCTTGTAGGTTTATTAATTCCATCTCAGACGCATCATTATTTATCTATGCCAAAGGTGGAATTCTAGCTTACAAGCTTACCTATATAGATGATATCATCATCACTGGCAACAACAACGACTTTCTTTCAATCATCTTCGAAGCATTATCTTCCAGATTTTCTATCAAGGATCTTGGCAATCTAAATTTTTTTCTTTGCATTGAAGTTGTACTTGTATCTACATCAACGTGGTTGTTTCTTTCTCAACATAAATATATAGCTGAAGTTCTTGGTAGAACAAATATGATAGGAACTAAAGAATCAACTACTCCTCTGTCTACCTCAGTGTCATTGAAATTGTTGGATGGTTCGCAGGTTCAAATTAAGAAGAATTCAAGAAAATTGTTGGGCTCTACAATTTCTCTGTCTAACTCAGATCAGACATTTACTATCAATAAGTTATCTCAATTCATGCATAAGCCAACCCATACTCATTTGACAGCCTTGAAAAGGGTCATTAGATACTTAAAAGGCACTTTGTTCCACTGTCTGCTTATTAAAAGGGATGCTTCTCTTATATTGATGACAGAACATCTACAAAATCACATCTAATATATCATGGAGACACCGCTTTATCCTGGAGTTTTAAGAAACAAAAGAAAGTAGCCAGATCCTACACTGAAGATGAGTGTCGAGCAATAGAAACAGCTGTATCTGAGCTTACGTGGATTCAATCCTTATTAGTTGAGCTACATTTTCCCTTTAAATCCAAACCTATAGTTTACTGTGACAACTTATCTTCTATTCATACCTGTAAAAATCTAGTTTTTCTCTCCAAGATGAAGCATTTGGCTCTATTACTTCTTTGTTCGAGAAAAGATCCCTCAAAATCAGTCACTAGTCCATCAAAATCAGTTATCAGTCCATAACATTTGCACAGTTTATCAGTTAGCTGATGTGTTGACAAAACCCTTATCCAAGTCTTGTTTGCAGCAACTCGTTTCCAAGATTGGTGTCACTTCACCATCTTACAGGGGAATATTAGAAGCAATTCAGTTTGACTTAATTTCTTCTATTGATTAGTCTCACATAAATGTTGTCTATCACATTAATTTATCACCTAGTCCTAGGCTAGTCCATTTATCATGTAAATCTGATCAGCTATACACTAATTTGTACTTATCAGTTAACTGTGTATAAATACATAGCATAACATAATGCAAAGGCAGGCTTTTCTGGTACTATATCCTCTATTTTCTCATATTGTTACTTACCCCTAGATTGTGGCTTTGGCATTTACCATCATGATTTTAACTTCATATTTGATTAAGTTAGTATTTATCCTTTATCTGAGAGAAAAGAGATTCTAACCCAACCTTTTAAGTAGGAAATACAAATACTTACCACGAAAATAAATCCTCAACTGTGATTAAGTTACTATATTACATGACATGACTAATAAATTTATGATTTTTTTTTTTGGTGAAATAAAGGTGAAAGACCCCAACTGGTGGTTACATAAACACAATTCTGGGAAACATGATTCCCACAGCATCGGAAAGCAACAAAGTAGATAAAGAAACAGGTGGTTCCTCAAAAAACACGAGGAGAGTTCACAAAGGATCCCAGCTTCTCCAAAATATTAGCACAAGAGTTGGCCTCCCTAAAGCTGCGTTGCACCCGAACGTTCGGAATGCATCCCAGCAACAACCTGCAATCATCCACAATAGAACAATAAGTATCATGGGAAGGGACACCCTGTAAAACATACCTTAAAGCAGTTTGTGAGTCCATTTCCACAATCAGATTATTGATGCCATGGTTGGTAGCAATGCGCAGACCATCTCTGAGTCCCCAAAGCTCCGCACACTCACTGGTAGTGAAACCCAAGTAGCGTGCAAATCCAAAGACCAAGTTACCAAGAAAGTCTCTAAAAACTCCACTCGAAGTCTCTAAAAACTCCACTCGCCCCTGATTTGCCAGGGTTGCCTATAGCAAAACCATCAGTATTGAGTTTGATAGAATTTTATGGTAGAGGCTACCATCCAACGTTGATTTCACAAGGATTCTTTGGTCGATTAATAGGACCGTTAAGAGCCCAGAATTCCTTAACACGAAACAGAAGGTTATTCTTCCACTCATTAATAGTTTCAGAAGTCTTGTGAAAAAGTAACTTATTCTTTCCAAGCCAGATAGAACACATAGCAAAGGAGAACACAACTTTCCAGGGAATGTGAGAGATCCTGAATCAGCAACAGCCTCACAGTTGAAGGACACCAGCTGTCGAAGTCTAAATTAAAGGAGAAGAGAATGTCTTTTGGAATGTTTAAAGCATTCCAGAAGTCTTTAATGACAGCACAATCTCTAAGACAATGAGCAATAGTTTCTCTTTCTCTATTGCATCTCAGTCATAAAGGATTAACTTGTAGCCCCTGCCTACATAAGGTATCACGAGTAGCGATTTTTTAGTGTTTACAAATCCAGAGGAATTGTTGGATCTTGTGGAGAGAAGGAATTTTCCAAATGTCCTATTTGTTATCATTCCCATCAAGGCAACCTTTTAACAGCTTGTATGCTGAACAAGAAGAGAATAGACCTGTGTGGGAATACTTCCAGCTAATAGTATCTTCTATTCTCTATTAGTTTCCATTTGAACAGGAATGGCAATAATTTTTTCTTGAATCTCATCAGGGATGGAAGCACTAGAGCAGGTGAATTCCCAATTACCAGCAATGGAGACAAAGTCCTTGACCACTAAATTTTCATCTTGAGGTAGCCAAGGGCCAAAGATAATTGAGTTAAACGGGCCAAGGCCATTCCTGTCATCACACCAGAACAAAACCTGGGGCCCCGATTAAATAACCCAATGGATACCGCGTTCTAGGGTGGGGGCTCCTTTCTGCATACCTGCCCAAATGGGAGAGCAAGCTTTCTTTATAAATTCACCATTTCTTGAATATTTAGCCTTGAGAATTTTGGCCCACATATTCTCGGGTTTAATGAGGAAGCGCCAGCCAAGCTAGGCCATATTAGCGTCATTAAGCATTCGCATGTCTTTAAGACCGAAGCCTCCTTTTTTTGGCAAGGTAATGGTCTCCCAATTGACCATATGCATTTCTTTTTATGGTTTTTTAAGAAGCCCCAGAGGAAGTTCCTGCTAATTCTATTGATTTCCTCACAAACACTGGTAGAAAGATCCACGCCCTGCATGATTACACAGGGATGGTGTTAACCACTGACTTAAGAAGAGTGGTTTTTCCAGCAAAAGAAAGCAAAATGGCTTTCCATCCCAAAAGCATTTGCTTGACTTTATCAATGATGAATCTATGCTTGGCAGCTTTTCGTTTTTCAAAGATATTCCAAGGTCATTAGAATAAGCAATTCTTATTAAGTTGTTGAGGTGATCCATCCTGTTCGTATCTAAATTTTGAACGAAATACATTACGGATTTGTTGAAATTAATGGTCTGACTGGAGATTTAGCAAAAGTTTGTCAAGACTTTTTGCATTGAACAACACGTGTGTTCCATGACCTTTCCCATGAGAATGAGATCATTAGCATAGAACTTATGGGAAAGTTTAGGCCCTCTTTTGGAAAGTTGATAGGCTCTCAGCTTGGGTCTTCACATTCTTCTAAGATCTTAAGGTACATGTATTCCATGTAGAGAATAAAGATGTAAGGTGATAAACGGTCACCTTGACGGATTTCTCTTATGGGGATAACTTTAGAGCTTTGCTCCCCATTAATCAGGATAGTCATGGAGATGAATGAGATACAGGACATGATCAATTTAATCCAAGGAAGGGGAAACTGGAAGAAAGAGAGCACTCCTGGATGAAACTCCATTCCATCCTATCATAGACTTTTTCAAGGTCGATTCTTACCATCATCAACCCCCGAATACCTCTTTTCTTTTTGAAAGAATGAAAGATCTCTTGGGCTATATTAACATTGTTATGAGCTTTTCTTTTAAGGACAAAGCTAGCTTGAAAAGGATGAATAATAAGTGAGAGGAATAGTCTCATTCTGTTGACCAAGATTTTAGTGATGACCTTGTAATTGGTATTGCACAACCCAATAGGTTGAAATTGATTTATTGATGATGTATTTTAGGAATTAAGCAAATGAAGCATTCGTTCACCACCTTGAAAATCTGGCATGTAGCAAGGATCTGGCTAATAAACTGGAAAAATGGACTGACCTATGGTGTTCCAACATTTTTGAAAGAATATGGGATGAAGAGTGTCTAGTCCTGGGGCCTTGAGAGGTTTCATGCTGAACACAGCTTTAGAAACTTCCCGACGAGACAAAGTAGTAGTAAGGCTAGCCCGCTCAGAATCCGTAAGCGGATTAGCGAAGCAACTATGAAGTGATAGGCTGTACCCACTGAGTTCAAAGGAAGCGGTGAACAACATGTTAAAATGCTCATAGATAATAGCTTTTATCCCCCTTTCATCATTGAACCAATTACCAACCGAGTCTTTGAGAGTAAGGATCTTATTATCTCTTCTATGTTATATTGTGGTAATATGATAAAATCGGGTGTTGCGATCTCCATCACTGATCCAGTTCATTCTAGCTTTAAGTGCCCACATCTCCTCGTCTAATTTAAGAACTTGTTGATAATTATCCATGAGAGATTCCTCTAGTTATTAAAGCCAAAGGCACAGGGAGGAAAAAAGAGCACATTGGATGCCATCAAGCCAGGCACGAATCCTGTTCTTCTTGTGGAAGATATTCCCAAAGAAATTCTTGTTCCAAATCTTAATGGTTTCTTTGAAGGTCGAAATAGTTTCAAAGAGTGAGTTTTGAGCTTGATTCCAAGTTTCTCGTGCAATTTGGTTGAACTCCATATGAGAAAACTAAATGGCTTCGAACCTGAAAGGTCAAGGCCCAAAACGAGGCATCCTGAGATAGGTGTTAAGAAGAATTGGGTTATGGTCAGATCAAACTCTGGTCAGATGAGAGACCATGGAGTTGGGGTACAAAGTCTTCTAGTCATAATTAGCCCAAGCTCTATCAAGTCTTTCTGTGATGACCTGGCCGAAATGGTTCGTATTTATCTTGGTGAATTGATGGTCAACAAAACCAAGCTCAATCATACCACAATCATTCATTCAATCTTAGAAAAGTCGACATCTAGATTGTTTGAGGGGTCTTCCTCTGAATTTTTCGGAATCACTTAAGAGTTCATTATCCCCCATCATTGACCAAGGTAAGGAGTGAGTAAGAGCGAAAGTTGACTATTCCTTCTAAAGGAGGCACCTTATGGCAAATTGAGGCCGAGAATAAATAGCAGACAATATCCATAATGCATGGGAATGAGAGTTTAAGGCATGAGAATTCGACATGTTAGGGTTAGATGGTACCTGAAAAGTGGCATGGATAACTTGAGGAGAATGTTGCAGTAAAGTGGCATAGATAACTTACGGAGAATGTTTCAGTATGTTGACTGTGACTTCAGCAGATTGCCAAAAAGGCCAAATACCTCCTAAGAAACCATCAGCATCCTCATGAAAGGTACTGTTAAAACATAAGGTCCTACTAATTCTTTCGGCCTTCTCCCCAGAGATTCTGGTTTCAGTGATTATCGCTATAGCAGGGTTGCATACGAGATCCATGAAAATTAGGGCTTCTTGCGACCTGGGCATTCCACTAAAGGCACCGCATAGGGAAAATATCAAGCAAGGTTTGGTTAAAGAGCTAATTAACCATCTTCGAGATGACCTTCACTTCTCTTCATCAACATCTTGCATACTAAGCTAGCCCATTATGATGGTATGGCATGCAAAAGAGGGAGAACTCCACCTGTCCTCCCTAACTCTCTTGAAAGATTTGAGCACCAGTCTGACTGGATTTATTGTTAGAGGTGTCGTGCACAGAATTGCTGCATCGTTGTCCTCTACTAAGATCACACTCCTCACTGTGTCCAGTGCTACCCGAGTTAGTGTATTCCTCTTAATGGTGGTAGAATTTGCACCTGTTTTGGGATGAATTGCATTGTTGGCTTTGAACCAGCTGAAGAAAGGGCCGAGGGTTGGGGATGTCTATAGCAATTAGCAGATTGTCCATGCTAGCGTGATCTCCCTTTCACTCCAATCGTCCGTCTATAGATTGAAGCCAAGCAGAATTTCGATGGCTCTTGTGATCTTGATTATTTTTTCCCCTAAGTGGATGGACAGAACTTCCAGATTTGAGTAAGCTTCGTAGAGGTTTTCCATGGGGAGAGGAAGAAGATGCCTTGGTTTGTGTGTTGAAGGCCAGAGGGTTGTTGAAGTGGGGTAATGTCGGGGCTTTTTGTGAAAGTCACTAAGTTGACTTGAAAATTGGAGCCAGCCGAGAGGGTCCATGTGGTTTAGTTCCAAGGTAACCAAATTAGTAGGTTTTTGGTTAGAAGAATTAGATTGTTAGGTGACAAAGCCCTCATTAAATGCATGAAAGACGTTATTCTCAAGAATGTTTTGGAGCTCTGCCTGAAGCTGCCAACAGTCTGGCTTTCTTGCCATTTGAAGGGTTGTGCCACGTGTAGATCACTTAACTGAGCTTTACCCTTGTCTTTCGAATTCGGAATTGGGTCTTCTCGATTGACCCTAGCTTTTCCTTTATCTTTCGGGTTTGGTGTCGAGTCTTCTCTATCCGGTTTGTGTTCGTTCCCCTGCTTGGGTTTCCTTCGTGTGACAACCATCCATGACCCATGCTCGTCTGTTTTTTAGTTTTCTTTGCTGGCTACTTCCTGTTTTTCTAGAGATTATTGAATTGGGGTTGCACCATCCTCAGTCATTCTGTTAAGGGTGCAAACCTCCTTTCTATGTCCAATAAGGTCACAAGTAAAGCAAAGATTGACACCTTCGTATGACATCTTTTGCATTAATACCCTATTCTGATTTTAGGCACCAAAGACCTATCTAAGTCAACTTAAATGCAGATTCTAGCATATTTGCCACCAGCATTTAATTTCGTGTAGGCATCGATTTTAAGCAAAGTACCCAGCTGGTGGCCAATACTTTGAAGAATGCCTTTGTCAAAATATTCAACAGGTAAACTTGCTAGGTGAACCAAGACTGTAGTCGTAGTGCATGCAGTGGACAATTCAGGGAGTAAGCCGGGCTCTCATAATCTCATTGTCAACATTGTCAGGTAATAAGGACCCACAAACCCAGGGCCTCCTCTTGTCTCCATAAATGACTCTATGGAAGTCATCAACGTTAGGAAACCTGAACACAAAGAAGTTAAATCCTAGATCAATGCAATCCATGCCTCCTCTTGTCTCCATTATGATTTAACCCTGGGATAAAGAAAGTTGTAACCCACATTCTTTTCGAAAGTTTTAACAATCATTGCATTTTTCCAAGAGGCTCTAATCCTGTTCTTCTCTTTTTTTAAGAGAAGTATTTTGGGGACTTCATCCCCTTCATCAGCTTTTTGGTTTGATTTTTCATCCATGAAACTTGGTTGGTTAATAAAAAAAAAGGATTAGTTATCTTGAGATCCCATCAAGGAATCTCTGTGAGAAGTAGCAGGCGATTGACAGTCTGCCATTTCATGATCAGGAACTTTAAAATCTCCATTCTTAGTTCTTTTCACACCGCGGACTTTTAGGCTTCGAATGGTTATAGAAAATATTTTGTATTTGTATTTTTTATTTTCATTTTCGAAAAATAATTTTCATTTTGTATTTTTTGAATTTTGAAAAACATGGTGCATGAAAATGAAATTTTATTTTCAAACATAAAAATTGTGAAAATGTGTTTGGTATCTCTATTTTGAAAAAAAAAATGAAAAATGACAACCAAATAAAAATAATATATTAGATAACATAATGAACTCTTTCAACCATGCAGAACCCTCCCTTTTTTTCTTTTTTCCTTGCCTTATGCTTAGATGATTTTCTTGCAATAGAATAGCGAAGCCCGGTTGTACATCTTCCTATGAATTTGAGAGCCTCATCAATTAGAATGACTGGGAAAGCAACAGCAATTACCAGGAGTCATTCGTTAAGACTGAGGGGAACAATCCCAAATACTTGAGCAAGGAATGGCACGTACAGAATCAAGAAGAGCAGGCCAAATGACACTGACATGGCTAAAAGAAGCCATAGGTTGACCCAAGGAGGCATTGTCAATATGCTTTCATCTTCAGAGAGGGCGTTGAGGGAATTGAACATTACAATTGCCACCAAGACTGAAAGGGAAAGAGTTGAGGCTTTGATTTTCGATCGCTAACTGAAAGTAATTGCATAGGATTGTATCGAATTTGAATACTTGGGAACCTGCTGTGAATGGTGACAATGAGAAACCTTTCCAAGAAGAGCATTGACCCCAGTTGGCAAGTTGGGAGTAGGAAACCAGACTATGGCCATCTTCACTCAGATGAATGCCAAGGAAAGAGTCGTGCGTATACCATACGATGAATACTCCAACCGTGGCTATCCCGACATATAACTCAATCACCCGCACCAATGAAGAAAGTTGGTTCACTTCTTTGGTAATTTTGCTTTACGTAATTAAGGACAATAGGTGGCAGCAAACTCAGTTTGGGGTTTTGAGTGGCTTACAGAACGATAGCAGAAGAAGAAAGAAGAAAATAAGAGGAAGAAGAGATCACCAAAACTCAATTAAAAAGGCATTTTTGTAGATGACACAACTCGAACAAGTGTCGTTTACTTATTTGTCTCAAAATGGCAAAAGTTCTTTAAATTCCTGTGTGTTAGCTTTCTCCATTTTTTCGAAGTATTTTCATTTAAATTAATGAAAAAATATATATTTTTTTTGTTCTTTAATTTGACTTATTTTCATTTTCTAAAAATTATTTTCATTTTTAACTACCGAATACATTTTTACTTATATTTTCTATTTTCCAGGAAAACAAAAACAGAAAATGGTTCTATTTTTAAAACCAAGCGTACCCTTAGATTTTCTTCTTTAGAGCAAGTTGGGACCATTCTTGTTTTTTTCCCTTCTCCACTTTGACAACTGTAGTGGATTCTTTTCTTTGTTTCAACATATCTTTAAAAAAAAAGCTTTGAAACATTTATGAATTTCATTTCATAGATAATTGTGATTTCGTAAGCGTTAAAAAAAAATAAAGTATTCATAAATGCAACATAAAAATATAGTCTCATTATCTTTAAAATTTTAATTTTTACTGCTTGATTATTTTTATCCATCAATTGAATTTGGTTCAAAAAACCAAAATAAGGCCAGAATTCGGATAGAAATTTAAAATTTTGGGGTAAAATGTCTTCGACATTCTTATGATTAATAATCTTAAAATTAATGAGATAAGATTTATGAGATAAAAAATTACTTTCCATTATGTAACTCAATATCACATGCAAAAAACAGTGAATCTATGTTAAGATAATCTTAAATTCTAAAATGGAACCTTTGACAGTACTAGCAACGAATCAAGCACATGAAGTCCTACTTTCCTCTTGTACATTTAAAAAAAAAAAAAAAAAAAAGCCCACCCACCTATTGCATTTTAACTAGTAGGCTAAATGGCTAAGGCCTAAGGCTAATTCAAGGGTTGCACATCTGGCATCTTAGGTTCTTTATTTTCGATACAAGTTGGGCCGAGTTGACGTACCTGCACCGATGATATCGAGGTTTGATTGTAGAACCTAATCAGCCTGGCCCCTGTCTATATATCTAACCTATTCCGCTCCGCAAGACCGCAACCAAGTAGGTTCTTTATTTTCGATACATGTTGGGCTGAGTTGACGTACCTGCACCGATGATATCGAGGTTTGATTGTAAGAACCCAATCAGCCTGGCCGCTGTCTATATATTTAACTTATTCCGCTCCGCAAGACCGCAATCAAGTAATATATATATATATATATACACACACACAATTTTTTTTATTTTATGCGAGAAAAAAAAAATCAAAAAATTTGAAAGTTGATTCAAAATTATAGTATTTGAATTAATTTTTTATTTAATTTGAGTTAAATTTAGATATTAAATATGTATATTAAAATCAAATTAAAAAATAAAAATTTAAAAAAATTGGATTAAACTATATATTTTTATTAATTTTTATATATTTTTTAAATTTTTACAAAATAAAAATAATTATTTTAAATTTATTTAAATATATTATATTAAAATAATATATAAAAATTAAAAATTAAAATTTAAAAATTAATAAAATTTAATTCAAATATAATTAATTTTTTTAAAAATTTAAATTTAAATTAAATTTTAAAAATTTATAACATTATAAATTATTAAAAAAATTAAATCAAATCAGATCTAATCTAAACAATTACTACTTTTAATTTTATGGAGTCTACTTCTTGTATACCTCACTCTCTTTCAATAAAATTATCAGATGTTCATTTTTTTAATATAAAAATTTGTAAACTTTTGACTCTTGTTATTTCAAATATTTTAATTAATTGAGTTTTATAAAATAATATAAATAAAAACTACTTTACTCAAAGTTTAAAAAATACTCATATTTTTATTAATGATAATTATAAAATAAAAAGAGATCAAAACGTACAACTTTTACTAAACAAAAAACCAACATGTAACAAGTGTATTAGCTTTTTCGTTTTCCTGTAGGCATTGGGAATTTTAACCCAATCTTTTAGAAGGATAGCACCCTTTACGTGAAATAATTAAAATAAAATAAGTATGGTAGGCCATAAAATAATACCTGACTGTATTTAACTGAAGGGGAAGAAATATAAAAAGAACGAGGAAAATAATGGAGGAAATATCAAAACAAAAAAAAAAAAAGGGATTTTGTTTGGACTTTGGATAATTGAATTAAAGAAAAAAAGAGAAATGGTTATTATCACATATGGATAATTGGTGGAAGCAAAGTTTCGGATATAAACACACGAGTCAACCGAGGGATTAGATTTGTGAAGCAGGTGTAAAAGGAAGGTTAACAATTTCTAACACTGGGGAAAATGGTTGCCGGTGGTTGGGTAGATTCTAGAGTTGTAGGCTGTAGGCCTCTAAGAATCCAGCTTGGTGGCATGCCATCCCCTGCCACGAAGGCCGCCCAGTTGTGGGAGAAGGAATTTCCAGCTACGCTGACCCGGCTCAGTCAGTCACGTTATTAGCGAATTGGTAACCTCGCATTTTCTAGAAACGGTCGTTGTTTTCAGCTTTTTTGTTTTTGTTATCAATTGTTTTAAACTAAAAGAATCAACTGGCAATGGGCGGGCGGCGAAGCCATATGACATGGGCAATGACGATTGCGGAAGCTTCTGGGGCAGGACAGACGGTCGATGATGCGTGCGTGACTCTGACAGAGGTTACGGTCAAATCTCCCAAGTCCAACAATCCTTTTTTTTCTGGATAATTCCAGAAGATGTATAACAAGTACGCGGCTCTGTCTTTCCTTCTTTTTCATTTTTTTCCTTGGAGTTGTTAGCTATATTTACCACACTGCCCTTCATGCTTTTCCAAAAAGAAAATTCCCTTATCCACCTTCCAAGTGATGTTTGGATCGGAGACCTTGGGTTTTGAATTACTGAAACCAGTTGTCCCCGATTAGTCCATTTATGTTATATGTTTATATAATTCGCATTAAATATATAAAATATAAAACTATTATATTATAATTTATGTTAATAAGTTAAATATGAAATATATTTTTTATTAAATCTATATTTAAATTAGATCACTTTGATGTTTTTTTTATCGTATTTTTTATAATATTTAAAATTATAAGACTTATTAGATATTTCTTTTTAAAATATTTATAAATTTTTAATTAAATTAACATTAAAAATTAATTTTAAATTAAATAATATTAAACAATAATGATTTATTTTAATAATTTTATTTTCTATATTTTAATATTAATATAATTATATCTTGTTAATTATGAAAATAAATATATAAATAATTATTTACAAATTACATAATACAATTGTATATTAAGTGTACTTTATATGTATATTTTAAAAGATATTTATATTTTATTTTATAACTTAATGTATAGTTTTATTGATGCCATTAAAATATATTAATTTTTATATTATCAAATTCTTTTAATGATAAAAATATAATTATGAAATAAAATCATCATTAAAATATAATTTAAAAAATCAAGTTCGTTGAATTCAAAACTTAATTTAGTCAATTCATATAGTAACAATTATTAATAGCATCAAGTAATTATAGAATTCAAATTTTAGTACCTATAACCTCTTCTCTTATCTTAAGTTACGATTTTTTTTATACAAAAAATAAATTTTTTATAATTATTAAATTTTTACTATTAAATATCACAATTTATATGATAATTATTCATATTTATTTATTTATTTAAATTATTTTACATAAGCATTTTGTAAACAAAAAAAATTATCCTCACTTTTTTTTCCATCTCTAATTTACTTTATTAATTCAATGGCTAAAATATTAAAAAAGCTCCCTAATTATTTTACTTTTCTTAAATAAAACCTTATACTTTTATTTATTTATTTGAATAGAATAAGCTTCATTACTCATATGTAGGGATTGTCTTGTTCAACACTTATACTGATTATATCTAGACATTCCTCTACCCAATAAGTCACCTCATTGTATCTTAAAGCCATTTATGCTAAAAGGTGGGAAGCCACATTTGCCTCACGGTTTACATGCTTGCCTTTCCATTCAACAAAAGTAGTCAACCTTAATTGGATTTCGTTAATCAAGTTACCTATTGAAGACAAGTTTTTATCCTTCTACCTGAATGTTGCATAATCCCCAATGCATCCCCTTCGATTTGGAAGCCTAATTCAGGTGCAAACTTCACTACCTCGACTGCTGCCAGTGCCTCGATCGTTGTAGGATCCCTGCACCCTCTTATTTGCTTGCGCATGGCACCCGTCATGTCCCCAGTATAATTAATGGCCACCACACCTATGCCTTCGAGACTCTTACCTGTGTCAAGTGCACCATCAAAATTTAGCTGTATGGCATTTTCTGAGGGTGCTTGCCATGTTGCATGTTGCTTCGGAACCGGCTTATCTTTTCGTTCTTGTACCTGCTGGTATACCTTTAGATATTTACAAGTTGGAAGTGTCCTGGAATGTCCTCTGCACATTGTTTATTACTGCATCATTTCTGCTGGTGCATATTGCCCAGGATAGTGTTATGATCCTTTCCACCTTTTTTGTATCGACGCTCTTTACCGTTGAGATCATCCAATTTCTTACTTTCCGCAACTGTTGCCCTCCACAGTCGTATTCAGTCTTGCTTCTCTCCACACCTTAGCCGCATGTGGGCATGCAGTTATTGCATGCAGGACCATTTCTTCTACTTGAGTGCATCTCGCACATGTCGCTGACTCCAGTAACTTTTTTTCCTTTAGATTAGCATACACCGATAGAATCCCATGGCTCATTCTCCATGCAAAAACTCTAATTTTGTTAGGGAGGTTAGTCTTCCATAGCTTACTCCATAGTTCTGATCCATACTCACTATTTTTTTTTTGCTTCTAGCTTCGTGGCTTGTCTGCCACAACTACTCCTCTGATATTAGAAGCTGATAACTGCTCTTTACACTATACTTGCTGTCCTCATCGTAATGCCATATCTACTCGTCATGGGCTTCAACACTCGTGAATGGTATCGCTATGATATCTGTAACAGTGTCCCTTGGGAAAATGTTCTCCAGATTGTTGACATTCCATTGCTTGGTGGTCCCACTCGCTTACCTTGGTTTCCACTGGTTTGGCATTTTCTTTTGGAATTGGGACAAAGCTACCTTCCCTCGGTATCCATGGCTCACCCCATATTTTAATCTGAACCCCGCTTCCTACTCTTCATCTTACTCCATGTCGTAACAGTTTTCTCCCCATGCCAATACTTCTCCATATATAAGACAAAGACCGACCCACGCTTGCTTCAAAAAATGAGATCTTAGGGAAGTACTTTTCTTTAAGCACCTTATACGCCAATGCTGATGTATTATGTAATAATCGCCAACCATACTTGACTAATAAGGCCTTGTTGAAGTGCTCCATATCCCTAAACCCCATACCACCAGCCCACTTTCCTATACACATTTTCCTCCAAGGCAACCAGTGTATTCCTTTCCTTTCCCTGCCTCAACGGCACCAATACCTACTCATTATCATATTTAGTTGTTGGCATAGCCCTTTTGGAAACATGAAGAATGACATGATATATGCAGACATTGATTGCAACACTGTTTAATGAAAACTTCTTTGCCTCCATCAGATATCCGCTTCTGACTCCAGCTTTGTACCCTTTGCCTCATCTTGTTCATGATTCCTCTAAATGCTTTCTTCTTCCCTTTCCCAATTATTATTGGTAGTCCAAGATATTTCTCTAGGCTATTTGTGACCTGGATCCCAAATATGTTCTTAACTATCTCCTGCTTGTCTTTACTAGAATTTTTGCTGAAAAACAATCATGATTTGTTATAATTGATTTTCTGCCTCAAACCTTCTTCATAAATCTTTAGTAAGTATCTCACCCTTTAACACTCCATTTGATTTGCATTTATAAACAGCAAACTATTATCTGCAAAAAAATAAATGAGTGATCCTAGGTCCATTCAGCTCGAACTCTCCGTACTATACGTTCCCTCTGGAACTTGGCTAGGAGCGCCAATAAACCTTCTGTACATATTAAGAACAAATACGGTGATAAGAGATCCCCTGTCGAAGGCCCCTTTCTAGAAATATAATGTCAGTCTTACAGCCATTAACAACCACATTATACCTGACAATTGTCACACAGTGCATTACAATCGACATCTATCTTTCCGTAAAACCTTATTTTCCCATAAATGCTTCGATAAACTCCCACTCTACCTTATTATATGCTTCTATTATATCCAAACAAATTTTTATTTTTTAATTTGTATTCTAATAAACACTTATTTCAAATAAAATATTGTTATGTTAAAAGCTTATTTATGTACAAATTAAGTATTAAAAGTTTACTTTGATATAAATTAAAAGTTAAGGGTTTGTTTGGGTGTAAATTAAATGTTATGGTTATTTTGGTGCAATAAAAGCATAAGGATTCATTTAAATAAAATTATGAAGTGTAGAAGCTTTTTTATTATTATTTTAGCCTACTTCAAGGTGTTTTTTAATTTATTTTTGGAAGATATAATTTTTTGAAAAAATTCTGATTTTTTAAAAATATATCTTATTCCATTTTTTTTTTGGAAAAAATAAGAAATAAAAAGTCCAAATTTATTTTTTTCAAAATTAGTTTTTTGGTTGGTCTCGTTCTTTTCAAAGAATTAATTTTTTTGGAAGATATATATTTTTGGAAAAAATTCAAATCTTGTTTGAATTTATTTTCGTTGTTTTTTCCGTTTTATTTCAAATAAATTTTTTATTTATTTTTAACTTGAAAAATAAATACATGTTATAAATTATTATTATTATTATTATTATTATTATTATTATTATTATTAGGATCCTCGTCGTTAAAAATAATATGTTAAGAATGTATTGGATTTCAATTAATTAATTTTTTACTCTCATTGACTCATTCTATAATTTCAATTTTTTTCTATTTATATATTTTAAATTTAGGATCCACTTAATTTTTAACCATTAAGGTATCATATTGGCCATTGGGACCGAGGACATAAAATATTTATAGATTGAATTAAATCTAGTTAAATTAATAATTTATATTTTTATAATATAATCATGATAAAATATTAAAAATTAAACGAATAAAAAAACAAAATACGATTAGTTTAACGCATAAAATTTTAAATATGAACACAAATATTTTTATTATACATATTACACATATAAGACAATTAACATTAGTATCATTTTAAATTTTACACGTCATATGATTAACATAATTATCATTCTATTTATTTTTTTAGACAAAAATACTTATAAAAAGGGGAGAGGGCATTTTTGTCCTTTCATAAAGGAGAACCCATGTTCCATTCACATTTGTTAAATAAAAAGCTGGGTCGCATTTTTCAACACGCTCCGGTTTTCCTTAGTTGGACCAACCTGATTTCGTTAAGGCCTATAAAATAGGCGCAGGGTAATGAAAATCAACTTCAGAATCACGCCCGCAATTTCTTACCTTACGAACTGATCAACAAATTTCTCATTCCCCCCTTTCTTCTGAATACCCTTCATCTCCTCCACCAAGCAATCCTCTGCTGAGAACTGAACACCGTTTCAATTTTTGTCAATAGAGAAAGCAAAGAAAAGAAATGGAAGGAAACAACAACTCGTACGGTACATCATGGGCAGACCAATGGGACTACAACGACGCACCCCCTGCAGCCAGCACTGTGAACAAGAAGAAGAGCAGCAACAGTGGCACAAGCGCAAAGTACAAGCAGAAGTTAGGAGAAGGGCTTGGAAAGACCAAAGCGGTGGCTTCAACTGGGGTGAAGAAGGTCAAAGAAGGAACCTCTTTGGGAATTCAATGGATCAAAGACAAGTATCAGAAAACTACCCAGAAGCACTAGGATTCTCTTCTCTACCACCGGACATAAATAGATCATATACCATGTTGAAGCTTTGTTTATTATCTTTTGTTGTTTGTATTCTTGATCTTACTCACCGTCATGACTCATTCCTTTATTGCTTTGTTTTAATGTAAAAAATATATAAAGGCCGCAGGGTTTATTGTATTTGAGATCTGTATGGTATATTATGAATAGGATTTTCTGAAACTTTAATATCCATCATTAATCTCTCTGTTTCTTTTTTGTTTTGGTCATCGTGCTATTTGATCAGTTGACCTTGACTTTGGCGTTACGAAGCTGCCGGCACGGCTAGGCCACTTCACCATTTTTGCTTTTCATTTTTTCTTTCTGATAGTAGCCTTTTTTTGGGGAGGGGGGGTGCTATGGCCTATGGAATGGGGCCTGCCTATGTTGTTGTTTGGGTCATGGATCTTTTTACCGTCATTACATTTAATATGGTGTCTAAAATTTTTAGAGGTTAGGATTAGGGACATGATGTGAGCAGAATTTGAGATTATATTAGATTAGAGGGGGAAATTAGAGGGTTCCCATTGGATTAATTAGTCTCCAACACTCGGTTGCTATGGACATATTTTATTTAGTTAGTGATTTTGTTAGGCATGTGAGATTACTTATACTGGTTATATCATGCTGAAACCAAACCTATGGCCGGTGCAGCATAGATTGCTTGTGCCTAACGAAATTACATGTATCAGAAGTATCGAATTTACTTCACATGGAGGCCAACCACTCAGATTAATTATCAATAAATTCGAACGAGAGAAGTAGCAAGCAAAGCAAGATCCCTAAGCTTGAAAAGTTTCTTGTATGATCCTTAAAGAGATAAACTTTAACCAAGCCACCCATACAATCTTAAGTGAAAAGCATCCAAACAGAGATGCTTCTAAGTCATAGGCCCTCCTCCTACTTTGGTGTGGCAAATACAATCCCAACCAACCCTAGCCTACCAAGCATCATCCCCCTTTCTTTTCAACGAAAGGCAGAACAAAGTTGAGTAACTCTCCGAAGTGACCACGTTTCCCTTTTTTTTTTTTTTGGGAAGCCAGAAAATAGTGTACCGAAGTGTTGCAAAGTGAAAAGCACAAATTGAATCAGCTGCAACCTACTAGCAAAAGACAAATGCTCTTGGAACCTTAGCTATTAATCCTTGCAATTAACCTCTCCACTAATTAAAGGGAGCAATTTTTGTCAATTAGCTTCTCTTAGTATCTAGAGGAACACCCAAATATTTATATATCTCAGTAAGTTTTCTATGTAAAATCCAAAAATTTCTTGTCGAGATGAACATCATATTTATGTTAATTTTTAGGTTTGATTTAAATGTGTGAGAATCTGAAAATCTACCTTTTATGATCGTTCCAACTAAAAAAATACAGATTACATTGCAAAAGGAGAGCTCCCACCAAAATGTAGTATCGATGTGTCATTTTGATGATCGTGATGTGTTATCGTGCACTAAGTGACGAAACATAAAAACTCTACTAAAGGGGTAGATTACTAGACTAGACAAGGGAAAGCCTATGTACACGCATAGGATGCACCAAAAAACAAATTGTTTTTCCTGCCACATCTGCCTTTGAAATGGAATAAAAATTGCCATACCAATTTTTTAATTTTTCCAAAATGCCTAGTATTTTAAACTTTTTAAGTAGCATGCCAAGCAAATGAACCGACAGGGTGATAATAGCATGCAATACTTGAAAGACGTGAGTTGGGCCGTAGAATGATAAAATATTTAAACTTATTTCAATATAATAAAGCAAACATTTTCTAGAAATTGAAATTAGGTTGGAATTAGATGGGTTTTTGTATAAATATAGAGTATTCCATCTTAATCAATGGACTAAATGCTCAATTTAAAATTCGTTTGGATGGTTATTGAATTTAGAATTAAATGTTTTTATTTTATTCAAATTAAGATTAAAATATTTTTTATTTGTGACAATATTCAACTTTTTTAAACAAAATTAGTGAGGTGAAATACATGCACAATTAAATCTAAAAAAATTGACAAATGAATATGATGTGTAATTTTTTTAATTTTAAAAATCTTATTTTAATATATTTTTATGTTTTTTATTTTGCTAAATTATTCTCTATTCTCATTCTTTCTCTTTTTTTTCAATACCTTGGATCTATTTTCTTTTTTCTTTCTCCTCAGTTCATCCTAAAATTTTTAAAAAAATTATTCTTAAAATAAAAGTTCTAATGTAATTTCTAATTCAAATAAAACTTTATCTTGTTATGAAAATTCAAGGTTGGTAAAAATTTTGCCTTTGTTCTGAACTTTTCATGCTCTGTTTATTATGAACACATTTTTAAAAATTTCTCTAATTTTGTTCTGTCAAATCTTAAATATGCAAGGTTCTAGAGGTGTGTTTTATGATATAAACACGTATGAGCTAATTTTAGCTAACTATGAATTGATAGAAGGTAGAGTTCAAAGCTCCATTTTTTAATCTTTTGATTTTTTTTAAAAACTTTTACAGGTTTATATTTTTCTTAGGTTTTTTTTTTTTTTTGTAAATTGGGTTCTCCTTTTTGGCTTGAATGTTCTTATTTATGATTTTTTTTATCAATCCAAAAGTAAAATCAAACTGAAACTTGAACAAAATATATTCAATTCTTCATTGAATGATCAGGTCAGTACAAAAAAATTATCATTGAATGATTTTTATTAAAGGTCACAACAAAAACTGACCTGACACATCAGCACTTCTAAACAAAAATCCATAAAAATTTATAAAAGTTAATAAAAAGGAAAAAAAGCTAAGCATTAATAACATTGACAATAATAGTAGTGGAACTTGCATCATCAGTAATAGAAGCACCACCAATATCAGTGTGCACCTCCTCAGCCTCACCCTCTTAGCCTCGACCCCCAAAGTGACCTCAAGCTCGACATCCAATGCTCCATCTTTTTCTTCTCTCTCTCTTCCTCCGTGAATTGAGTTAGAGGAAGCTTTGATATGATATTGTTGATGTCAATATCAGAGAAGTCAAGGTTAGGGTTGACAAATTTGACCTGCACCTCATCCTTAGCCAACTGAAAGACCTCGAGCACGTTGTCCTTGGAGAACTCCACTTAGAGCTTGAAGAATTCACTTGAGGTCTTAAAGTCCTCAATAGTTTTCTATTCTTCATTCTCATTCTCCTTAGCCTCCAACTCTGACCTCAGCTTCACTATCTCAGTTTGAGCATCACCAAGTTTTATTTCGACCTACTTCCCCATATAATCCACTAATGCACTTTCAATGTGGATGGCCTCTAGCTTGGTTGTTAGCTCATTAATTATTTTTCTTTGCTCAACTTCTTTTTTATGAAAGGCATTGAGGCTAGACCTCACATTGCCTAAAGCATCCAAGCTTTTCTGATGCTTCTCATTCAAGATGATTATATCTTTCTCGACTTTAAATAGGTGGGCCATGGCTAAATATACGTGATGAAGGGCTTGGGTGGTATTGTCCACAGGTGCAATGGGAGTTTTTGAAAGACAAACTCAGACTTAGCGAAATGAAAAATAGAATAATGATCGATCGAACTAAAGTTGAACAACACTTATTGCTATGAGGAATCATGAATTTGCATAACCTTTTGGCTACCCTAGAGTTCTCTAAGGGGTTATCAACTAAGGTATACTCCAACCTTCTGCAAACCCTTTCTGAGCTAGACCCTAATGCCCTAGATTTTGGATTCTCTAAAAGGCCTTGATCCTTAACTTCTTAGTAGGTAGAGTAGTAACCAAAGAAGGCTTTTGATTAGCCTTAGTCTTTTATTTTCTTATGGATAGAGAGTGCTAAGCTAAGGAGCTCGATAGCTTACCCATTATGGGGTTGTTCACCTTATTCTCCCCACGAAAAAAGGCTTCAAGCTGGATCTTTTTGCTCTAGGCCTTTTTAGGCTAAGGCTCATGTTGAAACTGAAAGAAGTTAAAGTCCTTATTGAAAAACATCTCCATAAATTTGAGCTAAAAGTTAGATAAAAATTAGGTAAAAATAAAAATCCTATGAGGTTACCTCACACTACCCTAGTATTGTGACTCATTTATTGTTTTAGGGAAGTCAACTCGTAAATATATATATATATAACAATCTCCCCATACAGGTATACTTCATTATTTTATCCCAATCTATTATGTTCAAGACGAAGAGAGCAATAGGCACATTTACAAAACAACTGGACTCATTTATTATCTCTCATGCCTTTACCCTAACCTCAACCTCAACCTCGGTATCGATTTCAGCATTTTATCTTGTTTTTGTTTTTCAAGGTAAAGGAAAAGCAACTTTCAATTTTTTAAGAAGCTTGCACAATCAACAAATAGTTTTTTATTGGGCTAAGCTATTATGTAGTACCACCTGCTATCATTGGGTTACCTTTTAATGAAAAAAATTTTTTAAATAGAAGGAAAGAATATCTAAGTATTGACAAAGAATAATAAAACTTACTATGTATCGTATAGAGTTTGAGGGGAGCTAAATGATGGTTAAATTGTAAGAATTAAAATTGAAACAAATAGAGGGTGAAGTAGAAAACTTAGACCGACCACAAATAAATCCTAATACACCCAGAGCCGACATGATTCTAGTTTATCTGTTACCCAATTTGAGGAGTTCAACATTAATATCTTATACCTTTTCTTGGAAAAATGAAAGTTTGTCACCAGACCACAATTATGATGAGCTAAACACATATTAGAAAAGTCTTCAGGATTAGCCCTACCTTTTTGGCTCCCTCATCATATCTTTAAAGATCATACCAAGGTTATAAGGAGTATATATATGAACTTTAGCCAACTCATCATGCTCCGAAGAACTCTCTTTCTCACTATCATTTCCCCTAGTTTGGGCACTCCTTTCTTCATGTTTTTCCTCATAACCCTTTTTATCGTCAGACTATTCACCATTAAAAAATTCTGACTCATAAGCAGGAGAATGATTTTGAAATAGAACGGTGATTGAGAGCAACACGACCTTAAGGGAAAAAGAAAAGGGAGAGACCTCTTGAGAGAAAATGTGATTTCAATAAGAGTTGATCGAGGAGGAATGAAAGTGACAATGAGAGTATTTATAGAAGGAAAAGCAAAAAAGAAAAAGAAAGTTGATGAGACTACACCTAAAAAAAGGAAACAACCAAAGATGAAAGAAGATCAACCATAGAAAATGGACAAACCCAAGAGACAATACAATAAGGTTGAGGTTGATTCTTTAAATCAAAATTTATCTGAGCATGTAGCTTTTCTGTGCTTATGACCCATTCTTTTCTTGCCTAAGCATTCTCATCATTTTGTTGCTACCCTTTCTTGGATATGGGTTAAGCTAATAGGCCATATTCTGATAGTCCCAACTTTTAATTACTGGTGGAACTAGGTCATTGTCGTATTTTCGAGCTGATCTCTTTTAAGTTCTACCCTGAAACACCCGACCTCCTCAAAATTAAAACTAAAAAACATGATAGAGCAAACATACCAAAGAAAATTGAGAGAACATATGAAAAAAAGAATGATAGTAAGGCCAGAAAGAAGAAAAGCTTTGAAGGTCAAAAAACTTAGATCAAATTGAGAGCAATGAAAACAGAAAGGTGAAAAATATAGGCCCTAATAGCCCTATATATAATTGTACCTCAAATCATATGAATGGCCCAGGTTACGACACATATCAGAGTATTGTTGAAAGATGTCCATTCATCTTCCTTATTCTAGATTTTGCCTCATAAACTACCTTTCTCCTCATTTAATGCTACTAGATTAGCCAGACTGGATGACTCTCTATGTCAAATCGATCAAACTGGATGGATTCTCCAACTTAAATCAGCTTGACAAACCAACGTTTAGTTCACCAGCAAAATCCAAAACAATGATCTAAATTTAAACTTCTAGAGAAAATGTCTTAGTCCCACTTCGACTAGAAGAACTTTCATCCCAATCTCGGATCATCCCAAATAAATGACACTTCGATAACTTTCAAGCTGGTTATGCATGTAACTCAAAACACATGTATGGGATTGAAACCCTTACAGGTTAGACCATTATTCAAGGCCAACTATCACTTAATGCCAACCTCCACATTGACATCGGCTACAAGGGATTGAATCTCACGTCATCCCCCTTCACCTATTTGGCTTGCATGAAATATGTTAATCGCACACCCAACTCAAACTACTTGGTGGAGGGATAAAATGTTAAGGATATTTAGTGGTCAAAATGGCATATTGGCATTTTCCCCAACTAGGAGCCCCTAGCAGACAATCAAGGGTAATTCAAACATTTGTGTCGATTTAATATATCATGTTAGCCTAATACACTTAGTACTGCATTAGTTCGACCACGTCATTATTGTTCCTCATTGGTTTTCTATCTCTCATTTATAAATATAAACATCTAGGCATTATCAAGGCAAGTCCCATCTAGTTTTAACCCTTCATTTTTCTTTCATTCCAACCTTTTCTATTTTGACTTGTATATCAGAGTACAAACACAAGTAATATTTTTGTCTTTGCATTTAACTACTCTCTTCTAATCTTCTATTCTTTTAAGAATACTCCTACGTTAGAACTCGGCATAAATAGATTCCAATTAGATGTTTATGTGATGTTGACAATAATTATTTATCTTAGCAAAAAAAGAAAAGACATACGATACACAGTTGAACATTATTTCAATAACAATCTTCACAAATAGCAAAAATATGTACCAATCAAACAAAACCTTAGCAATCAGAATTTAAAGTTATTATCTTATTAGAGAAACAAGTGGTGTTTTTTGAATGCTGGTAGAGTCAATGCTGGAGCCACTGACAATCTCCGGTGTCGACACTTACGTCTTTGTTGAACAATGAAAGTTTGTTTTCGTTTTGGTTTCCCAACGTTATGTGAACTATAAACTTAGAACTATGTTTATATTATTATAAAATTGTTGATTTTAGAGGAAGAAAAAGTGAAAGGGTAGCTTTGGGTGTTAAATAAGTATGCAAATTTTAGAAGTGGAGATTGAAAGAAGAAGAATGAAGGAAAATGGTGATCAGTTGTTATTTGTTTCTCTCGGAATATAAAAGAAAACTAAGAGAAAGATAAGTTAAGAGATGAGTCTCATTTTAAAAAATAAAAATAAAAGTACCCCTATTAGGAAATTAAAATTTAATACTAGCTTAGTTTGGAAGAAAGCTCATTTATTCTCATCGTGGAGCGTCTAATGTTATTGTTATCATAGACGTTATAACTGATTTCAAATTACCGCTCACCCAAATCCCTATTTCAAATGTTTTAAATTCCTATCCCTCCAATTCCGAAACCAAAACCCTCCCGTTCCTCCCTCTCTTTCAAAAAATATCACCCCGCCAATCCAACGCCCCCAAACCCATAACTAACTTTCACTCCCCTTTTTTAAAGGCCCCTCCACCCTCCACATCCTTCAATGCTTCCCATCCCTCCGCCGTAAACATGCCGCTATCTGCTTCTTCGTCTCTTCCCGAATCTTCCGCTCGTCATTACTCGTATAGCCGCAAGCAGAAATCCCTCGGCCTCCTTTGTTCCAAGTAAATCTCTATCCCCGCTATCTCACTTTAAAATATTGTTTTTTCAATTCTAAGATTTACTTTTCCTTTTTAATTTTTACTTTGCAGTTTCTTGAGCATGTATAATAATGACGGCGTTGAATTGATTGGTCTTGATGAAGCCGCAGCAAAATTAGGTTCTTATTTTTTTTAAGATTTACCTATGATTTTATGTTTTTTTTTTTTTTTTAATTTTTGTAGATCTGATTTGCGTTTTGGGGTATTTTCAGGAGTTGAGAGACGGCGGATCTATGACATTGTCAATGTTTTGGAAAGTGTTGGGGTAATTTTCTTTTCTTTTCTTTCCTTTTTTATACTTAGTTTATGATTTTTGTGTAAATGAATTTTTTTGGGGGGCCCTTTTGTTTGATTGATATTTAGGTTCTTACAAGAAAAGCTAAGAATAAATATACATGGAAAGGTTTTGGGGCAATTCCTAAGGCTTTACAAGATCTTAAGGTAAATTCAAAGCTTGTTTTTTTTCTTTTTATTGTTTGGTTTAGTTTCATTTGTTTAGTTTGATTAATTTTAAATCCAGTTATTTAAAATTGAATTAAATTATTTTATTTTTGTTAACAGAGCTGAATTTATTAATTTGTTAATTACATGATAATTATGTTACCCTAAGTTTACTGTTTTAAAAGATGGTTGAAGATTGAAGGGGAAATTTGCTGATATCTTCTGTCATTTCATGTTATGGCAGGAAGAAGGTTTCAGTAGTAACTTCAAAAACGTTGATGCCAATAATAATGCAAAGGTAAGTAGATTAGTTTTTAACAGTTCTTTTTCTATCAGAGTATTTCATTTTCTTTTATTTTTTCTTAAAGAAAAACCTTATGTTTCAAATTGTCTTAGGTCACTGATGGTGATGGTGATGATGATGATGATGAAAATGATGAAGGATTTTCCAACCCTAACACTGGAAGTCAGACTGAGACTTCAAAACCTAGCACTGTTCTTCAGTCTTGTGCATCGTCAAAAGTTGGTAAATTTCATGTTTGAATTACAATAATTTTATTTGTTGTAATTGCCATAAGATCTTGATGTTTTATTAATGTGCAAAATAGCAATGGCTTGCTCTGATTTGACGTGCAAACGAGTCATTGTCTTTTGGGTGATTTAGTGATATTTAATGAAATTTTAATAGGCAACTGTTAATGACATCTCATAGGCCATCTCTTATGTTTGCAGATAACCGAAGGGAAAAATCCCTGGGACTCCTTACTCAGAATTTCGTCAAGTTATTTGTCTGCTCTAATGTGAGCCTAGTTCTTGCTTCCCATGAATTGCATTGGATTTCTTTGTTTTGATCATCATTTGTTGTTTCTGAACAACTGCTTTTCAGGCTGAGTTGATCTCTCTTGATGAAGCAGCGAGGTTATTGCTTGGTAATGCTCACAATGCCTCAATAATGAGAAGTAATAAATCTGAACTTTTCCCACCTCATCCTCAATTGAGAAATAACTACAAAGGGATTAGCTGATTGAGTGGTGTGTTTTTCATTTGATGATTCAACAGCAAAAGTAAGGAGGCTATATGACATTGCAAATGTGTTGTCTTCCATGAATCTTATTGAGAAGGTAAATAGATCATTGAGAAAACTAATGAGGGATTAGAACTTCTTTAACTATGATCTCTGCGGCCTTGAAATTGTTATTGTTACAGATTTAAGTTACAATGCTTTAAAGCTCTTAATTTTAAAAGAAATTTGTGCAGACCCATACTGTAGATACCCGGAAACCTGCATTTAAGTGGTTGGGGCTGAGAGGGAAATCAGACAAGGAACCTGCTGATCCCTTGGATCTTAATGAGTCCAAGAAAAGGGTGTTTGGAACTGATGTTACAAACATTGGTTTCAAGAAAAATAAGGTTGATTCTTCAAATGATCCGAATGCCAATCAATGCGCAAAGATGAAAAAGCAAATAAAAGTTGAAAATTTGGTGACTCTGGCTGATACAAGCAGCTTGGAGAATTCAAGACAAAGTTCGAAGAGCTATCAATTCGGTCCTTTTGCTCCTGTAAACTTGACCAAAGCCAGTAACTCCGGGGATAATATGAAACGGGTTAATGATTGGGAGAGTTTTGCTTCCACTTACCGTCCTCAATATCACAATCAAGGTAAGGTATAGTTTAATTCTCTGTTATACAAGTAAGTTTAATATTTTGATTGTACAATTGCTTTTGTTTCATTCCTAATGCGCTGAAAAATTGGTCATCATAAACAGTAATAGTAACTGAGTAAGTTACTTGTACATATTTTAAAGATTTACAAATGTGAATATCACATGTTAATTTGCTAAAATATTGTTTAATGCTCATAAGTGTACTAAAAGTAAAACAAGAAAAAGAATAGGGTTTCTATACGTTTCCTGTTAGATGAGCTCTATTATCGAGACTCATGGCAATTCCATTCCATTTTTATGAGTTAATCTTGGATCATTTCACATAGAACTGTGGTGAATAAAAAATTTAAAATACAAGCTTCCTGTGATGTAACATTTCATCTGGCCAGCTGCTCTGTACCTTTGGTCTTTTTAGCACTTTTCACAGTTTATCAAAAATATGAAAAAAGTTCTTCGAGTTATTTTATTTTTTAAATAAATTTTATATTTTTATTATACTTGAATAAATTTTTATTTTTAATTTATATTTAAATAAATTTTTATTTTTAATAAAAGATTGATTTATATTAAGGATTCGTTTAAATATAAATTAAAAATTAAAAATTTATGTGGATATAAATTAAAGGTTAAATGCTTTTAATTTGAGTGTAAATTAAAATTTAAAAATTTATTTGAATACAATAAAAATATAAAAATTTATTTAAATAAAATGATAAAATTCAATAATTTTTTTTGTTATTTTAACCCTTTGTCTTTCTGCCACTTTAGCTAGTTAGATGATAGACTTGTTTCCTTTTTGGCTGTGAGCATTTTCTTAGGTACTGCTTCGCTGATTATGCACATTGCTACCTAGTTTGGCAGTGCTTACTAGAATTAATGCTCTTGTAATACAAATCTCATTTTGCCGACGTATTGCAGCTTTAAAGGACCTCTTTTCTCATTACATGGAAGCTTGGAAATCATGGTACACGGAAGTTGCTGGCAAGAAGCCGGTACAACAACTTTCATAATGCTTTCGCCACTTGCTTTTCTCGTTTGGACTGCTCAAAGACTATAGGCAATTGGAAGCCATTCATTTCCTAACCTCATCCGTCTCCCTTCTCTTTTCCCCAATTTTTACCTTTTCCTTTTACATAGAAGAGATTAACTCTTGTCCGTATCATTCTCTCTTTTCGCGAACTTTGAGTGACAACACTTGTACACAATTAAAAAGCTTTGCTTGATAGAAATGATAAAAATCGTGAGAATAAAAAATTTGTTATTTTAGTAGTTAAATTCATAATTATTTTTCTATTTTATAATTTAATCATTAAATTAAAAATTTTTTCATTTTCATCTTTTTTTTTTAATCTTTTTTATCAAGCAAAATAAAAAAATCGGTGCATTTGTGTCGTTTCCAATTCTGCTACAGTTGATTAGATAAATTTACGTTTTTTTTTTGCTTCTAATTTTCCAGTTGTGCCAAGAATAAGGAATTACATCACTAGATTGTCATGTACTGACGGGAAGAGCTGATGAGTGCATTGCAAGAGATCTTTCTTCATTCTCTTAAAATTTTCAGCTTTTCCTACTAACATGAATGAGTGCTCTCAGAACATGAGAATCGTCTGATCTGAACAAGTTTCTTCCACCTTAATTCTCACACAAATTATTTGTGTCCATAAAAAAGCTCACCTTTTAGTAAGAATTAGGAATGTAAACAAACTTATGAGCTATTCAAGTTTGATTTAAAAATATTTAAATTTGATACATTAATTGTCAAATTAAAGTCAAGTTTAAATTATTCGTATAACAAATCAAAACAAATTTGAATAGTTTAATATTCAATTGAGAGATTCACAAATTTAATCAAGTTTTTTATTTTTTTAACATATTTAATATATATACAATTTAGAGACTTGTAAGTTTAATTAAGTTTTTATTTTTTAATATATTTATTATATATACAAGTAAATAATAAAAATATACTGTTCACATCAATATTTATAACTTTACATGGATTATTGAGTTATGTTCAAACAGTTTAATTAAATTACAAGTTGAATTTAAATATAAAAAATGAAATTCAATCAAGTTTGAGACGAACTTTAAACTTTAAATTTCAAATTGAGTTGAGCTTAAGTTTAGTAGCATATCACCTAATTCAGTTCGAATTCACTCTAAAATGAACTTGTCTAACATTTCAATATATCTATCCATATATATATATATATATATAATATAATATAATATATATTTGAAGATGTAAGTTATATGAGTAAATTACCTTATGAAATATTCTGATTTTCCTACTTGAAAAAAAATGTAATGAGCAACAACCGTTACAATATGACAAGGGCAGATAAGAGGCATACAGGAGAGAGCCTGGTGGTGGCGAATTGGGAATGGATGGGATGGAAATCATAGAAGTATTTCTTCTTGAACACTGACATTTAATGTCTTGTTCGGAAGGACAATGCTACTGGTGACCACTACTTCATCTTCAACGGCCACTGCTTCTCCTGCAACAAATATGCAAAAATACCAGATTTAGAGTTTTGAGTAACATTTTATCTTGCAACTAGGAACCAAAATAATAACGGAGTTTTATCATTTGCAACATACCGAGAATTGTAATCCCGAGTTTGGTGTTATAGTCTCCTTCAGCCTGCAACAAGTCTATTGAATTTAGCACAAAATGGCAGGTTGAAAAGTGAAAGAGAAAAAAAGTTTCATTTTTATTTCATGAAGTTGATAAAAAAGATCTAGTATTTCAATCATGATGCCTTAATTGAACTTAATACTATTATCAAATGTAACAGTTTTTAAATAAGTAAGACATCATCAGTGAATCAAGGCAAAAAAGTTGTCAATAAAGTAGCATATAACTGGTTAATACAAATACAACATCCTTTCAGTCATCAATATCATGTAAAAATAACCATAAGTTAAACTTGCCTGAACACGGGACCATTTCCCAATAGAAGACTTCCACCCGACAATGGCATGAAAAACAACTGCATTTTCCTGAGGACAGAATAAACATGAGTCATCAATCCAAACAAAGAAAATGACCGATTAAAAATATTGAATTTGGATATATACCATGATTTCAACACCATCAAGAATGATACAGCTGATGAGCCTTACACCTGCTCCTATACGAGCATTGGCAGATATTGAGACATTGGGACCAATCTGTTTCACCATGCAGCGGACTATTCAATCCCATAGATGACGCAGACAACACTAAAGAAAGAGAACACTCAAGGAGTAACACCTAGGCTGTGATATTATTATCATTATTATTTTTAAAGCATTCAAGGATTGCAAAATAGTGTATAAATATCAGAAATGTGTTCTGATGCATTTCTTTCTCCCTACAAGCACAGCTATCAATCATATACTTTGTCATCCATTTAAAGTGGTTCTGATATGTGGAACTACAACAAGAACTTGAAGGGACATAAAACGTCTTTGAAGTTCCAAAATTTTTTACAATTCCATTTACCAAAGAAAGCTTTATACTATCCAATACCCATGTGATTTGTTGGTAGTGTGTTGGACTCTTAGGCTCTGTTTCGTAGGAAGGAAATAGAAAGGAAAATGCTTTAATCTAATGGTTGAGCTACAAAATAGCACATGTTGTGACGTAGCTCCACCATTAGATTATAACTTTTTCCTTCCTTACCTCTTTCTTTCTTTCCTTCCTAATAAATGGAGTGTTAGTTCCACTGACTAAAGTTCAATCTCGAGCAGCGTCAAATATGAAAAAAAAAAAAAACTTTATACTAGACAAATTACCTAGAGCAGCAGCTGTACTCTTCTCTGCACAGACATGAAGTAAAGAAAGGATGTTACCTTAGCACTTGGATGTACTTTTGCTGATGGATGAATATAAACATCACCAATAATGGTGGCACTTTTTGTACCATCCCCACTGGCCAAAAGATTGGGAGAGGAGAACCGAAATTGTGCTAGATACAAAGCAGAACATTTTAGGGACATTCTGCAGATATTAACATAGAAAAATCAGGTTTACTTGAAGAGGAAAATTATGCTTGGCTTCTTCATTTTAGTTATGCAATTCCCACTTGAGTCTTGGCTTTGTTTGATGTTTTGATTTTGATTTTTCTCTATATTCATTTAAAAAATAATACAAAAACTAGGGAACAGAATGAAGAAGGGGAAGAA
Organism: Durio zibethinus; assembly: GCF_047325235.1. Classification (NCBI taxonomy): domain Eukaryota; kingdom Viridiplantae; phylum Streptophyta; class Magnoliopsida; order Malvales; family Malvaceae; genus Durio; species Durio zibethinus. The sequence goes on from NC_143170.1 coordinate 24,283,529, forward strand.
AAAGGAGGTTGAAACCACTGAACAAATAGCACCCTACAACAGTCTGGCTTACCCAGGGGTTTTAATTTGTTCCCAGAAATCCAAGGTCTCATATGTATACAACTGCTTCTTCCCCGCAAAAGGAGTCAGGATGTCTTGATCCAACCTCACAAAATCTGAGGGAGGATTCCTGATACAGGAACTTGTATTAGGATACATGTTGAGATACGCACGTTGATTCAGCTAGATCCAAAATGGACTAATGATAATTGTACCAAAAATTTAAAGAAATTAAATTCAAAATAGAGATCTTTTAAAAATTTCCCTATACAAAGTAATGCCCCCAGTATGCCTCACCTGGTACCTAAAATCATAATATGGGTCGAAACAGCCCTGAGAAAATATGTGCATTATTCAGTTCTATTTAGATTCCAGCTCCAGCCCCACTAAAACAGTGAAGTGTTGTGTATTTTTACCTATATAGCTATATTATATCCTAGAAAACAAAAGAAACTGCACGGCCAAAACACCACATATGATAATTTCATCTGCATAGGTTGATGTGAATGGAGGTAGAACTGAAGTAACATAAAATAAGTGCAACATTACTTGTGTCATTCCTAACGACAAAGACAGAGGAAGATGAATGGAGTACACCTAATGTTGCTGTCATGCCTTAAAATTAAGAAAAAGCATTGACATACCTTGTAGCTGACTGGAGGACTTCAAAGCTGGAGAGACATCTCAGATTGGCTGCAGGTAGAAAACATTAATTCAGACTTCAGCACGATGAATATTACTGATATTCAGATGTTATAGGAATATCTACCAAGGAAAAAAATTTTCTATTGGTTCATGATGTGGAAAGATGACATAGTTTCAAAAGGAAAAACAAACTGTATTTTTTGAAATGATCACCTAGTACAGGCCAGTGCATTCAATTTATGTTTCAGATGAGTACATAGCTGCAACATGTAGCAACTTTGAAATTAAAAACAAAAATTTAATTTAAAGATCTAGTATCACCAACCTCTGTCTTTTCGTCGAGAGGAAACACCCTGGATGACAGTAAAAATATCTGGTGTAAACACATAGACACCGCAATTGATACGGTCACTTACCTGCAGTACGGCAAGATATTAAATAAAAAGGAGCACCCATTAAATTGAAATGTTCAAAGAAAGAACAAAAAATAGAGAATTCGCCAAATAGTAGTTAATCTTTGATACTGCACATACAAAAGTTTCAGGTTTCTCTGTATAATGTAACAGTTCATTGGTGACTGGATCTGCTACCAACTCCCCAAACTGATTGGCTGACTCTGCTGAAACCTGTAAAGAGAAGAAAAATGAGGCCAAACTTCACAAGAACATACCAGTAAGATTACAGCATGACATAAATTTTCTTATTGTAAACATCTAGCAAGTCAGGTAACCAACCTTGATTACCAGGATAGTTCCCATACCACCAAATCTTTTGTGAGCGTCTGAATGCAAAAAAAGGTAAAAGCAATTAATCCTCTGAAAGACAAAATAAACAAAATGAACAAACTCCCAGCCTTTTGATCTGTGTGAACCATATAGCCCTAAAGTATTGAGACTAGAGATTTTGGCAACACAAAAAAACACTACAGAGGATGATAACATGATAGCAGTAAGAAACTCTAATCAGAAAATTGAGATCGATACATTAAGGGTTCAAGCATTGTAAAGAAGATTACCAAGCATTTCTGGCAATGGAAAACTACAGCAAACATCACAATTCAGCAAGAAGATATGAGACTGCAACAAAATAAGCACACAACACAATAGTAAGTCAAAGCAATGTACGAATAAACAGTGCAAATTACGGTCTGCATATTACTGCAAATATCGCTGTATTAAATCACAAGAAAGTGTAAAGACAAAAGGATATGCCTCTATGAACGAAATAGGTTAAGATAGAAACCGGATTGTCTTCCATGATCAGATCTCTGAAGTTGTAAAGCCCACCAGCTGAACCATGAGGCTTGTCTTCCCTTAAGTACCTAATAGCACATAAAATAAAAAGGATTACCACTAAGATATAGCAATCATAAAGACGTATCAATCCCCTCACCAGAATTCATATATATAAGTGAGCACGAAAGCCAGAAGTTACCTGACAGGTACTCTTAGCTCATTAGAGATTGATGCGACATACATAGCAAATTCACGCTCCTCGTAGAAACCAACTAGATAGATCTGGGCTAGGTTTGAAATCTACAACAGAAACATTGATCTTAATACATACCAGAACTATAAAGAAAAGTGCACTTTTATATTCTATTAGTATAGATCAAACTTTGTACCCTTTTACAAGCAGAAATTGGATGATAAACCATAGGTTGTCCGGCCAAAGGAAACAAAGGCTTCGGAACGTTCAATGATAATGGTCGAAACCGAGTGCCTTTAATATGCAAAATTCCGACAGGATTCAAAGTTATTCAATGTCAAACCTTCTTATTAAATCGAAAATGTTACTGCTAGACCACATTAAAATAAAAGGAAATAATAAATGCATTTTTCATTCCAAAAATTCAAACTACTAATCTGAAATCTCAAACACATAATTGACAAAGAAAGAACTTCACTCATTTGACTTCAAATTGTAAGCAGAAACCAAAGAACAAAGTCAGAGAACCTCATTATTCAATGCAAACAAACTTCATAACAAGCAAGCCATAATATCCAAGTAAAAAAATTTCCCGATAAAAACTTATCTCTGCACAATTTTTAGAATATAAAAGCCATACCTTTAGTGGGTCCACCCACCATGATCACAGCAACCACCTTCTCCTCTGAGCTTCCCATCTCCAAATCAACGAAAACCCAGATCTCCAATACACACCAATTGCCAAAACGAATTCTTATATAACTAAGCTAAGAGTACCCTTTCCTAAAAGGCTAAAACTAACTAACAAAATAAATTCACATTCTATACATGACCCAGATGTACAATTTCGATAAACATTCAGCCATCCGTTACCAACAAAATAAGCTCAAAGTAGCAGTGCCCAGAACGTCTGCACCTTCAAAAAGTAAAAGAGAAAGTGAGGGAGATGAATGTTAAGAGATATAAGAACGTAAAATAAAGCAAAGATTTTTGGAAGATCCAGTAAAGTGTGGGTAAAGAGTCAGATAAATGAGTAGAATTTCGGATATGCGAAGACACGACAGATCACTCAGCTTACTACAAGTACGCTAAAATAAATAAATAAACATATAAAACTAAAAGGCCAAAGCAAGGAAATTTCCTTGGCCTTTGCTCGACACGCATTGTCACTGGTATGTGTTTCTCTGGCGCGTGTTTTTACTCTTCCGTTATTGTGGGAAGGAGGTAATGGGCTTTTTGGTTGGGTGTAGTGGTCGGACACTTTCCCTTGTCGGCAAATGGCCCACTTCACTGTGTAGGTTGGGACTTGGGATTACGTGACGAACAAAGATTCACGTCAAAGTAGTTTTCGGAGCATATCACGTATTCACGTTTCGTTAGTGGAAAAAAGTATTATATGAAGTAATTATGTCACATTAGTATTTTTTTATTTAAATTATGTTATATAATTACATCATTAAAAAAATTATTTATTTATTAAATATTATATGTGATGATTAAATAGTAAATATTAATTATAATAAATTAATAAATTATTTAATAATAAATAATTAATTTTTTTAATAATATGATATATGATCAATTTGAATGAAAAAAATATGATGTAATTATTTTAAATAATTTTTTCTCATCATTATTATAATATAATTAATTGATTATAATTTAATATTATATAAAACTTATAAAAAATTATATAGAGTGATAGATTTTTACAAAATATTTTATCATAATTGATTAATTGTAGAATTATAAGTAAAATACTCCTATAATTTTAAAAATACAAATCCAATAATTTTTTTTAATTTGTTAAAAAGATTTGTATTCAATTCTTTGAATAGAAAATACAAATAATGCAACTTATTATTGTCTCATACATGCATTATAGTTGGAGTTTTTAAATTCCAAAAATAAAATTAAAAAATTATCATGTGTTTTTTATTATTATATTAGTTTACCAATTTTTTAATATATTTTTTAAAGATATGTAGAGACCCTTATTTCACTGGTGGACTGTAAAAGTTTTATCAACAATGTATTAGATGAATTTTCTTTTAAATATATTTTTTAAAAATTTTCTTTTAAGAATGATATTGTCACCAAACTAAGAATCCTTCAACTCCACTATTTCAGATGCTTTATTGGTTTTATGGTTTGGTAAATGATATTTTTGCATAATGTAATAATAAGGTATAAAAGTTTTGCATCTAAATTTACATAGATAACTCAAAAGAAAAACTAGAAAAGCTACTTCGCTATGATGGGGTAAACTATTTTTTTTATCAAAAATTATTATTATTTAGCAATATTTTATTACTTTGAATATATTTATAATTATTTTAATATAAAAATAATAAATAATAAAATAAATAAAAATATTATCAAAGTATTAAAATTAATATATAATATTTCATATATTGTGATTATAGTTTTTTTATAATTTCTATACTATATTTTGAGTGTTGTATTTTTATTAATCATTTGATCAAATGTATAATTTTCAATTTATTATACTTTATAAATCTTTTTGTAAAAATATTTTTAAAAAAATAAAAATAATTTAATTTTTTTTTTTTTTTACATTTATATTTATCATATTATATATATTTTTTATTTTTTATTATAGTAATTTAATATGTAGTTAAGTTTTATGTCATTAATTTAATATGTAATTTAATAAGAGTTTTATAGTAATTTTGTATAAATATATAAAAGCTTAAACCTTTAACAAAAAGGAAACAATTTGATATGGATAATCTACATTTTTGATATGTGGATAATCTAAAAATTGACATGTGTTCTTTATAAAATGCATTTTATTAAACTAAACAAATTTATTTTATTTGTCTTAAATCATTTTCAATTAAAATTATAAAGAAGGTAATAAAAGTTTAATTGCCATCATTAATATATAGAATAATTTTGTTAAGACCTTTTCCGATTATAAATATTCAACTTTGAATTACATTTATGTAAAAAATATTCATTTTTCAATATTCGATTCTACTTTTTGAGATATGAATAGGTTTTCATTGTCCACTACTTTTTGCATTGACATTCCAACTACTCAATGTAAATAAATATATAAATCATTTAATATCAACAATTCAAATAAAAATAAAACCTTAATTATTTTTAAACATATTTTTCACTATATACTATATAGGTGTTATTTTTTAGGAATCATAATACAAATAATTAATTATCATATAAAAAATCTTAATTTGAAGGTATAATTTACTATTAATCAAAAGTTTTAAATTTTAAAATATAAAATGTAGAATTTTCAGAATAAAAGCTAAAAACATACTGATAATTAAATAATTCATTATAATTGATTTACTTAAATTATTCTAAATTTTACAAGAGCTAAAAACATAGATTTTTTTTCTTTTGCTTTACGATTTTACCATTTATTTGTAGTTTTTTTCAAATATCATGTTTATTTACGTTTAATATATGTGATTTTATTCTATCATATATATTCTATTTAATTTGCTTTGCATGAATTAACAACATAATTTTTTTTGGTACAATAGCATAATTTTTAAATTAAGATGTTAATTGCTTTTACTTATACCATGAATAGATACTTTTGTCAACAATTTTGTCATGATAAACTATTTGGTCATGGTTAGTTCAGTTATTATTGAATAAAATAATTAAATAAGAAATATATTGTGTGTTAAAATATATTTTCTAATATATGCATCATTGTTTGATGATTTAAAAATTTTAAAAATTTTAAAAATAATAATTTAGACAAGTTTGCTATTTAATATCCAACATGATACATAATAAATAATTAAATAAAATTTATTATTAATAGAAATTGTTAAAAGACGAAAGTAACTCTTTATTTTTAATTTTATGGTATATTAAAATATAAGTTATACAGGTTTTAAGGTAAGTGATATTCTTATTTTCATTAAATAATTAAAAAACATTGATTCAATATAATTTTATATGTAACATTTTATTATGCACTTTCTTTTTTTACAATATTTGTATTCTAATTTTTATATTTCAATTCATACAATTGCACATACTATAAATATATTGTCAATTATGCATCAAAACAATTCCTTTTCTTATCCAGTTAAATTCTATTAAATTTGTTATATTTTATTGTTATAATTTCTCTAATAAATGTAAATAAAAAATTGCATTTGTGATATATTTTGGACAACTTTTTTAATTTTGAAAAAAAAAAACAATGAAACCTTAAAATAAGTAATTGTTTTTCATTTCCAATGATTTTCTTTCTTATAATCGTATGTTGACTTAAAATTTTCAATGATTTTCTTAATTAGGTCAATCAAATACTAATTTTGATTAAAAATTCACTAATCAAATAAATATGGTATTTGTTTTAATACATTACAATTGTTTTTATTTTAATTTCTTTTGAGAATTTATTTGTATTTTTAGAGATAAAAAGTTAGATAATTCAATTGTATCTATTAAATTATAAATTTATAATAAAGATTAAATAAGTATGAATATTAAATTACTAATTTATAGATACCAAGTGGTTAAGTTCTTCTATGTTTATCATTATATATATATATATATATATATATATATATATATATATATATATATATATAAGACACACACACACACATAGAAATGATTAAGTTACATCAAAAAGGTTTTTACACCTTTTTACATTTTTTTTGGATTATTGATTTTAATAGATCTAAAGGATGAGAAAAAAAAGTAAAAAAAAAATTTAAGGGCATGTTTTATATCTATTAAAATCAATGCTTAAAAAAAATATAAAACTAAAAGGTTTTATATTTGTATAAATTAATCTCTCTTCATATACATAAACATATATACATATATATATATATGTATGCCACATATATTGCAAAATGAGAGTTCTAACATTATATATTATTATGAAATTATAATTTTTTATCAAAATTATAAATATACTATTTTTTAAGATAAAAAAATTGATTTTTAATAAGTAATTCTTTACTTTTTAAATAATAATATATCTAAAAATATATAATTGATTTGTTTGCCTTTGCATAATATAGGCTTAAAATTAGTTTTCGTAAAATACCATATGTTATAAATAGAAAAGAAATAATATAAGTAAAAGTGAAAAAAAAAAAAATAAAGTAACATGTGGCATAACTTTAATATCACGTAGGTATCACAAAAAGATTAAAATCTAAAAATTATTTATTAAATATATAAAAAAATAAAAAATACATGTCAGACCTTTGATATTATCACTCAAAAAATAAAATAAAAATATTTATTAAATATTTTTAAAAAGAAAAGAAAAAGAAGCGTAAAAAGGAAAAAAGAAAAAATTGATATAAATGGATCTAAAAAAAATAAAATCTTTAAAAAATATATTTTTTATATCTAAAAAAATTAATTAGATATAAAAAGAAAAAAAATCAGAAAACAAAATAGAACGGAAAAAGTGAAAAAAGCAAGAATGGACCATGTGGCACATTTTAAGTCAAACTATACATCAAAAAAAAAAAAATCCACATATAACGATGATACATTCGTAAATATATATTTTTAAAAACTATTAAATTGAAAAAAAATGTGACATAATATCAAATAAGTCTTACAAAAAAAATAAAATCAAAAAAAATATTTTTTAAATTTAAAAATGAAAAAAATAAAAAGAGTAAATAAGAAAAAGTAAAAAAAAAAAAGGTTTGATATAAGAGATCCCAAACATTAAAAATAAATCTATAAGAAATATATACTTTTTATAATTTTAAAATACATTCACAAGATAATTTAAAAGGAAAGGTTAAAAAAGCCCAAAAAAAGAAAGTAAGTAAAAGATTTATATATAAAGAAAACTAGAAACGGCACGCAATAGCAAGAAGAATGGTATTATTGATTTTACGGTACTCAAGTAGGTCCAAAAAATCGATTTTTAAAAAAAATCTATTAAATATTTTTTATTTAAAAAGAAAAAAAAATAAAAAGAATAAAAAGCAAAAAACAAGAAAAATTAATATAAATGGATCCTACATATAAAATACAATCTTTTAAATATGTATTTTTTATAATTTAAAATAAATAATTATTAAATATTTTAAAAGTAAAAAGAAAAAACTAAAAAATTAAAAAAAAACCAAGGCATGACATGTGGCAACCCAAATAGTCGGTATCATATTACCAAAATTTAGTTATTAGATGTGCATGTAATGTTTCTTCAATATTTTTCTATTTAATAAATGCTTTTTAAATATTGTATCTATTTGATATTATTATTAAAAATATTTAATTTATTATTATTATTTATTAATTTAATATTTTTTTGAAAAAAAAAATAGAAGAGGTGTTATGTCATATTCAAATTTTTAAAAAAAAAATCAATGATATAAATTTTTTTACAAAAATTCATCATTACTAATATCACATGACAATTTAATTTTTATCTTTTTTTTTTTCTGTTAATGTTGCCTGGGTATATATAAAATATATATTTTATAATTATTTTATATTTTAATTTAAAAAATTAATATTTTTAATTCAATGATAGTTTTCATGTGACATCTTTTATGATTTTTTTAATTTTTTACTTGTTATAATTTTATAATTTTTTTATTAGATATATTTAATAAGAATAGGAATTCAATTTAGATATTTATGTACCATCTTTATATTACTTTTATCTTTTTATTTTTTTAATAAGATAAAATTTAAAAAATAATTAATAAATAAAAATAAAAAAATTTTAATTCACGGCAACACATGGATATTTCGCCTAATTGCTGTCAATTTTTGTGACTTGGTCATCGTTGAAGAAAAAGAAAAAGGAGATCATGTCACTACTATTATTCGTCAAATGAGTATCGTAATTGCGTGATGTTAAAAGCTCTGGAAACTACTTCATTTATATTACGAAAATCCATTACAATTTTATTCAAAATAATTTGCAACTGTTAATTTTTGCTGAGAAATATTTAACATGTGAACTTGTAATTTCAAGAATCTTCTTTATCATTAAGACAAATTCTTTTTTGCAGTAGTTAATTTGTTTGTAATACTAGTCATATATACTATCTTATTTTTGCTTTAAATGTTTGTAATTTAAAAATTTAAAGTATTCTTTCATCGCTATTTAAGGTTTTTTATAAAATAAGTCATAATATAAAAAAGAGAAAGGGAAAAAGATTATAGATATTAGAATTTAAACTGCAAAGACAACTAAATTCTGATTTCATCGAGCTTTATATTTTGAGGAAATAAATGGTTTAAATATTGCTGAAAAACTTAGAACCTATTGATAGTTGTTGTATAAAAATATTATCTTATGTTGTTTTTATCGAAAACATAATTGGTGTTTCCAAAGGAACGGCATAGACAATAATTTCTATAATCGTCGGACTCGTTTGCATTATTTATACACAGCTCAGGGATGAACTGTGTTTCCCCGAAGGATGGCTGTTGGTATGATGACCAAGTAGCCGGCTAATTCTGGGATGAGTATATCGGCATTGGGCAACCCCTACTTGGGCCTACCAAGACCAATGAGGATTATCCGCCCCAACTTAATCAGCTAATACAAGAAAAGATAATGAACCAACAGACTATTTCCTCTAATTTTTAAATTATATTATGAATAACAATCTTCAGTTCACTACATAGCTCACAATACATCTGCAATGGTTTTATTTCTATCATATCGAGGATAACTCTCACAGCTTTGATGGAGAGCTATACCATCCCCAAGGTTCATCAGAGACATACCGTGTGACCTGCTTCACGCTCAGGTAATTGTCGAGACCCCTGTGGAAAAAAGCCACCAAAAACCAACAAAGCTGTTAGAACCAGTTGCAACAATTGTCCATGACCCTTTTTTGCTTGATATAAGAAACATAAACATTGTTATGCTATAATTTGGATAAGGGGGGTAATACCATTCCCCTAGTTCACGTCCAAAACCACTGCGTTTGTTGCCTCCCCATGGAGCTTGACAGAAGCATGGCTGTGAACAACTGATCCACACAATGCCTGCTTGAAGAGCCTGCAAAACATGAGACAAGACAAATAATTCACTAAAAAACTACAACTATTTACGACATCACTTAAGTTGCATAATAGCTAAAAATTTCTATTTCAAATTACAAGCAAATCTGAATCCAGAGTCTAAGTAGTTCATGTAGTCACTCTTAAAAGGTCAGCAAGTTTGGATTCAAATCCCAATACCTACAACTCCTTCTCTTATCCCCAGATTATATCCTCCTTTGTACCAAAAAAATTAGAAGCAACTCTCACCTTGCTAACACGATCACATCTTTCCAGGTCTTTTGATATCACAGCAGCACCCAAGCCATAACTGGTAATTAGAAAGAAAAAAAATCATTCTCTACGCTGAAACTAGAAAGGGAAGGGAAATAAATCATGAAAAGACCCCAAAAAATTAAAGATATTTCATGGAATTATCCAGACAATATAAATTTACCGCACTTCAACAACAAGAAAATTCAGGGACTTACTGGGTGTCATTTGCCAGTTCAAGGGCTTCCTCTTCCATACTAAATGTTTCAACACAAAGAACAGGTCCAAAAACTTCTTCTCTCCAGATTTGCATGGAAGTTGTCACATCCGTTATTATAGTTGGTTCAACAAAAAAACCCTTCTTTAAATGCTGCAAAATATTGTCAAATATATAAGAGAAGGTGACAAGTTTAGAAGGAGAAATTGTGCAAATAATAAGCAGCAGGTACCTCAGGACAAACTCCACCACATAGAATGGTCGCCCCTCACTCTTAGCACTTGAGATGAATTTCAATACTTTCTCATACTGCGGTCAATGAATTAAATTTTAGCAAGTACAATATTTGGCAGCTATAATCAAGAAACTTTAATAAGCCAAATCAACCGGATTTATAAATTCACTAGCTATATCTCTTACGCCAAGAACTATGAAGAGAACCATAGAAACAATGGAGAATATAACATACCATAGTGGATTTAACACAAAGCATAAATGGGAGGAAAGGAAGGATGGTGAAGCAGGTTATTGCTGCAGAATTTAAAATCTCTTACTGACCCTGCTCCCCATTCCAATAGAAGGAAAAGAAAGGACGAACAATTATACATAGTGCGCAAAGTGCATTCTTACCTGCCCTCTGCTAACAATGGGGCCAAGCCTGCAGCCTTCCTCTAAGGGATCCGAAATCTTAATGTTTTTAGTCCATTTCACAAGCCTGTCCAGAAATTCTTTTTCAATGCTTTCCTGAGATATTTAAATGAACATTTCCATAATGAGAAGATGGAAACAAGAAAAGGAAAAAGGGACAAGGATAGACTACCGATTAAATAAAGTTCTCTCTAGTGGATCTATATGAGATTACAGCAGGCAAGGCATTATAAAAAAGCTCGTTTATCTATTGTAAAATACAAGAGTGATTTCCAGCTCTTGTTCACTGTATTAGGAATGAGAAAATATGTCTTCCAAAAAGAAATACCATAAGACCGGAAAGAATTTCAGCATTTGCCATTGCCATTGAATGTGATGTTTAAGCCCATAGCCCCAAATTTAACAGCAGAACAGCCGGACAATAAAGAGGTATGTTCACATTGGAACACTGTTTGCTAGGGAAATAAACATTGATAAAACATGTAGGGAGGTGAAAGGTGCATAAAGTTGTGATTACTGCCCTTACTAACCTTTTCGATTTAATAGCCAATTAGTTGAACAGCAGAATTATGATAGTTCTGAACCACAGACATTTTTTTTTTCCTTTTGTCAAGTGTGTTCCTCAAATAGTCTGTCCAGTTCAATGGCTGACCTCATATTAGGTTTTTGACAATTTAGATTGGGGTCTATGGGAGGTTAAATCGCTAGGTTATCTTATTTCCACAACAACACGCTCTAAGGAGCCCTTCTAAGTTGATGTGCTTACTGTAGAAAGTGGTTAGTTATACCAGTTTGTAGGTAAACTGGTTTTGGTTCACATCATGCTTGGAGCTGAACCAAATTGCATGGCACGTGGTGTATCATAACCTAGTTTCAGATTACTACAGACATTCCTGATTCCCCTTCCATATATTGAACCAAAAAATAATATGGAATGATGAACAGAGTATTCAAAAACTGTATGAAGAAAGAGCAAACAGTGCGGTCAAGCAACTTACATGTACAATAAGACGGGATGTTGCACTGCAGATCTGCCCATTTGTCCAGAAGCAACCAAATGCAGTCCATTCAGCAGCTATTAAAATCACCAAGAATTTCAATAAAAAAATTCATAAAAATGAAGTCAGTAAAAAAAAATTCCAGCATGTAGAATAGTTTTTCTAACATGATAGGTTTCAGAAACCTGATATTTTGAACAAATTGTTTCTGAAACAAGTCCAGTTGTATGAGGAACATTGGAAACACATCTATTAAATTGTAATTCATATGACACTAACCCTTGTCAAGATCAACATCGTCAAACACAATGATAGGGCTTTTCCCACCAAGCTCTAAAGAAACAGGTTGTCAGAGAAAGTACATGAAATTTTATGCACAGACAAAAGTGACTATGACAACAAAATGAGAGAAAAGGAAAAAAGTTTTAAGTTTTGGTTCTAAGAACTTAATATACCTTGACCATTTGAGCTGCTGCTGTCATTATCCTACTCCCTGTTGCAGTGCTTCCAGTAAAGGCAATCTGTTTAACACAAACTATTAGAACTTCAGCAACTGTTGATATTTATCTTAGAATAGTCAATAACTGAAATCAGCAAGCATTCCTAATTCAAGTTCATGGAAAAGCTTCAATGAAATAAAGTCAAGTAAACCTTGTCAACGTTGGGATGAGATGCCAAAGGAGCACCAGCTTCAGGGCCCAGTCCAGTCAAAATATTCAGGACACCATGAGGAAGACCAACCTCCCTGCATATTTCAGCCAGCTCCAAACAGGTGCTGGAAAAACAAGATGCATGCATCACGAGCAGCATTGTTGATCCCAAATACAAAATGTAAACCAACAGTCTTAAAATTTCATAAAAATTGAAAAATTAACAAACTACTGCAACTCAGTTGAGAATGTACATAGATGCCGACATAGAAGGCTTCAGTATTGCAGCACAACCTGCAGCCAATGCAGGAGCTACTTTCCATGCAGCCATCAGTAGTGGGTAATTCCTTCAAAACAGAAGAAAAACAACAATCCAAAAAAGCCATTATTAAGAGTCTTCAAGTCACCCACCAATGCATGAGTCCAATTAATTGATATGAACGATTATAACATCAAATGCAACAATAAAGCCTGCAAATGTAACTAATTTTAACTTGCAACTAGGAAAACTATTTTCCAATTACCATAAAAGGAAAAATTAATACACATGCCTAGTTTTGTGTAACCAAGCTGCCCATTCATATAACATGAAAAAAAATTTTTTTACAATGTATACAATTAACTTTGATAAGATACAAGCAAACCTAAGAATAGGACAAGATCTTTACTCGTATTGGTAGAACTGAGAGCACAGCAGTGCCAGTGAATGATGATATTTAGAAATAGTTATACTCCATTTACACAAAGAACTACAAAATAAGAGGAAGATGGTACCATGCAGTAATCAATCCAACAACCCCAATTGGTTCCTTAAGCACATAACTCTTAAATGACTCCATTGGAAGAGAGACAGGAGCCTTTTGCTTTGCATCTAAACCTTCAGCAAGGTCTGCATAGTACTCAAAACATCCAGCAACATCATCCTGATAAAATGAATGAACAGGTGAGAAAATATACCAAATACTGAACCATAGAACCTTCATCAGTGTTACAAGCATACAATGTCCCAAGCTGCTTCGTCAAGTGGTTTCCCACAATCAATTGCTTCAAGCTTTGCTAATTCAGATTTTCTCTCAGTTATCTGGACCATTAAAAAAAAAAACTAACACATCACAATTGAGCCAACACAACCAATTCAAAGATGAAAATATTAAAAAAAAAAAAAAGAAACTGAAAGAAATGCTAGGATATCCTGTTACAAGAAAAAACTGCAATATGATTCTTTTAAAGAAAATAATTTTACTTCTTCATTTGCAAAAGTCATCATCATCGATTTAGTTTAAATAGAACGTTTAGTCATCACCAATGTTATTTCTCTCTGCCTTACTCTCCACTACATTAGCTAACAAGGCCACCAACAGAAAAGAAAAACTTGACTGTATTTGCATATTTCATTGCAATGAAATAGTTAACCAAATAACAACTCAAAGAAGATATACCCAAACTTTATTGCTACTGCCTGAACCATTTGATCTAACCAAATGAATAGAAATCTAAGGACATGAATGCAGCAAGTCATAATTTTCGGCATAACTCACTGCTATGCCAATTCTGGAGATATCAGTGTTGGGCGAAAAGCCCCAATCCAATTAAACATTCACACTAGCGAAAGCAAAATCAAACAATCAATCAATTACACAAGAGACAGTAATTTGTGGTTCGACGCAACTGACTTACGTCTATAGATGAGAAAAAAGTTCCATTAGTTGTAGAAAATTAAAAACATATATCAAATCAATCTCGCTCATTTTTAATACCCATATAACCTCTCAATCTCCTCTAGTGATATGGAGTATTCTCAACCTAAATGAACACATACCTATGTGCACTCATGTACCATACAATGTGGACCATTTCAATCTCCTCTAGTCTACTGACAAACATTCAAACATACATTCATAAACATTCAAACTGTCTATCCCATAAAACCCTACAACTCTTACATTTTTTCTCATACCTAACACTATAGAGACTCAATCTATTTATAAGCATACAAACTTGCTTATCAAAAATCCTTTTACTTTTAGAATTTTTTTTCTGCAAGTCTTTTAGTTCATCAAGCAATATCTAATCAATCTCAAACAAATTTGTTTTGAGATTTGAGTAACTATTCTCAGTAATCACCATACACCACATGGGCTATGTACTTTAGTCGAGTGATCCCTACACCAAGAATAACACAAGTTAACAACAACTAAAGCCTTTTCTCACTACGTGGGGTCGCAATATGGATAACATTGTGTCCCTGCACCCTATTCAAGGACCATATCCTCGGTAACATGATTTGGACTTTCAAAATGAAGTAAATTATTCTAAATTATCCTATATAACTAGATAAGTTTAATGAATATTTACCTTAGCGGCGATGGCACGTAAGTACTTGGCACGGACAGCGCCAGAAGCTGAAGCCCAATCCTTGCCTTTGTTTCTAGAAAGAGCTCTCCGAGCAGCAGCCACAGCAAGCTCCACATCTTCAGTAGTAGCTGCTGGAATATCACCTGAACAAAAGAAAAAACATGAAACCTCAAAATTTTCCCCACTTCAAAACTTTATCACCAAGTAATAATCCCAATTAAACCACTAATCAACAAAACTAAAAGCTCGATCTAAAACGCGAAAAGAAAAATAACCGATGATCTGTTCAGTGGCAGGGTTGATAATTGGGATCCACTTCTTGAGAACGGGCTCTCTCCACTCGCCGTCGATGAGCAACTGTCGACTAGGAACTTGGACCGCCATTTTAACTCAGTTTCCTTGTTTTCACTCACAAACTCAAAAGGAGCGGGTTGATGGGGTGGCCTGTCTGTTTTAAGCAAAAATAAGTGCATATATAAAAGATAATTAATTTTCTTTTTTGATTTTATTTTATAATAATTATTTAAATCTAGTATATATTTACAACAAAAATTTTACAGGAAATAACATAGTGCAAAATGATTGGCGAGTCGCATGCAGAGATGCTTATCCATCTCATATTTTATAATTTTGGAACGGAAATCATTTGTATTGGGTCCACACTTCACCACTTACTCCGACATCATGGCATCCGGATTCCAGCATCGAGATTTGAGATATATATATATATATATATATATATATATATTTATTTATTTTGGTTTTCACTCCTTTTTCTTCCACCGTCTGCTATTGTAGTATTACTAAAAAAAATAATTAATTAAGGTTTCTTTATGCAATAAAGGAAGTTTCAGTATTACAGATAATGGAAATGTGCCACTGCGATATCATTATATCTCGTGTCATTTGTATATGTGCATAGATCTGTACAATATTTTTTTTATAGTTTCTTTAATAATATAAATAAAAGATATCATTTCACTACTTCAAGAGGAAAATTATCTGTAAAAATTAAATCAACTTACGCAACAATGTATTAGTATTCCCAATTAAAGAAATTGGGTGAGAAAGGACATAGACAAATTTTTACCATTGGCAACCAAAAATTGGGAGTTTTGATGATTCACTGATGGTTTACAATAACTATTTATTCGTTAAACAGGAAGAAAATAACTGCTTGCAATAATCAAAACTTGTTACCCTTTGAGGTTAGTCATAAACTTCAACATCTTCATCATCCAATAAAGAAATAGACTTAATTAACATGTTACAAATCAACATAAATTAGTGTTTTGAATAGTAAAAAAAAAAATTTACCAATCCAATATTATTGCACCTGTACTTGATTCTTTATGGGAAACGAAAACCTCATGCATTATAAAACTCTCTGAAGCAAAGTGCAGGGAATATTTGAGGAAATCCCCTTCACCAGACCTCAGATATGCAACTATCATTCTTAACCCAAAACTTTGTCAACTCATAACTAATACCTATGAATTTCAAGAAAAAAAAAAAACAAATTTGACTTCAATCACATCTATCAATCCATAATTAACTATGAAATAATGTACCAAAAAATTTCAGTAAAAATATATGAAAAACTACAAATTTGTTGCAATCCTAATTTCTCTATACTGGGAATTTTGAATTACAGGAGCCACAATAATACGATTGGAACTTAATGATAAAGGAGTCCTATTGTTACCCTTGGTAACCTGTCTCTTGCAAGAAAAAGAAAAATTTTGATAAGAATAAAAAAAAAAAGAGAGCTGATGTAAGGTCAAATAAAGTCAGTCACCAAACATGTATGTTCATCGTGGGTACATTTTTAATGTCTTTAAAATCTTTGATTTTAATTGAGTTTATCTTTAGAATGCATGTGCTTGATCTTTAAAATATGTAAATCAAGAAATGATGATAAATTTCAGACAATGGTAGCTACTAAACGTAATTAAGATGAACAATAAGATAAGCAAAATTTATTTTGAGAATTCACATTAGCATGAGGATAACCCTTATAAAATACAATATAAAACCTGTCAAAGCATATATCTCAAGGTATACATGCAAATATAACAACGTAGAAACTTGAAATGTTCAAACATAAAAATATACGTAACACATATGAGGCCAACATTTTGAAATAGTCGAATTTAATTGCCACCATTCTTGCTATTAAAGGAACTAAATTAGAGGTGGTCTGCAAAAAAATTTACAAACCAAAATAAAACTTATGCTTACAGCAGTTTGATTTAAAAATGAGTTTAAAATTTGACATTTTTCAAATTCAAATATTGATTTTGCCATTCATCAAGGAAATGATTGAAGAATCAAGAAAAACTCATAATTTTGTTTCCATATTTTCATATGAACCATACATAAAAAGCTAAAGAAATAACAAAACTCCTAATTCCATATTTTCACAACAACCAAACAAAAGCGTTTTAAAAAATTTCCGTACAAACCTTAGACATCTTCAAAATCGATGATGTGGCATTATGATAATTGCACAACAACACATGTTGAACAAATCACTTATGATTCATTCTAACTCACCACATTGTTAGGCCAAAAAACCTCAAATCAATTGAATATTTAACACAACAGAAACATAATCAAAGAATTAATAAATTATACAAAAGATAACAATTTAACATGATTCAGTTCTATCGACCTACATTTATGGATAAAAAAAAAATCTATTAGTTATAAAAATTACACCAAAACAAATCAAGCTTATTCACAATTAATATTCATAGACTCTTTCAATCTCTTTTAATCTTATGGAGTGTTCTCAATTCAAACAAACGCATACTTATATGAACCATCTCGTTCTCCTCTAGTCCACTCAAACATACTCACCCATAATTGCATAAAGACGTTAATCTTTTGTAGTCCTATATGATATCTATCCAATAAAACCTTATAATTTTTTTACATCTTTTTCTTATAAGTAACTATATAGACTCTAACTATTTATAACTATATAAACTTACTTATCAAAAATTCCTTTCCCTATATAAATATTCTTTTACAAGTCATCTTTTTATCTATCAAGCAATATCTAATCAATCTCAAATAAATCTCTTTTGGGATTTGAGTCACTATTCCTAATAATCTCTACTTTAACTTAAATTTCATAAAATCATCAATCTTAATGCTAGATATACTTGGCTACACCTACATGAAAGTTTTGTAACAATCTTCTCTGTGTGTCTTCACACTTCACGCTTCATGCAAATCGATATTCAAAACATGAACTTGATTTTATTCTTTGAATCAAGCTACTCTAGGCTTTCTTCTTCTTATGTCTTGAACCTTTAGTTTTAATACTATTTGTTGGGTTAAAAAACCCCAAGCTAATTGAACATTCAATACAATGGAAGTAAGGAGGGCAAAATCACCCGAACCCGTCGGGTTTCGACCCGACCCCTTATGGTCGATTTTTTTTTTTTGAAAATCGGGTATCGGGTCGGGTAGAGTAAAAAAAATTTCGGGTTCGGGTCGGGGTCGGGTTTTAAGCAAACCCGACCCGACCCGATATATATAAAAAAATTATTTTTTTAATTTTATATTTAATTTTATATTTTTATATATATTTAATTTTATATTTATATTTAAAATAATATTTTATTAATTCGGGTCGGGTCGGGTTTGATTTTATATAATGTCGGGTCGAGTTCGGGTATTAAGAATGAAAAAATTATCGGGTCGGGTACGGGTATTGTATATTTAAAATCGGGTCGGGTTCAGGGCGAGCAAAAACCCGCCTCGACCCGACCCGTTGCCATCACTAAATAGAAGTATAATCAAACAATCAATAAACCACACAAGAGATAGCAATTTAACATGATTTAGCCTAACCGATCTATATCCATGGATGAGAAAAAAGATCCACTAGTTGTAGATAATTACATCAAAACAACTCAAGCTTACTCACTATTAATATTCATAAACCCTTTTAATCTCCTCTAATCCTATGAAATATTTTCAATCCAAATAAGTACATACTCATGTGCACCTATATACCATACCTATACTCATGTGCACCTATATACCATACCTATATAGACAATCTCATTCTCCTTTAGTCCACTCAAACATACATAGCCATAAAGACGTCAATTTCCTATAATCGTATAGGATGTCTATCCAATAAAATCGTATAACTCTCTTACATTTTTTTCTCATAATTAATCCTACGGAGACTCTACTTATTTATAATCATACACATCTGCCTATCAAAAATCCTTTTCTTCTTGGAATTTTTCTTTTGCAAGTCATTTTTTTATCTATCAAGCAATATCTAACCAACCTCAAATAAATCTCTTATGGGAGTTGAGTCACTATTCCTAACAAACATGACTTTCATACATGAATAAATAGCAATCAATTGGCATATTAATTAAGTGGAAGTTGATGATATGACAAAAAAATCTATTAAATTGCTAGCAGACTTATGTTTAATAGTTAGTATATTATTATGAATTTTTACAATCAAGTTTAAATGTGAAACTCACATGACTATGAAATTAAGATGGTGCAATGGAAATCAACCAATCAACTCTTAACATTTATAATCATGCAAACCAAACTAAAAAAATTTAAATCACATTTCCTTAAAAAAAATAGATGATAGCACATTAATCTAATTAATCCAAAAGCTAAGCTTTGATAAAAATTTTCAATTTGAACATTTAAACATACAAGAAAGCAATATTGTTGTCATCATCTTCACATAATTGAGGTCTAATCAGCAATGCTTTGCTTTCACATTGGAATCAACTGCAACAATAGTGTAAACCCTTTAAACTTCAAAGACCCGATGATGATGATCCTTAAATTGTTGCTTGAGGGAGTGGAAAGTGTTAGGGTTACTGTTAGTTAGGGTTTCGATAGGCGGGTAAGGTTAGGCTTTTTGGGATCAATGTTGGGCTTTTTGGGATCAATGTTGGGCTTGGTCTTGCATTGGTATTTAAGATATAATACCTTTGACCAACCACGGCCAATGTCATTGGCATTGGCTTTAGTGGTTGTGGTTTCATGTAGATCAACAAACTCTATTATTGGAAAAGCTTAAGAGACTATGAAAAAAAAATTGTAGGGTAATAACAATTATAATTTTTTTATTCAACTCTAATCAAACTTTTGAAACTTCTTTTTGTTTATGTTTTTTTTTTAATTTTTATTTTAATTAAGTCAAAAAAATTCAAACCAATTGAATAGAGCTAAATGTCAACTAAACAATCTCCCATAATATTATTTTCAATATATACTAAAAATTTATCTTTTTGTAATTTTATTTGCCAATAAAAAATAATCACATTTCATTATTTATCTCTCAACAAATTTAATTTAAAAATAAAAAATAATAAAACTTATGTCTTGCATTTTTTTGGCCTGATCATGTAAAACTAATTTAAAATTTTTAAAAGTTAACAATTTAAAAAATTAATAAATTAAAAAAATCTTATTTAAAATATTTAAATTCTACATTACCTTTTTTCTTTTCCTTACCTTTTTTTCTTTTCATAGTTGTTTGTCTTATTCCTTTATCCAGTAATAAGAACCATTTTCTTTCATGTTCATTCTTTTTTTTTTCATTTTCTCTTTTCCTCATTTTCTTGTCTTACATCTTTTCAACCCCTTTTTTTTTTCTCTCATCTCTTTTTCTAATAAAACTCTCTTTCCTTCATTTTTTTTTTGTTTTGCCATCCTTACCCAATTCTTTTAACTGTAATTTATCTTTCTTTCATTTTTCTTGTTTTACCATCCTTACCCAATTTTTTTTACTGTCATCTCTTTTTCCTATAAAAAAAATGTTGTTCTCATCTCTCTTTCCTACAAAAGAAAAGGGAAAGCAAACCCAAACATAACTAAAAAACACATCATTTAGACATAAGGAAAAAGTCGACATGTTATGCTTAGAAAAGCCTAGAAACAACTAGATGAGTATTTGTGCTTCACTGCAAGAGTATAGTCAAATAATAAGAAAGATATAATATGATTGCATTTAAAGATTGGTTGCACAATAAATTTAGAGAAATGATAATCAATAGGAGAAAGAAATAAAGATATTGAATTGCAATATTCTAAATAATTGAATATTTACAAAAGTGGATTACAATGATAATGGGATAAATATAGAACTAATTTATCTATAAATTACAAAAAGTAGTTAAAGTTGTGTATCATGTAATTGAATTATATAGATTGTCCAAACCATATAAGATCAAGATAGTAAGAATATAAAAACAATAAACAAAGCATAATATTTTAAAGATAAGTTTATGTCCAAGAAATTTTTATGCTATCTTACATTGCAAAAAGTTAAGACATCAAAGAAAGTTACATAACAAAACTTTTTTTATAATCTATTTCAACTCCATCAAGAGATTTAAAAATTGAACAGAAAACAATAATAACTAAGACTTAATTTCATTTTAAAAAGTTACCATTAGTATACCAATAATAAAGTAAGCCATCTTAAGTTAAAATTTTAAATCACGTCTTACTACTTCCCAACTTTCATCAATGATGAAAAGGCATAATATACCACACCATTAACTAAGACATCACATGTTTTCACTTTTTTTTGTTTTGTTAAATAATAAAAGCCATGTTTCCATCTATCTCAAAAACCATATCATTAAAGATTTTGGCACAAAAACAAGAAGAACAAACACTTAAATAAATAATCTTTGTAACATATGAAGCATCACTAAAAATAAAAAACAAAGGAAAAATTTTCAATTATCAAACTTTAAGTCATGTAGCCTAATAATAAACGACTTGAATTCATCTAAAATTTTTATTAGCAATAAAAACTCAACAAAAAGTTCGAGTTCAGTATCAAACAGAGAAAATAAAAATCCTATTAGCAAATTCAGCATGCAGATTCCAATATCAAGGATTAAATGTTGTGAGCTTGTAAAAAAATTTAAGAGGTAATATGCATTAAATAAATTCCAAAAGTAAAGTATAAACAATTAGAGGTAATGACAAATAAGTTAAAAAAGAAAGTGTCTACCTTCAAACCAAAGGCTTCACTAATTTCCACTTTCACCTTATTTCAATACTTGAAAAATAAAAAACAAATTAACTTTGAACAATCCAAAAACTTGATAGTTGATAAATTTTACTTGCAATGAATTAGTCTCTCATGTTGCTTCTTTGAAAGCCTCATTTCAGAACTGATTGACTTATTTTTTTAATAGATACATTATTTGCAAACTACAAGACACAATTTAATTGAATATCAAGGAATTAAACATATCACTACCACATTGTGAGTGTCTTTCTCATATAAATGAAATTTGATATGAGTGGTTAATGAGTTTGATGAGTGCTCATTTCTAGAATCTTTATCATTTACTTTTTTCATTTGAATTTCTCAAACTTAAGCTTATACAAATTAGTCCAATAATTATAAAGTTAGTCCATTCATACCAATATCGATGTGTATTATTTTATAAGTAGTTTTAAAGTAAGAGTATAGTTGCCATTAAACGAACAGAAAACTCCAAAATATAGAAATCATCTTAAAAAGGGATTTTTCAAAAGATTTTAAAAAAGATTTTTTTGAAGCATATTTGTAAACTAAATTTCAAATTAATGAAGAAAAAGGATGCCAAAATTCTAAAAAAAAAGTATTTTCAGTTGGTTTCACAATAAAAGAATGTAAAAAGTAATAGTTAAAATAATTTTGATGCATATAACTTAATGTTATGCTACTTAAACTGGTTGAGCAAAGTTTTTAGAAGCTTGTAAAAGTTTAAGATGATACATAAAATTGAATTTTCTTTACAACTGGTATCGATGAATCTTTAAAACCCCCAAACTTTGAAAGATATAAACCAAATTTCTAATTGTTTACCTCAGATATGGAGTAGTGAAAGCATGCAACCAATGAAGAAAAATAAACTTTGGTCAAAACTTACATGTATGAAGGCAAACACAAATAATAGTTGTTTCTCTGTAAAGGTGTATACAAATAAGGCATGTTAAGAGCTTCATAAGTGGTTTATTTTAAATTTTTGCATAGTCATTTGACATGATAAAATGTCCTAGAATGTTTGACTTTTAATTTTTCAATGCTTAGTCTCCTTGATTCTTTAATTTTAGAATTTACAACAAAATCTCTATGTTAAATGGTCTTAAATAGTCCTAGTATAGAAGTGCTAAGCAATCCACTCATAATTGACCAAACGATTTTTTTAACAACTATTAACTTAAGATTAACTAGATTAACAACTTATGTAATGAAAAACCTTATTTTAATTGTAATAATAAGCTTATATTTAGGCATTGTAGTGCTAAATACCATTTATATGCTTGTGTTGCCATTTTTTTCTATACATGTGTATGAAATTTTCCATCTTGACTCTAAATATATATATTAAGTACATTTAGTTAGTTAATTATAAGTATGCCAATTCTATATAAATCCTTTTATAAGGTATTCCAATTCTATGTAAATCCTCTTATAAGGTGTGCTAATCCAACTAAAAAGATGAAAAGTATTACTATGTTGGATACCAATTATATGCTTCTTATTATCATCTCTTCTTAACTTTAGAATTTAAGACATATATGAGTTGAACTAAAATACAAGTATAGGCATTATTTCCAAGTATAAAGCTAAGAGAAAGCCCACATGTTTTACAAATTTACTTTCACATTCAATCTTTAACTCAACTCCTTAGCTATAGCTTCAATAAATTTTTTAGTAATTAGATACCAAATCTAATAACACTAAACAAAACATGAGTTTACATACATATAGATACCTTAGATGTAGCAAAAGTTTTAAAATGAAATTTGTTTTTAAATTTAGTAGTACACATATTGATCTATGAATGAAAAACGTAAGATCTTTAGTCATTTTTTCTAATTTAATAGTGATTTTTTTAAATTTTTAGTAAAATCTAGAGCCGGTCATAAAAATTCAAAATGTCTTGTTCTTATTATGGATCGGTATAGAGAACTTACAAAATCATTAAAATAATGCAAAAAAAAAAACCTAGACCACAAAACCTTTAAAATTTAAATCTCAAGTTATTACGTTTTCTTAAATATTTGAGATGTTGAAGTTGTTGAGAAATGAAAACCTGTGGAGTGCTTTCGGAATCTAAATAGACAAAAACAAAAGTAAAGGGAAAAGAGTAACATAATCAAATTTTAAGCGATTTTGAGAAGTAAAGATGAAGTTTTTCAAGTTTGAAACTATGGGATTGAAGTTTAGATCTGGGGTTTTTTGGCTTGATTTTGAAAAATCAAACCCGATAAATATGAACAAAGGTTTGAGAATAGTTTGCAAGAATTTTTTTCATGAAATTTCATCGTCATCAAACGATGGCTAATGGTGATAAAGCAAAATCGATGAAAAAAAAAAGGTGGTAGAAGCTAGTGGTTTCTTTTTTAGAAAGAAATGATAAGAGTAAAAAGTTAGAAAGACATGGAAGAAAGAAAAAAGAAGCAAAAAATATTTTAGATTTTTATAGCTGCGCCTAAATGTTATGTTTAAGGAAAAAAAAAAGAAAACTTGAAAAAAAACAAAGAAAGAAAAAAGAAAAAAAATGAGCCTATCGTGAGATGCCACATGGATGACTTTAAAAGAGGTAAAGGGTGAGTCAAAATGAGTAAAATTAATACTATGGATGTTAGATATAAATTTTTTATTAAATTTAACATCATAAATCAAATAATAATAATAATTCAATTTAAAAATTTATAAAAAAATTTCTCAGTATAATAACAAAAAATATGTTAAAAAATATATTAATATTTTATTTTTTTAAAAAAAAATTAAAAACATTTTTAAATGAATAATTATGCTTTTTTTTTTAAAATTAAACATTTTACTTTTTTTTTAGTTTTATATTTTTGATATTAGATATGTAACTTTCTATTTTTAAATATTTAAGAAAATAAAAAATTATTTAATGTACCTAGGATTAGTTATGCTTGGATACCACCTTATTACTTTTTTTATTTTTTTTATTGTGCTAACACTCTTTAAATTTACTATACAAATTAATATCTTTATCCAATACATTTTGAAAATCATCATTATATATATAAAACTCAAATATTTTGCAATAAATGCCATTCTTTTTTACATAAATTCAAAACTTATATATCTTAATTTTATTACATAAAACACAATATATTTTTTATTGTCTAACACTTATTTAGACTATTGATTTTTTATTTTCTTGTATTCATTTTTTTAAAATCATTATTTGTTAAAATTTATCAAAACTTTTGGTTTTGTAACATTTATATTTTTTATTTTTGATTTTCTTGTAACTTATGGTTTTTCATCTCTTTTTAAGGGTGAAAGTTATATAACTACCTTTCATGTCTCTATTACACTTTTTTCTCTTAATTATTGTTTGTCATATTACTAACTATGATGTTTTGTTTTTTTATTGTATTTTTATTTTGATAATTTTATAAATTTTCTATCATGATCTATTTTTTTGTTTTTTTTACATTTCAAGTTTATTTATTAGCCAATTGATGTATATGTATATATTTTTTTAATATTTACATTTTTTATAATTTTTTTACTTTTTTTTTTTGCAATTTAAGCTTGGCTATTAACCAATTACTAATCATGAGGTTTGTTTATTATTACGTTTTCATTTTTATAAAGTTTAAATTTTTTTAATCATGATCTATATTTTTTAGCATTTCAAGTTTTTTATTAGCCAATTAGTTATTTTTTAATGTTTACATTTTTATAATTTT
Source organism: Durio zibethinus (assembly GCF_047325235.1). Classification (NCBI taxonomy): domain Eukaryota; kingdom Viridiplantae; phylum Streptophyta; class Magnoliopsida; order Malvales; family Malvaceae; genus Durio; species Durio zibethinus. The sequence goes on from NC_143170.1 coordinate 24,309,538, forward strand.
GTTATTTTTTTATTGTGATCCTTTTTTTGCAGTTCAAGCTTGACTATTAATAAATTAAAATATATCATTGTTGATGATTATCTTTTAAAAAAATGACTAGATAAACAAAATTTGTGTTTATCGATTGTGAGATATTTATAATTATAAGACTAAATAACATGTTGGTACATAAATTATTTTGATTGATGAAAATGTATATATGTTTTTTCTCTGTTTTTGTCATGCTATTTTGTTATCTTTGATTCATTTCATTATTTTTTTGTTTAATCATAGGTATGACCATTGTTTTTTATATTGTTTATTTATTTTTATTTTTTTATTTTGAATTATATAAATACTTGCAATCTCTTATATATTTTATTTTTAAAATTTTTAATATGTAGCATGCTACTAATCATGAGATTTGTTCGCATTCTATTTATGTTTACGTCTTTATAATTTTTTAATTTTTATATAATCCATAATCGATTTTTACTATTCAAATTTATTTGTTATGCATTTGAAACACATTTAGAATTCATTTTTGTTTATGGCTGTTAAATTTTTTTTTTAAGCGATAAATTAGTAGTAGCAATGAGGGTAGAGAATTTTGAAAATCACATCTTTCAGAAAATAAATTTAGCTTTCGAAAATGAATGACCAAATTAGCTGAATTTCTAGTCAAATAGGCTGATGAAATTCAAAAGTTTAAAGAAATAGCTTTCCAAAGCCTTCTTTCCACTAATATGCTAAAACAACAAGATATTGATTTATTTGCTTTGAAAGAAAATCAGTACAGTATCCAAAAAGTAAATAATTTCTTGAATTTATGTGAATATTTTGAAAACTATAATTCTCCTCAACTAAATAAGCTTAAGAGAATTTTTTTGTTCGAAAAAGCCGTAGCTTTCCTAACCAAGGAACTGTTTCAATAGATAAATCTTTCTATTACTCAGACAACAAAAAAATTGTTGATCGAAAGATTTTCAAAACATTATTTTTCTACTTATATTTTTATTATAGAAATTGGCAATTCCATTCCAAAAATCAAATTTCGCTTTAATCATGAATCTTTTGATATGACCAGTATCTAATTGGGAATAGTTGGCTAAATCCTGGTCCAAAACTTTTTTTTTGAACTTATCAAAAATTTTTCAGCTTTTATCAAGCATCAATTTTACCAAACTGTAAAATATACTAAACATTTCTACTATATACACTTCACCATAACCAGCTTTCTTGGAGTCTTTCAAAGAGAAAGATTTTATCAACCTTACTAAATTTTGGAAATTGAAAGAGTAGTTGTTGGTTTATCATGTATTATACTTTTCATTTTATTTTGAAAGTATGTGTTAATATTTTATTTACATCTTATTTCTATGAAATCGAGTTAACATAAAGTTTGCTTCTTTTACATTTTCTTGATTGTGTTTGTTTTTTTACAAGAATTTTGAATTTTGGTAATATATAATCTCATTAACAATAGAAGATGATACTCAAGTTCCAACATTTCGATAAGATTTTGATTACTTTTGTTATCCCATGTTTTTCTCTTTTTTTTCTTAACTTATTTATTGTTCTTTTTTCTTCAGTTATTTCTTTTCATACTTTTCCTATGATAATTATATAGAGTATAGATATTTTATGTTATCATTTATTTCTTTTCATTCTTTTCATATGATAATTAAACTATAGAATATAGATATTTTATATTATCATATTTGTTTATATTGTTAACAATTTTATGTTTTTCTTTAGAAGATTTCTTTTGACTTTTGATGGTTTCTTTATGTGATTATAATTTGATTGTTTATGCTATAGTAACAGTGTAAGATTTTTTGAAAACTTGAGATCAATGTATTTTTTTTAATAAAAAAATATTATTTATCTTTCCAGTAAGTCATTTTCTCTTTTCTTTTTTAAACTTCTTAAATTAATTAAAATGATAGTTATAAAAGTTTACAAGGATAAAACCAAATAAACTAACTATAATATGACTAAATAATTATGTAATTCTTAAAATTTTATAATATATCTTGTAGAATATACTTATAAAATTAACAAGTTTTGTAAAATAAATGCATTTCAAAATGAAGATATATTTTTAAAATTTTAGTATTTAAAAAATTAAATGTGTATCAATTACATTTGCAATTACATTCATGGCATAAATTTGAGATTAAGAATATTTAAAAATCCATGTTCCTTTGAAAATTTTTATCTATTTCTCAAGAATTTTTTTACATTAGATTATTACTAAAAAAAAATTAAATATTTTTTCCATCAAAATAACTTGATAATAATAATAATAAAATCAATAACTTTTACATAAAATAAAATACTCAATTGAAGTGCCTAAGAATATTCTAAAAATTAAAACTTTTTTCCTTTTTGCTAATTAACCATTAGATCTTAAAACCTTTATTTTAAAGGTCTTGAATGGAATCAAAATGATGAGATTTGTTAGATAAAAAAAAATTACACCAAAATATTTAGTTAAAATATTTATGGTTATTTTTACTTCATTTCAGTGTAATCTTTTGTTACACATGAACATCGAGTGGTAATAATTTAGTTATAATAATATTTTTTTTGTAGATTTTTGCTTTTCAAAGACACAAATATACAAAAAGGGAAACTGGAAATGTTGATATTTGGAAAAATATTCATATAACATATGAATTGAATGAAAGCTAGAGAATTAATACAACATTGATAAATCCTTAAAAGCCGTAACAAATTTTATATTTTTGACATATTTCTTGTAATTTTCTATTCATAAAATAACATCTTAATTTATTTAATAAATGTTTTTATTTCCCTTCTTATACACCTATTGTTTAATTAAAATATTTGCTAGAATGATGATTTATATAGTAAAACGTTTTATAAGAAAACAGAAAGTAGATAGTGTTTGCATCAGATATATAAATATATATATATATATATTTATATATATATATATATATAATTAATTGGGTTCTAATGGTTTAATGTCAATTTTAGAAATTTCATGATTAATTAAATTTATTTATTTAATTTCATATTTCATTTGTAAATCAATTTTTCTCAAAACAATATTTTAAATAGTTCTTTTATTTTTTCATTCATACTCATAGTTGAAAACATAAATTAGATAGATAACTTATAATAATAGAACTTTAATTTGAATTTCTACTTTAAAAATATAAAGAAAGGAATATAAAAATATTAATATTATTAATATATGTAAACTTGGATAAATTTTTGGGGTTTAATGCTAATTCATAAAACCTATAATCCAAACCAAGTCAAAATTTATTAACTTTTTTATATTTATTTTTAAATTTAAATTTTATTAAAAGAATGTCTTGAATTTATCAATGAAAATAATTCTGTTTAACCACAAAATTGATTAGTGGGTCTAAAATTAAGCATAAGGTCTTACATTCTTAGGCAATTTATGTTTTTATTAATTAGCCAAAAGATAATTATTTTTTTTTTCATATTTTCCCTCCACATCCTTGACTTAAAACTCAATTTAAACTAGAAATTTTCATATAAATTTTTATTTATTAAAGACACAAGTATAGCTAAACAGAAAGTTTAAAAATTTTCCTATTAAATAAATTTGAAGTCAAATGAATACTAGAGATTTAATATTAAATTCACAAATTTTATCATTTAAATATGATAGTTTATTTAGAGTAAAATAAAATAAAAAGTAAAAAATACTCTAAGGAACCTTTCGACCCTTTAGATGCCGATATCGTCTTTCTTATTAGATTAATACCTTCATTAAAGATATTATTTTTTCTTTTAAAAGATAGATAAATCTTAGAATCAATATTGAATAATGAATTTATGACATTTTCACATTCTTTAAGTATATTTAATTTATTAAAATCTCTTATATTTTTTTTGAAAATTATTTGTACCTCATTCTTTTAGAAATTGGTCAATCTTCAAGTTAAATTACAATATTGGTAACAGCATCATGTGTCGTTATTTAAAATTAATCACATAAAAAATAAATATTATATTGATTAATATATTCATAGTTTGAATATTACATTAAAAATTTTTAAACTTCAATTATCACATTAGCCACTTTATTATAATTCAAAGACTTTGTAGGATTAACCCAACCTAAAAATTAACGCAAACAGAGAAACTCTATTAGCAAACTGGTGTCCAATCAGAGTCGGGTTTAATATACAATAAATTTATTCTTTTCTTTTTCATCTGGCTCATCAAGATATTCTTCTTTGATCCTCCAACCAACAAGAGCAAATTTTTATAGAAAAAGAACAGGGAAAAAAAGAATAGGTAAGAGCTACAAATATAAAAGCCCCATAGATAGAAATCAATTCTATATCAAATTTTGAGTCTATACATTCATCATGCCCATTTTGTATGTAGGATACAATAAACCAACAAACCTGGCCTCACTTTCTAAAACTATCAGGTTGAAGGAAAGGAAGCAGAACATTGATGTTTCTAAAGATATGGCCAGCTTTATAAACTATTACTCAACTATTTAGATACTCATAGCTTCTTGGATGGCTAGACATGATACTGAGATAAACCTAGAAGAACTCGCGGCCAGGGAGAATCAAAGGTGCCACAAGGATCCATACATAGAGTGCAGCAGTGACCCATTCGGTGCAGATTCGAACCCAGACAGATGTCCAGCCAACGTCTACAAGATCTGAGCTCTCAGATGAGCTGGTCCATCCTGAAAGAAGCATAGCAGAGTACATGCTTGCCAAGGCAAAGATCAGGTGGAAGAACGAATAGGAGTAAGTAACTGGTTGAGCTTCTGTCTCCTTCTTTCCCTTCCCTTCTTCCACATCTTCCCCTTCTAAAAGTGGCTTCTTACTCCCTGCACCAGAGTGTTTCCATTACTTGCTTGGCAAAACTAAAATCAGCTCCCCTAATTAAAGGGACAGACTCTACCTTTCCAAATGAATGAAAGCTATTCTCCCAACAAGAAAGAACAGTAATTCTGAAATGCAGAAGCTTATCAAATGACAGTCAAACTTAGAGCCCAGTTTAGAAAGTATCATCAAGAGGCAGCTGGGACCTTGTTATTTACTAATTCATTTTGAAAATGTGTATTAACAAATGACAAAAGTATAATAACCTGAAGAAATTAGCAGTCACTCTGTTTAAATGAAATTGAATGAAATACCACATGAAAATCCTAACTAAACAGCTTGGACAAAGACAAACTTGACCAAAAATGGTCCATGGACTGTCCCAGATTAGCGAGTTCAGCTGCTATTTTATTTTCTTGCCTCAACACATGATCAACTGCAACAAAACTAAATGATATACCAGTAAGAACTTGGCATGCCCTGCATAATGGGTGACAAAAAGATCCTTTTCCAGACTAAATAGTGGTGTAGCCTTATTCTCCCATCTACTTCTAAGTATCTTAATATTTCTTCCAAGGGAATAGCAAACAAAACATTAACAGTCACTAAACGTGAATCATGTAACAAAGATATAGTGCACTAGCTTAGGCATCTGAAAATGTCAGCAGGAAAACTTCAAGAGATATGTGGACAACTTGTATAAATATCTTCAATTTATGTGTTTCTGAGTTAATAAAATGATAAGACATATTGCATCATCTGAGTACCTGATTTTGGGGAAGATGGCGGTGATAAAAATGTTGTAGAGGATCCAGCACGGAGAGCTGAATAAAGTACTGAGAGAACTGTTGTGAGCATCCCAAGAATAAGAGTACTAGTTGAAACAGCAGAGGATTTATTATGGAGACCATTGCATACGTAATCTCGAGGTTCACTGGAGAGACCCGTGTAGCACACATAAGCACAGTAAACTGATATCACAGAAGCAGGCAAGAGGCTGCCATTCACCTGTGTAAAATTTTCAATTTCAATTACGACGTTAGTTACAAAATAAATCTAAAATATATTCAGTAATTCATTACCACCTGAAGGTCACAAGCCTGCCAAATCCCAAGGTCATCAAGACTTAACACTCTGTATCATGTCTTATACACAGATGCACTTTAACCATCAGAAGGTATATGTTGCATGCTTTCCTATTTATGGCATGCATTCTCCCTATGAATGCATAATAAAGCAAAGGCCTTGAGAAACCAGAACTTGGAAGTTTCACCAAGAAGATTTGAGCTCCTAGAAACTAAATTTATAAAAGATATAAAATTTTAAGCACTGGGTAAACTATATTTCAAAAAAAAAAAAAAAGCACTGGGTAAACTAGCAGATGGCCTAAGGAGCTAACCAGATATATTCTGGTCTTCTGCCATTCAGTGGTAATCTAACTCTTAGAAAATTTGAAAACACATAGAAGAAGGGGCTTATCTTGGAAATTTGGAAAAATACAAGGGCTTTTTATTATTTTAACCAAAAGTATATATTTGGATTATGCAACTCAAATTGTTCACAGCAGGTCAGCCTGATTATGGAAAAGAAATAAATAGGAAAACAAGATTATCTTTACCGCAGGATGCAAAGCTATAATTCCAAAAGAAAATGCCAGAACCATTGTCATGACAATAAAGAAGATGTTAAGGCCGCAGTCATGACCAGAAGGGTTGAACCATATAAACAAAATTCCAGAGAATACAAATGCCGCAAGATAGCAACCAACTGATACAGCAAGTAAAGCAATATACCTGAAGGAGCAGAACTTAAAGGTTAGAAATCAATAAAAGACACTGGAGAACAATAATGAACCACATTAATTTGAGCCAACCATTTTTGTTCATCTTTTTCAACCCAGGCATCATTCCATGAGTGTGTAAAATCCAGTAATATAATCACTTGAACCAATAAAAACAACCCTGCACCAAATTTCGATAAAGTTCCTGAAATAAAGAAAATTTGCAAGGTTAATCGCGAATTTTAGTATCACATCTGATGAAAATATTTAAACACACATAAAAGCATGAGAATGGAATTCAAGAAGTTGAATTCAGCATAGGCCCAAGAGACGCAAGCATTGTAACTCAATAAAATGAAGAAGCTATGCATGCCTTCTCCCCTCCTCTCTGAATCTGGGAATTTAAGGCCAGAGAATAACTTTTGCTCTGAATAAATCCTTTTGAATTAAATTTTTGGTAATTAATTATGCCTTTAAGAAACACATATATTATGAACATTTACCTCATAGACATAAGTAATATTTATCACACTGACAATCCATTTAACATTGAAAAGAATGGTCTTGCTCTTATCATGGTTTCCTAATCAGATTTGACCTATAATTGATAACCCATGCAGACCTGGGAAATGGTTGGCATGAAAACCTAAATATTGTCTCATGTAGTTGCATAAAGAAAAAATAGAGTTCTTTTTCTGTGACACAAGCTTGTTGCATGTATTAGAAAAGTCCAAAGGAATTCGGTACATGAGACTTCAACATTGTTGGGTCTGGGCAGGGCCAGCAATCCTTGCTTGGCAGAAATCCTGTTTCATTTATGGAAAGGGGGAACAACAAAGACCATTTGAAAAAAATCTGTCTCCATACCCATTTTTACTTACAGTCCTCCCGATTAGAGAAGATTCTAATAATTGAGCATCCATTTAAGGGAGCAAAACTAACCATAGACTGTGATTACAACATTGGGAAGGAAGAACATAAGGATCACAAGCAACAACCAGATCACCATCTTCGCAATCCAACCACCATGATGCCATGAATCACGTCTGTCATTTTGGTCCTTCACACCAACCATTATTAGAGCTAGTACAGCAAAAAACAGGAAACTTCCCAAGCTTACACGAAGTACTGCCTGTTGTTGAAACCATGCCTTTGTATGAGTAGAAGTGTTTATCCCTGCAAAGGACACAATATGAGAATACTTGTGACTAAATATTACCCATAGCACAGAAACACTAGAAAAGTAATCAAATGTATTAAAATATTCATGAATTAACAGAAACATGTGCATTGTTTTGTTATGATCTTTTGGTGCAAGAAACATTGATTATTAGGGTAATTATTGATACAAAATAATAGTTTAGCGAACATCAAGCAGCCAATAGAACGCAAAATATAAGAGCCAATTGATAGTGTAACTTTAAATTATAGTGGCAATAATCACAGTTTCTCTGCTCCGCAGAATCAATTATTGCTGAAAAAATCATATAAAAAATACAAGATCAGGATATTCAATATACTGAAGTCCAATAGTTAGATGACATAAAAGCATAATTGGATTTTGTCCAGTAGTTAAGTTAGAACAAGCAGTGTGATCCAAATGATCTGTTATTATTTGTATGACATTATCATAAAAATGATACTAACAAAGAGAGTTCAACAACTTTATTACGGAATGCTTAGCCAATGTACAGAAAACAAGTAAATGATGCCCCAATTGAATTTTGCCATCACGAACTCATATCCTTAACACTTTGGAAAAAATAGTTATGTTTACATTTGCTTAGGTTGATAATAACGCATGTCACAATGTTTTTTATTGAAAATTCAGATATTCTTCCAAAATCACAGTTCCTGTACTTTAATAAGCACATCTACCCTTCATTTATTTCACAATTCAAATCATACTTAGCATACTCTTTAAAAATGGGTAAGAGTCAAAATCCATACTCATTTTTACATCCAAATGCTCAAAACTTACAAGTTAAGGTTCCAGTATCAGCCTTTGCAAGCCCATATGTTAGGCCCATGCTTTTAGACAATGGTCAGATACAATATTGCATTCATGAATAGTTCATCTTCTAATTGAGTATTCAATTTTTGAAATACAAATCCAAAATTTAACCTGTTAGTAAATAACCTAATCATCTAACCTCAAAAATTGAAGTATCCAATTAGCAAATTTCCAAAAGCATTAAATGAACAATTCTTATTTTCAACAATTAAGGGCATAATAAATCCTAAAAGAAGCAAATATTAAAAATACCCAGATACCAAGGAAAGAAGAAAGGGGAAATTATATGGTAATTTCTCCAAAAGAGGTGCAGCAACTTCTCTAAGAATCCAAGAAACGATAAGGGAAAGGCCAAAGAGACCACAATAAGCAAGCCTAGCTGATTTCTTGGAGATCCCAGACGCCACCGATGAGCATAGCCCGCACGTGGCCGCAGCACAGCAAGACGCCAAGCACGACATTCCTTCTCTCCCTCAGATGATATATTTTTATGGCCAAACTCTCAGATGATACCAGTAAATCAAAAAAGAGATTAAAAAAAAAAAAATTTGTAAAGAAAGAGCTGACTGGTAGCTGGGACGAGCGAGCACCAGAAATGGAAGACGTGCGAAATTTGAAATTCTATTGATTTTGCTTTGGGCTTACCCTTTGTAACTCTAGGCCAAGCCCATTACTTTTTTAAGGCCAATATAGTTCACTATTTATGCTCTCCTTAGTTGAAATAATAAGCAAGGCTTTTTGCAACTTTATTTAGATAAATATTTATAATTTATTGTAATTAAATAATTTTTTAATTTTTAATTTACATCTAAATAATTCTTTAATTTTTAATATATTTTCAAATAAGCTCTTAACTTTTAATTTATATATAAATAAACTTTTAATATAAATCAATATTTTGTTTGAAATAATGATTTATTTAGACAAATAAAAGTAAAACGATTTAGAATTTAACAAAAATCATATATAGGTTTGGCAAAAGTCAAAAAGTGTATTTCACATTTAACATGTCAACACAAATTATGACATGATAATTTTGTGTTTTATATGTGTTTGACACAAAATAAACAGACACAAATATAAATATCTAATTTTGTTTAGGTAAGTTCTAGTCAATCGTGATGCTCTAAAAGTTAAGAATTAAGTTTTGACTAAAATTTTTAGAGTCTTTCAAATATTTTAAGATTTTTGAATAAGTAAATTTTTAGAGAGATGCAAGGAAAAGAACAAAAAATTAAAGAAAAAAGTCAAAAGTTAACCTAAAGTTAATTTAGTGAAACTTATTCGAAATTATTCGATTTTAGTCGAAATATGATCAAATTTGGATCATTTTAGTAGAATCAAAACAAGACATTAGATTCCAAAAACCCTAAAAGCCCAAACCTTAAAATCCTAAATTCTAAATACTAAAAACTAAAACCCTAAACCCTAAACCCAAAATAAAACCATAAACCCAAACCTAACCCTAAACCCGAAATCAAAACCTAAACCCTAAATCAAACCCTGAACCCTAAACCAAACCTTAGACCATAAATTCCTAAACTCTAAACCAAACCTTAACTTTAAATACTAAAACCAAACCTTAAACCCTAAATCCTAAATCCTAAACCAAGTCTTAAAACCTAAACCTAACTTTAAACCCTAAATGAAACTCTAAACCCTATACCAAATCCTAAACCAAACTCTAAACCCTAAACTAAACCTTAAATAAAGAACCTAACTAAAACCTTAAAAGTTAATCCTAACCTATTCTTATACATTTTCATTTCATTTTGATAAATTGTTACATACATTAGCATTCTTAAATTGTCATTGCATTCATGCATTTATATTTCTCATTTGCATTTTAATTATCATGTATATATTATGTCTTGCTACATTCATGTATAACATTTACGTGTTTTTTGAATAAATTTAAAAAATATATATTTTGAAAAAAATAAAATAAGGTAATATTTCCAATAAAAAAATTATTGAGATTTGGCTTAAGGGGAATTTTCAACAATTATCATTTACGAGAAAATATTATCTTAGTTTTATGGGACATTATAAAAATTTTCAAACTAAGGCGATATTTTTGAAATTAATATAGGGGAATGAAGAGAATGTTTCAATACTAGAGATTTTTCATCTTGATCTAAAAAAATTGGATTTGTTTTCAAAAATTCAAAAATAAAATAGTTTGTTTTCAAATTTCAAAATTCAAAATGATTTGATTTTAAGAAAAATGATTTTGGAGGGAATAAATGAAGTTCAAGGAATTAATTTTCAAACATTAAAGTTATGACCATTTTTATTAAAGTTCAATGATAACATACAATAGGTATTGATTTTAATGGGCGCCATAGAGGTGGTAATCTTTCTCCACACGTAATCAACTCCTAAACCCAACATTATTTTCATAGATCAAAATATCTTTTTAATAAAACAATAATTGTTTTATTAAAAAGATAAACTTTTTAGATGATAAATCACACTTTAAAAAATAGATTGATGGTGACTTTTTTGGTTTTGAGATTTTAAAATGTTTTTCATTTTCTGCAGTTAGGTTTTGAACCAATATGTTATGAAAGCTTGACGACTCCATTGGAGACTTTTTTAGAGAGTCAGGTCAAAAATTAATTGCATGTTTCCTATGTTTTGAGTTAATAATCCTATTATTATTTAATTTTAATTAATTGATTTCAATTTTCTTATTTTCAAAAGAAAAAAAAAAAACAAAACACAAAATTTGAAAAAATAAAAAAAATGTTTTAAATTTCATTTACATTTTTAATCATGTCATTTATTTTAAGTTTCTGTTATTTATCTTGCTTTTAATAAATTATGGGGCATTTAGATAAGGGTATTTTAGTAAAAAATGTCAAAGGTTTGTATGTTCCTTTACACACATTTATATATGCATTGCATGCATGAGATAAGGTGAATACTTCCATAATGGCTAGTGAAACACTCTTACTCAGATTGAACATTTTCTGTTTGTAGCTTGTAATGGGTTAAGATCAGGATGTCCTACTAGTCTATAATAGACGATGATGTGATGAACAATTTGGAAACCTTTAGATGTGAAAAATTCAAACCAAGCATATCGTGAACCTTAGGGGACCAACCTTAGGTAAAGCTATGTTGATCATTTTTGTAGAAATTACTCGAATTAGAACACGTGAGGAACACTCTGATACAACATATATTTAGGGGTAATAATGATGTAAAAAAACTAAAATTTTGAAAAAAAAATGAAAAAATATTATAAAAAATTCTTCCAATAAAATTTTCTTTGGACATTGTTCAATTTATCTAGTGTTTGTCCAAGAATTGCATTGTTAGGGAAAAATGTTTTTTAAAAAATTGATTTTTTTAAAAAAGATTTTCCAATCAAAAAAATAAAAAAATAAAAAAATTTAAAATGGTAAGGTTTTTCTTAATTTTTTTTTTATAAAAAGCAGAAGTACAAAGTGTGAAAAAAATCTTTGAATTTTGGTCATTTTATGTGTTTGTTTTTCACAAGAAATGTTTTCTTGAATTTTTATTTCTTTCTAGAAAAAGGAGAAAAGAAAAGAAAATTTTGATTTTGAATGTTGTTTCTATCCCTTGCGTTTCATTTGATTACTTTTATGCTCACTTCATCATGTTTTGTATTTGGAAATAATAAGATTGTGCATTTACTACATTTCTTGCAAATCTGAATGGTAGTGTCAATTTCATTAAATTTGCATAGCACAGGCATTGCATTTTATGTAAGCATATCTTATCATGCATGGTAGGGTATTTCGTAAGCATGTTTCATCATTTATATACATACATTTCGTTACGTATGTAGTATTGTAATCATGTTTCAGGCATATAAATTCATAAATGATATGATTTTAATAAAATTTGTATTTCGCATGAACATATTTCATCACCTATAAAAAGCATGATTGTTGTCAATTAGGCATCATATATAAATATTTATTTTTAAGCATTTATGCATTTCAATAGCATTTTTGCATCATTAATGCCTTCATGATCATTCATACATAATTAACATCATGTAAGGTAGATGTGATTTCACATCATTCAATAAATAAAGATTCAATAGTTGCTGATTTTTTACTAAATTGTTAAGAGTAGTTTTGTTCACAATATAGAATAGCATAGGGCCAAAATAAAAAAAGATTGAAAAACTCATAGGAGAAAAGGGAAATGGTGATTGAAATTAAGAAGGAATTGATCAACAAATGGCAAAATTAAGACATATGTTAATGGGTTTATCAAAAGACAAAGGAGTTGCTTACACCTATGAGCTAAGAAATAATGCAAACATTGCTAGAGATAAAATATTATGCTTGCTAGAGTATGTAAAGCTATATACCCAAACTTTTCAGGACTACCATCGTAGTCAACTTGGATACAACATTGTAATTATATTAGTCATTCTGCAAGCCAACCATAGGTTCAAGTTCACATTAATCTAAGAATTAGTCTTGTTGATCCCATAATAGTTCCTAACCTTGATAACTTATAGAAATAAGAGAAATGTATCTGACCTGGTAGAGAACATTGAGATACAAAATAAATATGATAAACTAGAGAAAGGCTAAAGTTAATGAAAAGAAGTCACATCTTTGGAAGAATCAATACTAATGTTCTTAGCCTGGTGCCAAACTTAGTCTTTCTAACTAAATTCAAAGTCATGGACTTTGAAAAGTATAATGGAACAAAGTGCCTTTTTGCTCATATCACAATATTCTTTCAGAAGTTGATAAGACATACCTAAAATGAAAAGCTGCTAATCCATTTCTTTTAAGATAGTTTAACCAGATTTACAAACAATATGGTATTTACAGTTGAATTGAAGCAAAATCCACTATTGAAAGATCTAGTTAGAGCATTTATTACGTAATACAAGCATGTAGTAGATATGACATTGGATAAATTATACTTCCAAAATATGGAGAAGAAGCCTAATGAGACTTATAAAAAGTATGCCCATAGTTGAAAGAATTTGATAGCCTAAGTTCAATCTTCATTAACTACATTAACTAAAAAAAACAACAGTATTCTTCATTAGCACACTCAAGACCCTATGTTATGATAAATTAACAGGGAATGCTACTAAAAATTTTGTGACCTAGTGATTTTCGAGGAAATAATACAAAATGTGATAAGGAATGGTAAGATTGAAATAAATGATACAACTGATGTTGAAGGAGGTAGTGCACCCAAGAAAAAAAAATAGAGGTGCAAGTAGTCATATTTAGGGGGCAACTATTTGAGAACTTAATCCCATACAATTTGTATCATCTACACCAACTTTATTATGTGCAAGCAGTCACACTTGGTGGACAACTATCTAAGAATTTCATCCCATGCAATCCTTATCATCTTCACCGACCTTACTACTAGTCACAAATAAAACTTTCCAAAGTCCATATCTTTATCAACCAGATCTTTAAGCAAATCTCCATCATTAAATGATTGCTAGCAATGCTCTCATTGCCTTTGGTTTTGCATATAAAGATACTACCAAATCAGTAAAAAGCCAAAGAGGATAAAAAAACTATCATGAGAAATTTCTAATTTCCATTCCTAGTTTTTTGCCTTTACTAATAAAAAATCAATACTTGGCTCCATACCATTGAAAAAAGTTTCAAATAAATCATCAAGGAGTTATGATCCTAATAGTAAGAGTTCACATAAGGTAATTGGCTATTCGACCAAAAAGTGAAGGTAGTTGAAAAAAAGGATTAGGAATCTTATCAAGAGCGATATTTTGACTACAAAACTTATGAAACAATAGAAGTTAACTTTATCCAATTAAAAAAGTTGAGATATAGGAAGGAGTTTATGTTTTGAACAATCAAGAAAGAATTTTTTTAAACTTTGAACTTTTATTTTGTGTATGCCATGCATATAGTGTTGTTAGGCGATTTTTGAATTAATATTATTGAATGAATGCTTTAGAGTTTTCTTATGAAAGGCCCATATAATTAGTTTTCAAAATAGAAAAGCTGTATAGAGAAGAAAAAAGAAAAAATGAAGAAAAAAACAAAATAAAGGATTTTTCTAAAATAATGAAAAAAGCATTGAAAGAATTGGTAATCATTATTAGGAATGAACCAATCCCAATAAATACCTTCATATTTTTCCCTTTAAATATTTCATGGCCAAAACCATTCAAATGAAAATTACTTAAGAGCCTTAATGTTTTAAGGAGCATACACTTAAATTCCTTGAATCGAATTTTCACTTGATCATATCATAAGAAAAAAGGGTGATAATATTTTCCTAGGTAATGAACAATGAAATGATTAATTTGTAAAATTTTTTATGTTGGATTTCTTAAAAACTAAACAAACGTGATATTCTCTAAGGCTTTAATCATATTAAAATGTTTTTTAGAGATTGCCAGATGAATTTTAAAAGTTTCAAAATAGGGAGAGTTGCCACAATTTTTTTTTGGCTAGGTGTGATTGGCCACTTAAAAAACTTATCTTTCTAATAAAATTTCAAAATTAATTAAAAGTTATTAAAAAGATAAATTTTCATTTGGTTTGTGAAACAAATTTGGATTTGAGAATTCAGTTACATATAGGAAAAGATTAGCACTCCTTTGTTTTAAAAATAGTATCAACTGATCATGTGTTATCTTTTTGTTTTGATAAAAGTTGTCTTACATTTAATATTTAAAATAATCCCTATAAGTTTTTTAGTTTTTACAAAAAACTTTTTAAAATCTTTTATTTAGGAGTAAAATCAAAATTTTTAATTTCGAAACATTTTCTAAATTTTTCAATACCTAAACAGAATTTTGAAGAATATTTCTCCACTTGAGATTCTCATAATAATCCTTAAAATCTGACGTAATATTCCTTTATAAAAATAAGTTTTGGAAAGCCATCCAATATTTAGGTAGGATCCCAAGAACTATTTTTACTGAGGAGTTAGTTTTTTTATTTCTAAATATTATTTTTTAAAATTTTATTTTATCACTTCAATTTTATTATTAATGAATATCATGCATAAATAAATGATACAAATAGAAAGAAAATAACATAGTGCAAACAATCAATTTTATTTTATTCATTCAAATCTTTCATTTTTATACTTCTTACCATTATTTCTTTGATAAAAATCTTTAATGATAAAAAATTTCCTTAATTCTCCAATAGTTAAGTGGAATTTAAGAAAATTTCTTAAAAAACTTATAATAATCTTGAAAATAAAGATAATATTTACAGGTAAAAATAAATATTTTAATTTCTTTCAATAACTAGGCAATATTTTCAAAGATATTTCTACATAAAAATATTATCTTATTTTTTCCTAAAAATATCTCTACCTTTTTCTTAAAAAACCATTATTTTCCAAGTCATTTTTATTAGCAATATTATGCAAAAAAAAAAAAAATTATACAAATAATCAATTGTAATTCTTATATTGCAAATTTTTTAAATTTTATTATTTTATCATCCTTTTATTTTTCCTTTCAAAGAATATTTAATTATAAAAATAAAAATCTTTGGTGTTGAAAACTTCCTTTAGTTCCCTAATATCTAAGTGAAATTTAGGAAAATTAACCATTTATCATCATTAATATTATTATTTAGTTTTTTATTGGTTATTCTTTAAAATAGTTCTTGCAATAATTTTTTCAAACAAAAATAATATTTCCTAGTAAAAATAATCTTCTGAATCTCTTCCAATACCTAGGCAGGGTCTTTAAAATCATATATTCACATAAAAATATTAATTTATTTTTATTTCTAAACCCTTTTTAAAAAAATTTTAAATCACAAAATTATCATCATTTTTTTATTCAAAATTTTATTTTTATCAATAATTCTAATCTTCCACAAACAAATCCATTTATTTAATACTAAAATACATGAAAAATAAATAAATAAATAAATGATAAGTAAATAGTTGGACCAATAAAACAAAAATGTACCCTAAAAGATTAGGCTAAAACGAATTTAGAATCCAAGGCTGAATTGACAGGCTTATTGGATTATAGCTATTATGGGCTTGGAGTGCAAGATTAAAGATGATCAAATCCTAATGGGTCGAAGCTTAAGTGGGTCCAAACTAGACTTTGAATAGGTCATGGGTTTGGTTGAGTCGGTTGGTTCTTTTTTCCTTTTTGTTAAAACACTATAAAGACAATTTTTTTCTTCAAATTTATTTCATCTTCTAAATTCAAAACCTCTCTCTAATTCCATTAACAAAACTAACGGAGCCTCCCCATTACCTAGAATTTGGCAATCAGTAGTCGACTAGACCATTGCTTGTCGCCACTAGTGTCATTTGGCTCCTAAATTTCAATCAAAAATTCTTTTTGACCAGCTCGTCCTTATTTTCTAGCTAGTTTCTTCTAAAAGGCCTTAGATTTCTCTAGATCTAATCCTAAAGTCCAAAACTTTTAAATCGCCATAAACTCTTATCTCATCGTCAATTGTCCTGAAAATATGTCTTTCTCCTATCTTATATATACCCTTTTACCATTTGGATCGTTTAAAGCTTTAATCGCTGTTGCTCACTACTCATGCTAGCGTCGTTACAAGCTATCCATCAGCCACCAATCTCTCCTATTTTTTTTCCTTTTGATAGCTTTCAAAACTAAAATCCTAAAACTTTAGACCCAAACCAAATCTTTAACAAACTTTGACCAAAATCTCCAAGCTCTAAAAATCACCTTTATAAAATTTGAAAATCCTACTCGAATTGTGATTATCTCTTTTTTTGTTGATTCGAGTATCTCTTTTTTTGTTAATGTGAATGTTTCCCCTCTCTTCTTCATTATTACTTCTTCATTGAAAAGAATGAGGTTGTTACTTTGTATGTGTGTTCTTTTTTTATGTGTGTTCCAGGGTTGTTTGCAATTTTTAGAAGAGCTTCTAGAATTAAATGAATGATGAATGGTTTTGGGATTGTTAATGGGTCGTGGTGGGTAATTTAGGGTGTGAAGGCTATGGGATTATGGTGTTTTTCTGGGTAATTCGATTGATTGAAGAGGTAATGGTAATGGCTTGTGGAGAGGGGTTTTGGTTAGGATGGAGCTTAGTGGTAGATGATTTTTGGTCTATGAAAATCCCTTCCCCTTTAGCTGTTTGTGTCTAAAGTAAAGCACTTGTAGAGCCATGGTTAAGATAGGACATATGATTTTAATTTTTAGCAAAGTTGCAATAGCATTTGGGCAATATGTTTGCTTAATTGATTTTAGGAGTCAATGGGTTAAAATGGATGGTGTAAAAGTAAGAGTTAAAAATGGGGAATCAATTGGGGGATGAGAAAGTAAGGAGGAAGGGAAAGGCTGTCATGGCAGCTATTTCATTTTGATTTTTGGTTCTTTTGAATTTTTTGGTTTTTTTAATTCATCTTTGTAAAAATTACTTTGGACAAATGAATTTGGACTTAGAATTTGCATCCAGACCAAGCCTATACAACCTAATCTTGAATCAACCTAAGCTAAATTGAATCGAGCTCAATTTGTGCAAAATGATCTCACAAAATTGATTAATCTAAAATAAAGTCCAAAGTTGTTCAGATCAAACGTTCAAACCAAGCACAAAAATTGAAGAAACTTGAATAGTCTTGGATAAAATTAGGTGTCTGCGAGTCATTGGTAATTTGATATGTGTCAAGATTATGCTACATCCTCAAGTGAAAAAGCCATCTGCACACATAGCTTCAAATGACCTCAAACACACTAGTCCTTAAATTCTCTACTAAATTGTCCTTATTTCATGTCTTAAGGCATAGTGACCAAAAAAGTAAGACCACTTGTCGCCTTAAGATAACCTAAGTTATGATCAATCGTTTTTCATTTATGGAGTGATATGAACAATTTGATACCCTGAACGAGTTAATTAGAGGTGACATGTTAAAATGGGGCATCTTCCATAAATTGTGTTATTGGTAATATGGATTGATGTATGAGTTATGAAGACATGTAAAAATTAAAAAAAAAAATAACAAAAAAAGAAAACAAAAATGATTGTGACATCATATGATGATTGTTAAATTTATAGTATTTTATAAGTCTATTTTAGTTTAAAATTTTGAAAATTTTTGTGAAATTGGTACTTTTAATGTGTGAACTCTTGATTTTTAAGGTTCGATTAACATGAGCGTGAATGTCATACAACCCATGCAAGATGGTGTAGTATTCAGCCAAAATCAAGACCCATGCAATATTTGGCCATGCATTGGAGTTTATAGCTGGACCATTTAGCCAAGAAAAAATCATGATGAGTTCGGCCAAAGAGGAGTTATAGATGCATAAGGACTCTTTGTTTGGTTTTAAAGTATTTAACTCCAAGAAGAACATTTAAAAGGAGATAAAGGCTAGAGTTTTAATGCAAGAAGGGTTTTTTTATTTTTATCTCAATAATTTGAACTCAAGCCAACCAATTCTAGAAAATTGGTCTTGGATTTCAACCTTACCCAAAACTCTTTTCAAATGTGAAGATAAATATGACATTGCATGACAAATAACCATGGAAAACCAATCAAATAGCACCTTCAGCCAACACAAGCTCCATTTCATCCTTGAGGACTTCTATATTCGATCAACATCTCCAAAGACCAAGATAACATGTATTTAAGAGTTTGAGTTGAACTAGGACTCTATTATTTTTTATGTGTAATTCAAGTGTGAAAGAGGAAAATTTTTTGTGCAAAATTATTTTTCAAAAATCTTTCAAAGTATCTTTAAAATCATTATTTTCAAACCAAGTTAACATGCTAATAGTCATTATGTTGTAATCTTAGTTAACTTTTCATGAGTTAATCATGAATGACTTAAGTATGATGTTAAGACAAGTATGAATGTAGTGAAGTATGAAATGAAGTATTAAGTAAGTTTTTCTTTGGATTGTGATTTTCATGTTACATGCATTTTAATGTTGATCTTTTACATGCATAAGTTTTTATGAAAAGTTATGTAAAATATAAAATTGCATAAAAATTTAAAGCCTGAGTACAACTTTAGATACTCAACCCTTGAGGTGAAATCTTAAACTGTAATTGACTTAAGAAGTAATTTAGGTCATCTTTGGATTGTTTAAACCTTTTCAAGCCCACCTATGAATAAAGCATCCTTAGTACCTTATTTAAGCCTTTATATTTTTTTTTTTTGTTATTTAGCCACATTAATAAGCCTAAGCCTATTTTTTTATGATTTATCCCTCTTGTTTTTACCTAACCCATATTGCTTATGCATGTTATGGACAAAATAAAAATAATAAGTCATGTTAGGGAGGTAGGGAGGCACGAGGGAAAGAAAGAAAAAAAAAAGAAAAAGTCAAAAATCGTTTTGTGAAAAAAAAAAAAGCCAAAAAATGGCTAAAAAAAAAAAAAACAAAATGGCTAAACAAAAATGCAAAAAAAAAAAAAATTCCAAAATAAAGATGCCTTTATCTTGAAAGTCTCAAAAGTTCTTAAGTCCAAGTTTAAAAAGTAAGTAAAAAGTTTTGAGCCTAAAAATTTCCTTTTTCATACCTTAATCCAAGCCATACATTACAAGCCTATAAAGACCAATTAATATTGAGTCAAGTATGTAAGTCTATATTAGTGAAGATGGAATGAGAAAAGTAAACATATGAAGTGTGCTTTATCTTTAAGTTGATATGTGATGGCATATGTTGCATACTTTTTGCTTAGATTGCAAGCATAGATTAGAGAAAGCTTAATTTCGCATACATGAGAGTTGCATGAAATTGAGAGCTCACTTTTGAATAAATTTCTTGTCTAATTATCTTCATAACTATCTTTATATTATACCATAGTGCATGATTGATTACTTGTGAAACTTTGACTTTGTGTGCATTTATTTTGGTTGTTTAGCATAGTTAATTTAAGGATTTTACTTGAAGACTAACAAAAAGCTAAGTGTGGGGAAATTGTGATAACTATTAAATTTATAGTATTTCATAAGTCCATTTTAGCTTAAAATTTGAAAAGTTTTGTGAAATTAGTACTTTTAATATGTAAAATCTTGATTTTTAAGGTTTTGTTAACGTAGATGTGAATTTCATGCAACCCATACAAAATGGTGTAATATTTAGCCAAGATCAAAACCTATGCAATATTCAGCCACGTATTAGAGTTCATAGTTGAACCACTTAGCCAAGAAAAGATCATGATAAATTTAGCCCAAAAGGAGTTATAAATGTATAAGTACTTTTTGTTTAGTTTAAAAGAGTTTAACTCTAAGAAGAACATTTAAAAAAAGATAAAGGCTAGAGTTTTAATGTAAGGACTTTTTTATTTTTATCTTAAGAATTCGAACTCAAGCGAACCAAATCAAGAAAATTGGTCTTGGATTTCACATTTAGCATAAACTCTCTTCAAATGAGAAGATAAAGATGACATGGCATACATTTATGCACGGAGGACCAATCAAAGAACATATTTGGCCAACACAAGCTCTATTTCATCATTGAGGACTTCCATATTTGACCAATATCTTCAGAGATCAAGTTAACATGTATTTAAAAGTTTGAGTTGAACTAAGACTTTGTAATTCTTACCCCCTTTGGTTGAACTTAACACTACAAATAGGCTAGGCATTTTTACTTGTAACACATCTCTGTTTACATCTCATCCCACTCTTCTCCCTCTTTTTCTATTCTCTACTTTTTATGGTTTTACTTAGTTCTCTTTGTATTTTGGCTAGGATGAAGAATAGTCTAAATCATTTATAATTTTTTTTACTCTTGGTTAGGGTGATAGACTAACCATAGTTTTGTTTTCCAAAGCTTTTTCTTAATGCAAGTTTTCTTTTTATTTTCATTTAAAGCTCTCTTTATTCACTTTGCACACAAACATTTATTTCTCTTTACACGCTCTTAGTTTTTTTTATTTCTTGTATAATCAACTTGCTTTATAAACTTCCAAGTGACAGTTGGTTAGTTAAGTGTTAGGCCTATACACTTTACAACTTTTATTGTTTTCATTATTTGCTTTCAACACAATCTCAACCCTTTTTTGATTGTCTAAATATAAGGTTTGAAAGAACTTCCTTTGGTACTTAGTTTCGCACTCCATATATAATTCTTATGGGAACAAAACTCTATTCACTCACTTTATTACTTAATGTGATCTATGCACTTGTGGGCTATATAAAAAGCAATAATCATCATGCACTTGAGAAATTCGAATAAATCCAAATGAAGACTTGAAGTTTTTGAAAAAAGCCAAAAGATTTTGTAAAAAAAGGAAGAGAAAATTGAAAGCCCAAAATGAAAAAAAAAAAGTATGGAAAATCAAATAATTAAAAAAAAGGAAAATTTTGAAAAACCTTTTTTTAAACCCATTTTCCTAAAAAAAATTACTCTTCAAATTGAATGACTATGCTTAAGATGAAAAATGACCATCTTTCATCATCTTTCACGAATATGAAAGTATTCCTTGCTATCTTTTTAAGCCTGATAAATTCTTTCTAAATGAATTTTGATCAAGAATCACCCTTTATATTGAAGGACAAAGAGGGACATATTCAAGAATCATACATAGCAAAGTCCTAAAAAGGAATCTTATAAGTTGAAGGGCAAATTTGAAATAACAAGAGTTCCCCAAAAGTTTTAAACTCACTTAGCCAAAAGTGGATAGAAACAAAGAAAAAGAAAAAAAGAGAAAAAACAAAAAAGAGAGAAAAGGAAAAAATAAAATGAAATAAAATGATTGAAAAGTATGGAAAATTGAAAGGACAAATGCCCCAAAATAAATAATTCAAGTGAGAAAAAATTATCCTTGGTTTTATTACCCTTAAACACTTATTTTTAGGCCTATTTATTGCTTTCTTTAAAAACCTTGAACCTTGGCCTATGTTATTTCCTTAGAAAAGTTCATTTGGATTAAGCATTGATGTTTAAATCGAAGAGTTTTTCCTTAAGGAACTACCATAAAACTTGTGAATCTTTTGCTCTTTTTCATTGTCAGGCTACCCATTTGTATTATCAACTGATTTTGGATGTAATTTGACTTCTCAAGTGCATAGTGGAATAATCAACAAAAATGAAAAAAAAGGAAAAAAATAATGGGACGTTAAAAACCTTAAAAAAAGGCAGTTTATAGCAAATTTGAAAACTTTTAAGCTAATCCTGATACTTAACAAAGTAAAAGAAACTAGTATGAAGCAACCCATGCTTTTGAGAGATTTAAGAAGTCAATGCCCTTAAAGTTTGAAATCCATGAAAAGTATTGATTTTGAAAATTTTAGCCTTTTTCTTCCATTCGTAAATGATCTTCCAAAATCTTAAGCCTTTCACTGCTAGTCTTGATATCTATCAAAATACCACATTTGAAGATTAAATAGTGTCAAATATGTTTGGGTTTTAAGGAATTTATGCATTTTAGAAAATTTTACTTCATTTATGAGACTAAATGGAAGACTATATATTCTTTTTATTCCTCTCAAGTTGCAAAGCTTTCTTGAATGAATCAAGACCTTAATGTGCTAAACTATTCAATCCATTTGAAACAGAAATTGTCACATTTTTCATTTCTAACAGGGAACACTAATTTTCAAAAGACTCCAAATTCACATTTGTTAGGATATTTCATTATCTTTGATTATAGAATTTAATTATACGGGGTAGTTTTGTTGGTCATTTTGAAAAATTTTGAGTGACTAGTTAGGCACTTTTGTAATGAATAAAGAAATCATTTAAACTAGTTTTGATCAAAGAAATATTTTTTATTGAAGAATAAACATTTTTGAAAAGAAAAATAGATTTTTTTATGGACTTAATGCATAGGAGGAACACAATTGTTTGTCTTCTTGATTTTTACATGATGCATATTGTCATAATGTTCACGTTCGAAAGCCTGCTCATTAGACACAAAAACTATTGAGTCACCACCAATCCTTTTTATCTAGGTGTGATGGATCACCTATGTGAATTTATCCTTCTTAATGTTATCTTAAGTTAAACTAAGAGTCCTTAAAAAAATAAGTTTTGGTCTACATCAACAGAATTAAGTTTGAGAGTCGATTACGTGTAGGGAAGGTTTTAACACTCCCACAACTCCCAAAATTAGTACTAAATTAATTATATGTTATCTTTTTAAGTCTTAATCCAAGATGGTATTATATCATGAAAAAATTAAAAATAAAAATTAGGATATCATGCAATAAATATAAAATCATACACCATGAGCTAAGATGATCATTCTCTTGTTCATGTTTTTTAGCAACTCAGTAATAGTTTCCAATTGTCTCTTCAATTCTTCTTGTGCCTTTTCTACTTTTTGAATGCGAATAGGTTGTTCTTATTCCATGATCCTTGCTTGGTATCTAGTATCGTAAAGCCTCTGATTGTTTAAAGATTAAGCTATCCTTGAACTTTAGTTTATCATAATTAGGGTATATATTTAGAGAGATATTTATGAAAATATCCTAATTTTATGTATGAGAATGAATGCATGAATGCAATAGGGAGGATTTTCCACATAATAATTATTAACAAAAAAAATCTTTATTGAATTAAAAGTTATTTCTAACTAATCCAATATTACATCCATGAAAAGTTTATAATTTATTGTCGAAAGAAATCCCTAATCTGTTGATATTGGTTTTGCACTTCATTAAGGAAATCTAGTAATTCTTGGCCATATGCTCCAACTGGTGGTACCCTTGTCTTCCATTCTTTAAAATTTTCTACCATGTCCTTAATTGTATAAGTAGCCATAGTGATTTGGTCCAGCAAGTACTTCAATTTATCATGCTTTCTCACATATGTCTCATTTACTTGTTCACATTCTTCATTTATAGCCCCCATTTGTGTTCCAATTCCACTCATAACCCCGTTTAGCATTTGGATGGGCTTTTGTGCCTTAAAGAATTCCCCCTCACTTTTTTGCACTTTTGCTTGCAACTATCTATTTTCTTTTAGGAGTTGGGCTAGCTCATGAGTAGTAGATGACTATGTTATGTTGATTTCAATGAAAAAACACTTCCATTCATCCCCTTATAGTTTGACTGCTTGAACTTCCCTTTTTAGCCCTTTGTTTGCAAGTTTTAACTCTTCAGACTTCTTTTTCAGGGCAATAGAAGACTTTACTAGGCATTTCATAAATGTAATTAAGATTATTTTTGTTAAAACTGTTTTGTGGCAATCACTCCTTATCATAAATCTATGACATAAATGCATGCACATACAATAAAGAAAAGGGTTAATAAACATAATATACATAAAGAGCAAAATATAATTTAACAAGAAGAATAGTAGTAAATGTCCAATCATGTGTCCTATTTAAGATTTCTAACAAAAATAATGGGCAAGGTTTTAACTTAGATTTGGATCTTTAAGGTTTATACACATGCTGGGTTTGATGACAATCTAAAGGCTCCCAAATTTATCCTTACATCATCATTCATTATAGACTAGTAAGGCACCCCAATTCTCACCCACTATTATAAGCTCAAACGAAAAGGTTTTAATTTGAAAGGGAGTTTTTGCTAGCTCATGTAGAGGTTATCATCTCCTGAAAGTGTAGGTACTTACTCCCTCCTTATAAAGGATAAAGCTTGAGTTTAGAGTTTATGCATGAATGCAAATTTAGTGTATGTAAAAGGACATGCCAACCCAAATAATAAAATAAATTGATACACATGAAAAATTAAAATCTACAAAATAAACAAATAGATTAATACATAAAATAAATCATAAGCTACAAAATAAACAAATAGGTTAGTATACATGAAAAATCATAATAATGAAACCATCAAACTAGGGCTTAAGATAACACACAACTAACTAATGTCTCAACTCTCTAATGTCCCCAGTAGAGTCACCAAACTATCATAACATTCAAGTTAGAGCACCAGCTCATTAGACACAAAAACTATGGAGTTGCCAACAATCTTTTTTATCTAGGTGTGATTGACCACCTATGTGAATCTATTCTTTTTAAAGTTATCCTAAGTTTAAACTAAGGATCCTTAAAAAGAATAAGTTTTGGTTTATATCAATAAAACTAGGTTCAGAAGTCGGTTACATGCAGGGAAGGTTTTAACATCCCAAAACACCTAAAATTGGTACCAAATTAATTATATGTTATCTTACTTAAGCCTTAATCCAAGATGGTCTTATATCTTTCAAATCATGCAAAAAATAAAAATAAAAATTAGGATATCATGCAATAATATAAAATATCATGCAAAAATTAGCATGCAATAAAAACATCATGCAAATATATTAATGATCATACAAATATATTAATAATCATGCAAATATATTAATAATCATACAATTATATTAATAATCATGCAAGCAAATTAAATTCTTGCAAATGTATATTAATTATTCATGCAAATAAATTAGAAACCATACAGGTAGACATCTTGCAAAAATAAATATTCATGCAAAAATATATAATAAATCATACAGTTAATAAATAATCATGCAAATATATATATTATTCATGCAAAAAAAATGCAATAAATTAAATTCATATCAAATATCATGCAAAATATATATTATAATTATTCGACAAAATATAAAGATCAAGTAGATAAAAAATTTCAAACAATAAAAAACTCATATCAAGGTTTTTTTTTTCTTTTTTCGATCCTTTTTAATATAATCACTAGTTAAAAAAAGAATAAATTAGAATAAAAATTAAAAAAAATCAAAACCTAAAGAAATCAAAAGAAAATCAAAATTGAAAATAAAAAGAAATGGAAACTAGAAAACCTATGACCCGAGTTGAGTCAAAGGTAGGTTGACACGTAGGTCATAATAGGTTGAAACATGAATCTTGCCTTCCCTAAACGACATCATTTTGGTTTTGTATAAAGGCAATTTTCAGCCATTTTCCTCAAACTTCTTTTTCTGCCTCTCTCTCTAATCCCAATTTTCTCTGCCTTCTTTTTAGAATTAACTATGAAATTCAAATGGCTGGCCATCAATTCTAGAATCCGGTGCCAAAAAATTCAGACAACACTAAAAAGTTCAAATCTTTCCTAAAAACAACCCAAAATTCTCGATTCCAAATATCGTCAATCCTACTTGCCACTGTAAACATTATCTAAAAATTTAAATTTTTGTCGAAAAATTCAAATAAATTCCAAAAAATTTCCTAAATTCAAATCCAAACCTAGAAATTTTAAGAAAATCTAGAAATTAAACCAATTCAACCAAAATCCTAGGATTCAATAGCAACTTTAGGAATCAAATTGAAAATACAAAAAACTTCTAGAATTAAAAAGAACCTTAAATCAAACTTCCCAGAACCAAGAAAAAAAAAGTCCTAAAAATTTCAAAAGTTCTTTAAAATCCCTAAAAGGATCAAAACTTCAAATATTCCCAAAAGCTTTCAAATAACCACCAATCAAATCAAATCACAAAAAAGTTTCAAAACAAATTCTAAAATTGATTTAAAAAACCCTCAAAATTTGAATCTCTAGAACAAAAAATTCAGGAAAAATTAAACTGCTGCCTAATTGCTTCCCCTTCCTCTGTATTCACAGGCTAGGTCTTTTTATAAGGATTCAATTCCTTTTACTTTGGAATTTTTTTTAAGTTCTACCGAATCTAGGGAAACTTTTTTGGATTCAATTTTTCTGCTCTTTCTTTTTTTCAATGAATTAAGAGCCAAGAATTTCCACACATGATTAATGAGTAAATTCAAAATCTGACATTGAATCTAGGACTGAACCAGATCCAACGACAATCTACCAAAACAAATCACACATTTTTTCTTTGGTTTTTTTACTTTTTTGTACTTTGACCAAAAATAAAATTGAACCAAAAATAAAATAAAATAAAAATTGACATTAACATTAACATTAAAATTAAAATTGAAATCAAAATCAAAATTTTTAGGCTTTTAACCCTTGGGCCTAAAATTCTTTTTTTTTTTTTTGTATTAAGGCCCATTTTATGATCGAAGCTCATGTTAATCGAAAAAATTTCTTAGACAAAATAGGGGGTCTACACATACAATAAGTTTGAAGTGATCATAAGCATATGGCATGTTCGAATCAATGATGGAAGTAAGAAGGATAGAATAATTGAGAGCAAAAATGAAAGAACAGTCATTAAGTACTATTTGAAGATAAGAAAGAGTAAAAACTGATAAAGTTATAATAAGGAAGATAGCTCAATGAATAAAAAAAAAGCATGAAAAAATGGAAGAAGAAACCTTTTTTAGAGGAAGTTATAGAGCTAATCAGATGAGCAAAGAGAAATCAGCAAATTTGAAATTTATGAAATGAAAAAAAAAAAAGGAATCTTGGCACTTGCATCTTTGTAGAGGCATTTGCATCATGTAAAAAGAATGTTCATTTCCATCATGGCAAGGATCTTTGCATGTGCATCCTCATATTTGCATTTGCATCGTGAAAAAAGTATTTAAACTTGCATCATTGCAAGACCTTTGCATTACTAAGATAGAAATTTGCATTTGCACATTCACATAGATTATTTGCATAAGGAAAAAGACATTTGCATTTACATCTTCGCATAGAGCATTTGCATTGGGAAGATATGCACTTGCATCTTTGCATGGAGCAAAAAATTTGCATTTGGATAATCATTTCAATAATACTTTACATCATGGTTATATTTGCCAAAGTTTGGTCATAAAACAAGAAAGAGGAAATTTGTTTTTTGAAATTTAAAACACTTGATACAATGGTGTGGAGCACTTCGAGAAGAAAAAAATGGTTGTAAAAGAAATGAAATATTGAGCGTTTTCAAATCTAAAGGATAAGATGTTTTGAAATAAAAAGTGAAAACGTTTAAGACAAAAAGTAAAAATTTTGAAGTGGAAAAAATTTTAACTTTAAAAGAGATTATGGTTAGGAGACTGAGTACAAGATTTCCAAAAAGGCAAAGTCTTACATTTTTAAATAACTTTAAAAACCTCCAGGTAAATTTGTAACACTTTCAGGCAAAGTGTTACATTTTTGAATGATTTCCAAGACCTTTGGACAAAATCTTAGATATTTTAATGATTTTCAAGACCATCAGGTAAAATTTTAAATTTTTGAATGATTTTCAAGACCTCCAAGATAATCTTAAATTTTTAAATGAATTCCAATACTTTTGGGCAGAATTTTAAAATTTTCAATGATTTCCAAGATCTTTATACATAATTTTCAATTTTGTGAATGATTTTCAAGATTTTCAAGCTAAATCTGCTATAGTATTGAGATTTTTAAGATCTCTAG
This sequence comes from Durio zibethinus, assembly GCF_047325235.1. Classification (NCBI taxonomy): domain Eukaryota; kingdom Viridiplantae; phylum Streptophyta; class Magnoliopsida; order Malvales; family Malvaceae; genus Durio; species Durio zibethinus. The sequence goes on from NC_143170.1 coordinate 24,338,334, forward strand.
GTATAATCTCTAAGTCTTTTAGGTAAGATTCATAAGTTTTCTGAGCAAAATTTGTTTTAGTGTCGAGATTTATAAGATCTCCTAACTTAATCCCTAGAAAATTATTCAAACAATGGAAAAAAGATATGGTATTAGTTAAAAGTGTTTATAGGAAGGAAATTATTAAGAATTTTTAAGATTTCCAAGTTAAAAAATTTTAAAGACCTTCGAACATCAAAATAAGAAAATTTGTTACAAAGATCTCCGAGCACTAAAAAAATGTAATCATTAAGAACTCTAGGCAAAATTCATAAGTCTTTCAAGCAAAATCTATTTTAATGTTCAGATCTATAAAACTTCTAAGCATAGTCTTTAAGATCTTTGGGCAATATTCATAAGACTTCTACACTAAATTTGTTTTAGTATTGAGATTTGCAAGATCTCTGGGCATAATCTACAAGCTTTTTAGGCTTTTTATTTTTTAAAAGTTTCAAAGCCTCTATTTAGGAGTAGTTTTTCAAATATGAGATTTTTAAACTTTCAAAGCCTCTGTTTAGGAAGACTTTTACAAAGATAAGATTTTTAAAGTTTTAAAGCCTTTATTCAGAATGAACCTTTCAGAGACAAGAATTTTAAAGTTTCAAAATCTCTATTTAGGTAGAGCTTTTCAAAGATGAGATTCTTAAAGTTTCAAAATCTTTATTAGGGGGGATTTTTTTTAAATATAAAATTTTTAAAGTTTTAAAGCCTCTGTTAAGAAAGAGCCTTTTAAAGATAAGATTTTTTTCTCTTAAAAAAAGAAAAAAGATTTCAAAACCTTTAATAAGATAATATAAAAACCCAAAATACAAAAAGGAAACAAAAAAAAAGAAGAAAAAAAAGAGAAGAAGAACTCTAATACTTAATCTCGATCAAAATTGTTATTTTTATGTTTGCATTATTCATGATCTCAGAAATATGCAAAGAATGATAATTGTAGACACTTAATTTTATCTAGATAAGTTCTAGTCAATTGCGATGCTCTAAAAGTCAAGACCTAAGTCTTGATCAAGATTTTTAAAGATCTTTCGAATATTTCAAGATTTTGGAATAAATTGATTTTTAAAGAGATGCAAGAAAAATAGCAAAAAATCAAGAAAAAAAGTCAAAAGTCAACTTAAGGCTAATTTTGTCAAACTTATTTGACATTAGTCAATTTTGGTTGAAGTATGGTCAAATTTGGGCCATTTTACTAAAATCAAACCAAAGCATTGGGTTCCCAAAAACCTTAAACCCTAAACCTTAAAACCAAACCCTAAATAAAACCTTAAACCTTAAACCTTAATCCAAGCCCTAAACCCTAAACCAAGCCCTAAACCCTAAACTAAACTCTAAACCAAACCCTAAACCAAAAATCTAACCAAAGCCTTTAAAGATAACCCTAAATCCATTCTCATGCATTTGCATTTTATTTTGATAAATTGTTAAATGCATTAGCCTTTTTAAATAGTCATTGCATTCATACATTTTATATTTGTCACTCACACTATATGTAATAATGCATACATTATGTCTTGCTACATTCATTCATATCATTTACATGTTTTTTGAATAAAGTTTTTTTCATAAATATTTTGAAAAAATAAAATAAGGTGATTTTTCAGGTAAAAATAATTCTTAAGATTTGGCGTAATATAAAAGGATTCTCAACAATTATAATTTATGAGAAATATTATCTTGGTTTTATGACACATTATAAAAATTTCCAAAGTGAAGGGAATTTTTGAATTTTCACTTATATATAGGGGAATAAAGAGAATGTTTCGATACGAGGGATTTTTCATCTTGATCCAAAACAATTAGATTTATTTTCAAAAATTAAAAAATAAAATGGTTTGTTTTTAAAGTTCAAAATTCAAATTGAATTGATTTCAAGAAAAATTATTTTGAAGGGGATAAATGAAGTTCAAGGAATTAATTCTCAAATATTAAAGTTAAGATATTTTTATTAAAGCTCAATGATAACATGCAATTAATTTGTACCAATTTTAATAGGTGTTGTAAGGGTGCTAATCCTTGCATATATGTAATCGACTCTGGAACCCAACACTATTTTTGTAGATCAAAATATTTTTTTAGTAAAGTTTAAACTCGTTCTATTATTTCATTAAAAAGATAAACTTTTTTAGGAGATTAATAATACCTTTAAAAAAATTGGTGGCAACTCCTTTAGTTTTAAGATTTTAAAATGTTTTTCAAGCCTTCTGGTCAGGTTTTTAGACCTGCATGTTGCAACAACAAATACATGAATTGTTATGTCTACAACAAATTAAGGATGTCAATGGGTAAGGCATGGGGCGAGTAGAGCATTCTGCATTCTCATTCTTGGATTTTATACTATATCCATTCTTGTACCCATATACAATCAGTATTTCAAATCTATTCTCATCCCTATGTTCGCATGTATTTAATGAATATAGGTAATCCTCATGCTCATAACTTTTTTTAAAAAATAAAAACCTAAATTTATTTTTTTTTAGCTTTTTTAATTTTTATCTTTCATGTTTATGTAATTTTTTATAAATATATATTAATATACATTTTTAAATAAAAATGTATTAATTATAATTAATCATAAATATAATTTATATTATTTAATAAACATATAGTTACTAAATATATATAATTATATATGTAGAGTATGGTACAAATATAAGATAGCTACTATATTACTCGTCTCCATCCCTATACCTTATAAAAAATTTAAAATTATACCCATCCCCATAATGTAATACCTATTCCTATCCCCAGTTGGGTAAAAAATCACATTTCTCATTGAATATGGATAAAATTAATATCCCTACAACAAATAAGTAAGCGAAGTAATGATGAGAGAAATAAATAATTAAAATACTTATTAAAAATTTTTCAAAAATAGAATTTTTAGGAAAATTATAAGTGATGATTTTTTGAAAATTCCTATTAACTTTAATTATGTACGTAAATAAAATAATAATAAATAAGAAAATTATATTAACAATAATTTAACTAATGTGAAAAAATCAATTAATATTAATTATTAGTATATAATTATTGTGGACATGATTTTAAATGCTTTATACCCTTCTATACATTGTTACAATTATAACATACTCATATAATCATTAAAATAAATGTGAACAAAATATTATATAAGTTATGATATTTGTTATTGATAATTAAATCAAATTTTACTAATGAAGAATTTGATAATATAAATATTAATATATTTTTTGATAACATAGATATATGCACATTAGTTATTAATAAAATATAAATATTTTAAAAATAAAAATATATCAATTGCACTTACAAATATGTTCATGATATATGAAATATGTAATTTATGAATAATTGCTCTCAATATATTAAATTTTTTATTTTGATTTTATTTCATTACTATAACTATCATTATTAATAGAATTATTGTTATTAAATAAATATAATTATGTAGATACAGAATATATTATAATTAGTAAAATAATATAATATTTTAAAAAATTTATTAGTGATAGATAATATTTTTCATAAATTAAAGTTTATTTAAATAAAAAATTTAAATAAAAAATTTGCTAGTGTAATTTGTTTTAAAGAATTTTTTTTTAAAGAATATTATTTTATTTTAATTTATTATTATATAATTTATATTATATAAAAGATAAATATTAATTAATATTGTATTGTAGACATTAAAAAAATGTTAAGTTATTCATAGTTTAAAAGTTAAAAAAAGGTAAACAACACTAAAGATTAAGTTAAAAATTAACATGTTTTCATATATTTTTTAAAAATTGTTTTAGAAAAAAAAAGTTATCTTGGTAGACTTGAGTTATACTTTTATTAATAATGACGAGCATGAATATAATTTAAAATTCAAATCGTCATTTTGAACAAATATATAAAGTATTAAAATACCATATAAAACCTCAGCTCCATCCTAGTCCAGCTTAGCCTGATTCATGGCCACTCATATTTGCAGAATCTTAAAATGAGCACCATGGGTTCCATTTGAATAAGGATTAGACTTGTCTAAACACTGAACTACCAGTACGAGTCGGTGGAATCTATCCGACTTGAGTTAGACCTTGGACAAGGTTTCAAAGCTTCAATTGAAAGAATCCTAAAATTTTAGCTCCTATAAGTGAAAATTAACGTATTAAAATTTAGTTTTATGTAAAAGTTAGGTCTCAAATTTTGGTTTTAAGGGGGAGAACACTTTGCTTTCAAAATAAATATCAAGTTTATCCAATGTCTCAAACTTTATATGGAAAGAGTAATTATTTATAACTTAGCAAAGTTAAAAAAAGCTAACATGCATAGTTGAGATTGATAACTGGATCACTATTTGATAAACACTTTTCTTTTAATTTTTTTTCAATTTTTTAAAATTTAAAGCTACTTTTAATTTTTTTAGTTTTTTTTTACTTTGTATTTTTTTTTGTAATTTAAGAAAAAGAAAGAGATTAAAAAGAATTCTACAATTCGGATAGAGAATAAAGAAGATAGGCCTAAAATAATAAATAATAAATATATTATGATAACAAATTAAAAAAAAAGGATAATGTCTTATTTGACCATTAAATTATTGTACTTTTTCTAATATGGTACCTAAACAAAATATATATATATATATAATCAAGTATTTAAACTATATTTACGTGTGTTAATTTGTCCAAACCGTTAATATTGTTAACCCTAAACTCGTGGCATAAACATCAAATAAAATATTGACACGTGTCAAAATGTCCAATTAGCTCCACATCATCAATGTCACGTCAACACCAAAAGAAAAACATAAAAAATTCTAAAAATTTTCAAAATTAAAAAAAAAAATAGAAACATATGGGTTACATAGCACAATGGGTAGACATGCGGGTCACATAGATTACACACGGGTCTTGCAAAAATTTTTCCTAAAATGACATTATTTTAAGTTTCTTTAACTAGCAAAAATAAAATATTGACACGTGTCAAAATGTCCAATTAGCTCCACATCATCAATGTCACGTCAACACCAAAAGAAAAACATAAAAAATTCTAAAAATTTTCAAAATAAAAAAAAATAGAAACATATGGGTTACATAGCACAATGGGTAGACATACGGGTCACATAGATTACACACGGGTCTTGCAAAAATTTTTCCTAAAATGACATTATTTTAAGTTTCTTTAACTAGCAAAAGTAAAAATTTTTATTTTATTCTTTTCCCTATTTTTTTTTCTAGCTTCGACTTTCTGTGCTTTCTCTCTACAGACAAACCTAGATTAAAGAAAAGTTGCCATTTGCTTTGTCGTTGACCACCAGCCTTGGCCTCTTTCCTTTCCTTTCTCTTCTTCATCGAATTAGATTTATAAGAAAACTTAACCAAAATTACAAATCTAGAAAAACTATCTTACAATATCTACTACCTAAAACACATTCGATCATCAACCAGTAACTTAAAACCACTTAAAATTCTTCTTTTTCTTAGAAGGCTAAAACCCAAAAACAATACTAAAGGCAAACAACACCCGAAACCTAAACTATGAATTTTCTTGATTTTTACTGGTGAATGTTTCTTGTTTTATTGGACTTGATTTTGGGTTTGGTAACTCTCGATTCCTTTATTTTTTACGGAGTTTCTTGTGCATTGAGTTGTGTTTCTGGGTTTTAATAGATTGCAATTTCCTCTATGATTACTGAGACTTTCAACTTTGTTTGAAGTTCTGGGTTTGGAAATTATGAATTGATTAGGACAAATTAAGGCTATGGGTTTTTGATTGAATGTTTTTGGTTCTTCCTAAATTGTATGGATTTTCCTCTCTTTTGGCCTAAGAAACCTCGAAAGAAAATTGCCAAATTTACCCAAGATTTTGAAATTCTATAATGATAAAACCCCTTTTTTTCCTTTTCTTTCTTTGATTGTGATCTACCCTTGAAATTTTCTTCAAATTGAACTTTCAATGCAAAACTTTCCCTAACAATTTTTTTTTGCTTTGTTTTTCTTGATGCTTATCTATATAATATTGATTGTCCCCACTATGTTCTTGGGTAGGTTCTTTTATAGGGATTAATCCCAATCCAAAGAGAACTCTAAATCCAACAAACAATTTTGATTGAAAAATGTTTCTTGTTTCACTGAAATTTTGATCATCAATTCAAACAAAAAAATTTATTTTCCATAAGAACTATAATGCAAAACAACTTTTTTTTTGGAAGAATTTCAATCCTATTGCATTCGGGTTCTTTTCCATAAAATTTTTCTTTTCAATATTTTTTCTTTTTTTTCCAAAAACACACTACATACTAATAAAATAGATAAATGAAAAAAAAATCAACACTTATTTCGGTTTAAGACCTAAACCTAAAATCGAGTTCAATTAGATATGCCCAAAATCTTGATTAATGGATAAAAAAACTTTAGGACTCTGAAATCTAAAAAAGTTTCAAAACCCTGGATGAAATGGGTTGTATACAAGAAAGATGATTTTTTTTTTTTTGGAGTGGGAAGAAGAAATGAAAAAAAAAATGTTTAGTTGTTGTAAGTTTTGAATTTTTTTAGAATTTTAGATTTTTATAAAAATTTTTAACATTTTAAAGAATTTTTTAGAATTTTGAATTTGTTTTGAAAATTTTAAAATTTTTTAAAAAATTTTAGCAATATTTAAAAATTTTTAAAATTTTAAAATTTTTTTTGAAGTGATTAGACATTTTTTCATATGTATTAGCATCTTTTTGGAAGTTTATGTCACATCAGTGTTTAAGGTTAATAGTATTAATAGTTGGAACAAATTAGCACATGAAAATATAGTTTAGGTACCTGATTACAAAATTTTTTTATTTAAGTACCTCATTAGAAAAAAATACAATAGTTCAAGGACCAAATGAGACATAATGCATAAGTTATATGTTAAGCACAAATAAAATCTCTACTTTAAAAAATAAAAGCTAATAACATCAAATAATTATAATTATATATTCAGTTACTCTTTTTATTGTTATTTTGTTGAAGTTGGTATATAAAATCCTTTGGGTAGGATTGTCCATTTGTAGAATTTAAGAGTTTTTTTTTTATAAAAAAAATTAAGTCCTTAACATTGATGGTAAAACTATAACTGATAATAAAATTTGATAAATTGACGTTAACATGTTTTAATACAAAAAAATTATAAATTATTGTTAACTTTTATTAAAAAATATTTTACTCATTTTAATAAAAAAATTACCTTCTTTTTTTTTTTTATGAAAAACAGAATTATTTTCATTTATATAATATCAGTAACAATGGGATTGTTTATGAGGATTTCATAGAATTCCTCAATCTAGAACATGTTTTTAGTAATATTTAACCCTTGTTTAGCTAGTATATGTGCTTTATTATTTCCACTTTTGTTGGTGTGCTGGAAGCAGCATCTTGCTAACAGTGTAGCAATATTGTGTATTTAACTTGAAGATTGACCAATTTTCAAGTTAAATTACAATATTGACCAATTTTGGTTTTGTAACATTTATATTTTTTATTTTTTATCTTCTTGTAACTTATGGTTTTTCATCTCTTTTTAAGGGTGAAAGTTATATAAGTACCTTTCATGTCTCTATTACACTTTCTTCTCTTAATTATTGTTTGTCATATTACTAACTATGATGTTTTGTTTTTTTATTGTATTTTTATTTTGATAATTTTATAATTTTATAAATTTTCTATCATGATCTATTTTTTTTTTTTTACATTTCAAGTTTATTTATTAGCCAATTGATGTATTTTTTTTTAATATTTACATTTTTATAATTTTTTTATTTTTATTTTTTTGCAATTTAAGCTTGGCTATTAACAAATTACTAATCATGAGGTTTGTTTATTATTATGTTTTCATATTTATAACTTTTAAATTTTTTTAATCATGATCTATATTTTTTAGCATTTCAACTTTTTTATTAGCCAATTAGTTATTTTTTAATGTTTACATTTTTATAATTTTGTTATTTTTTTTATTGTGATCCTTTTTTTGCAATTCAAGCTTGACTATTAATAAATTAAAATATATCACCGTTGATGATTATCTTTTAAAAAAATGATTGGATAAACAAAATTTATGTTTGTCGATTGTGAGATATTTATAATTATAAGACTAAATAACATGTTGGTACATAAATTATTTTGATTGATGAAAATGTATATATGTTTTTTCTCTGTTTTTGTCATGCTATTTTGTTATCTTTGATTCATTTCATTATTTTTGGGTTTAATCATAGGTATGACCATTGTTTTTTACATTGTTTATTTATTTTTATTTTTTTATTTTGAATTATATAAATACTTGCAATCTCTTATATATTTTATTTTTAAAATTTTTAATATGCAGTATGCTACTAATCATGAGATTTGTTCACATTCTATTTATGTTTACATCTTTATAATTTTTTAATTTTTATATAATCCATAATCAATTTTTACTATTCAAATTTATCTATTATGGATTTTAGACACGTTTAGAATTCATTTTTGTTTATGGCTATTAAATTTCTTTTTTTAAGCAATAAATTAGTAGTTGCGATGAGGGTAGAAAATTTTGAAATCCCATCTCTCAGAAAATAAATCTAGTTTTTGAAAATGGATGACCCAATTAGCTGAATTTCTAGTCAAACAGGTTGATAAAATTCAAAAGTTTAAAGAAATAGCTTTCCAAAACCTTTTTTCCACTAATCTGCTACAATAGCAAGATATTGATTTATTTGCTTTAGAAGAAAATCAGTACAGTATCCAAAAAATAAACAATTTCTTGAATTTATGTGAATATTTTGAAAACTATAATTCTCCTCAGCTAAATAAGCTTAACAAAAATTTTTTGTTCGATAAAACTGCAACTTTCCTAACCAAGGAACTGTTTCAATAGATAAATCTTTCTATTACTCAGACAACAAAAAAATTGTTGATCGAAAAATTTTTAGAACATTATTTTTCTACTTATATTTTTATTACAGAAATTGGCAATTCCATTCCAAAAATCAAATTTCGCCTTAACCATGAATCTTTTGATATAACCAGTATCGAATTGGGAATAGTTGGCTAAATCCTAGTCCAAAACTTTTCTTTTGAACTTATCAAAAAATTTTTAGCTTTTATCAAGCATCAATTTTACCAAACTGTAAAATATGCTAAACATTTCTATTATATACATTTCACCATAACCAACATTCTTGGAGTCTTTCAAAGAGAAAGATTTTATCAACCTTACTAAATTTTGGAAATTGAAATAGTAGTTGCTGGTTTATCATGTATTATACTTTTCATTTTATTTTGAAAGTATGTATTAATATTTTATTTACATCTTATTTTTATGAAATCGAGTTAACATAAAGTTTGCTTCTTTTACATTTTCTTGATTGTGTTTGTCTTTTTACAAGAATTTTGAATTTTGGTAATATATAATCTCATTAGCAATAGAAGGTGATACTCAAGTTCCAACATTTCGCTAAGATTTTGATTACTTTTGTTATCCCATGTTTTTCTCTCTTTTTTTCTTAATTTGTTTATTGTTCTTCTTTCTTTAGTTATTTCTTTTCATACTTTTCATATGATAACTAAACTATAGAATATAGATATTTTATGTTATCATTTATTTCTTTTCATTCTTTTCATATGATAATTAAACTATAGAATATAGATATTTTATATTATCATATTTGCTTATATTGTTAACAATTTTATGTTTTTCTTTAGAAGATTTCTTTTGACTTTTGATGGTTTCTTTATGTGATTATAATTTGATTTTTTATGTTATGGTAGCAGTGTAAGATTTTTTGAAAACTTGAGATCAATGTATTTTTTTCTTAATAAAAAAATATTATTTATCTTTCCAGTAAGTCATTTTCTCTTTTCTTTTTTAAACTTCTTAAATTAATTAAAATGATAGTTATAAAAGTTTACAAGGATAAAACCAAATAAACTAACTATAATATGACTAAAATAATTATGTAATTCTTAAAATTTTATAATATATCTTGTACAACATACTTATAAAATTAACAAGTTTTGTAAAATAAATGCATTTCAAAATGAAGATATATTTTTTAAATTTTAGTATTTAAAAAATTAAATGTGTATCAATTACATTTGCAATTACATTCATGGCATAAATTTATGTAGTTTATGGATAATTATTTTTAATATATTTAATATTTTAACTCTTTAATCTCAACTTTCAAGTTTATTGATTTTTTTTGTCTTTCTAAATACTCTATCTACAATCTAGTCATTCTTATAAATGAAATGAGCAAAAAGATTATTTTATTTGTAGTGAGTAAATTAAAATTTTTCATAATTATTTGATTATTTATCATGCTATAATTTCAAGAGATCCAAAAAAAATTAACTTTTTTTGTAATTTGAGATTAAGAATATTTAAAAATCCATGTTCCTTTGAAAAATTTTATCTATTTCTCAAGAATTTTTTTACATTAGATTATTACTAACAAAAAATTAAATATTTTTTCCATAAAAAAAACTTGATAATAATAATAATAAAATCAATAACTTTTACATAAAATAAAATACTCAATTGAAGTGCCTAAGAATATTCTAAAAATTAAAACTTTTTTCCTTTTTGCTAATTAACCATTAGATCTTAAAACCTTTATTTTAAAGGTCTTGAATGGAATCAAAATGATGAGATTTGTTAGATAAAAAAAAATTACACCAAAATATTTAGTTAAAATATTTATGGTTATTTTTACTTCATTTCAGTGTAATCTTTCATTACACATGAACATCGAGTGGTAATAATTTAGTTATAATAGTATTTTTTTTTGTAGATTTTTGCTTTTCAAAGGCACAAATATACAAAAAGGGAAACTGGAAATGTTGATATTTGGAAAAATATTCATATAACATATGAATTGAATGAAAGCTAGAGAATTAATACAACATTGATAAATCCTTAAAAGCCGTAACAAATTTTATATTTTTGACATATTTCTTGTAATTTTCTATTCATAAAATAACATCTTAATTTACTTAATAAATTTTTTTATTTCCCTTCTTACACACCTATTGTTTAATTAAAATATTTGCTAGAATGATGATTTATATAGTAAAAAGTTTTATAAGAAAACAGAAAGTAGATAGTGTTTGCATCAGATATATAAATAAATATATATATATATATATAATTGGATTCTAATGGTTTAATGTCAATTTTAGAAATCTCATCATTAATTAAATTTATTTATTTATTTTCATATTTCATTTGTAAATCAATTTTCCTCAAAACAATATTTTAAATAGTTCTTTTATTTTTTCATTCATATTTATAGTTGAAAACATAAATTAGATAGATAACTTATAATCATAGAACTTTAATTTGAATTTCTACTTTAAAAATATAAAGAAAGGAATATAAAAATATTAATATTATTAATATATGTGAACTTGGATAAATTTTTGGGATTTAATGCTAATTCATAAAACCTATAATCCAAACCAAGGCAAAATTTATTAACTTTTTTATATTTATTTTTAAATTTAAATTTTATTAAAAGAATGTCTTGAATTTATCAATGAAAATAATTCTGTTTAACCACAAAATTGATTAGTGGGTCTAAAATTAAGCATAAGGTCTTACATTCTTAGGCAATTTATGTTTTTATTAATTAGCCAAAAGATAATTTTTTTTTTTTTCATATTTTCCCTCCACATCCTTGACTTAAAACTCAATTTAAACTAGAAATTTTCATATAAATTTTTATTTATTAAAGACACAAGTATAGCTAAACAGAAAGTTTAAAAATTTTCCTATTAAATAAATTTAAAGTCAAATGAATACTAGAGATTTAATATTAAATTCACAAATTTTATCATTTAAATATGATAGTTTATATAAAGTAAAATAAAATAAAAGTAAAAAATACTCTAAGGAACCTTTCGACCTCTTAGATGTCGATATCGTCTTTCTTATTAGATTAATGCTTTCATTGAAGGGATTGTTTCTTCTTTTAAAAGATAGATAAATCTTGGAATCAATAGTGGATAATGAATTTATCACATTTTCACATTCTTTAAGTATATTTAATTTATTAAAATCTCTTATATTTTTTTTGAAATTTATTTGTACCTCATTCTTTTAGAAATTGGTCAATCTTCAAGTTAAATTACAATATTGGTAATTTCTAACATCCACTAGAATTTCTTAAATAAAATTTAGTTTATAGCAAATATAAATATATACTATTTAGAAGAATACTTTTAATAATATTCTAATGTTATAAATGGTCTTCATTATTTAACTAGGTTTTTTTAATCCATGTCTTGCAAGATCAACTTTTAATATATTATTTAAAATTAAAAATTAAATATATCTTCACAAAATTTTAAATACCATATATTAAATAAATTATTATAGTGAAATTTATATTTTGTAAGTCTACAATTGTAAATATATCTCTACCGTTAGCAAGTTTATGCATATTTTATTCATTACATGCCTTTTTTTAAAAACCTATTGAAATCAAAAGGCAAAAAAAGAAAAAGAAATGCCACGGACAATCTTTTTTGTAGATGTTGTTCAACAGTCGAAATCTTATAAAGCCACGTCATTCCGATTTTTGAACTTAAAATTTGTCACCATTTCTACCAGTAAATATTTATTTTTGTCCCAATTTCCTGATACCCTGTAATCTCTACCATTGACTGAAGTTTACCTTCATGGAAAAAGTACTGTATTAGCAGAGCTTTTTTTTTTTTTTTAATCAAAGTGATTTTTTTTATTAGTTTTTCTTTTTACAATTTTTATTAATGAGTGAAATGTGCAAGTTAAAAAAAACCTCTCAATGAAAAAATCAATAAAAAAACCAACAAAAAAATTATGATATAACAAAAAGACAAGCGAGCCTGTGAACCCCGTCTAAAAAGGAACATTATGCCCCTTGTTAGTAACAGAATTGCCCGTGAGCTTGATGCAAATGGCTCAATAATCAAAGATCACGAACAAAACAGTTGAACACCAATAGGAGACAAAGGTTCGAAAAGATTACAAGAATAAGCTTCTCATGGGCATTTTAACAAACATTAGATAGTCGCCATCAACCACCATCCATAAAAGTGAAAACCAACACATAAAACAAACTAGATTAAAGTAAAATAGCAAAATAATCAATAAAAACAAAATATATTAGAGACCAAGAAGAATAGAAGCCATTGTAAGAGTTTGGGATTTCTCTTTCTAAACTTGGCATTCTCCTAATTTCAAAATTCTCTTTACCAACTCACGAGCAAAATTTATTTCTTGTTATTTTATGTTTCAAAGTGCACCTATTTTACCTTTTTAAATTGATAAACAACAATTTTTTTAATTGAACTTTTCAACATAAATTTCATCAATTAAAGGGTAAAAGAAAATTATATAAAATCGACTAAAAGTCCAGATAAAACATATAATTCAAAATAACAAATTAATCGAGCTTTTTTTTTTTTTTTACGAATGAATTTAATCAAGTATAATGAAAAGTTAAAAATAGATCACATTTGTTATTGATAAAAAAGACTCAGCTTTGAATTTCTTTGCTTAGTTAAACACTTTGCATGCTTTTACAACGAAAAGAACCAAGAAAATTTTGAGAAAAGTCATAATACTCAGGTAACCTATGATTTGGAGTTGTCGGTTTCGGATATAAAATATAAGATGACGTGGCTTTACAAAGGCTCGTGTATCCAAAAAGCGATTGTGAGTACGAGTGTTGCTAGCACTCTTCAAAAAATCAATAGACAGTTAATATAATCTGTATCTCTTAAAGAACTAAAAAGTAAGGAAAACAAAAAAAAAAAAAAAAAATTTATCACAATTAATAAACAAACATTATTTTTATTAAAATAAAAAATATCGAAAAACATGATCAATGATCACAATTAATGCAATTTTAAATAAGCAAATACTTTTTTTAAAATTGTCAAAAATTAAAAGATAAAAAAATCTAAAAAATACAATCAATTATCATAATTAATAGATAAACGTTATTTTAAAATTAAAAAAAATGAAACGTTAAAATATAAAATAATAAATGATAAATTACCATAATTAATATATAAATTTTAAAAAATGAAAAAGATAAAGCCCAAAAGTAAAGAAAAGCAATAAACAATCAATTTAATATATATATCTTTAAAATAGTAAAAATTAAAAGATAAAATAATAATAAAATACAATCAATTATCGCAATTAATAAATACACATTATTTTTATTAAAATTTAAAAAAATTAAAAGACAAATAAAGTAAAAAAACACTATTAGTGATAACAATTAATCCAATTTCAAATAAATGAATATTATCTTGAATACTGCAAAAAAATCAAAAGACAAGAAAACTCAACAAATACAACTAATGATTACAATTAATAGATAAATATTATTTTAAAAATGAAGACATTGAAAAGATAAAGAAAACAAAAAAACACAATTAATTACCATAATTAATAGAGAAATATTATTTTTAAAATTAAAGAAAACGAAAAAGATTAAAACATAAAAAAAATACAATTAATTGATAAATATGATTTTTAAAACTAAAGAAAATGAATAGGGAAAAAAATCCAAAAAATCAATTATCGCAATTAATTATTAAATTTTATTATATATTATATAATTAAATTTTTTTATTATTAATGAATATATTTATTGACAATTTTATTAATATAAAAGGTGTTTTCAAAAGTATAAGTAATTTGTTTGTCTTTCAAAATTTTAAAAAATTTATTTTATGGAATAAGCTCATTTGAATTTTTATACAATGTTAAAATATTAAAAAAGTTTTAATGTGGGGTAACAAATTTTTAATTAAAATTTTTATATAATATAATTTTATCCTCTAATAATTCATGAAATTATAAGAAGAATTATATTATTTCACATTTATTTTTATTTTTTTCAATTAGATAATCAAAATCAATAATTTTTTATCTGAAAATAATGATAAATATTTTTTGCACCATTTATTTTTTCACTTAAAATTTTTTAATTGGATTTAATAAAGTTGAGTCTTATACTTTTTTAATTACAAATAAAAATGTTTTATCTAAATTTTTTAACTAATTATTTAGTAACATGTCTTTTTTAACATTAGAATTGCAAATTCTTTAATATGATTCACAAGATCAATTTTTATGTAAGGTAAAGTGAAATTTTCTTTTCAATAAATTTTAATATGTAATATATTAAAACTTAAGCACCTATTATTCTCTTTATATTTGTGTATTTTTTTTTTTTATGTAGAAGATTAATTAAAAACTTCACAAATATTATTTAGATTAAATTTTAATAGAGCAAAATCACTTAAACATAATTAATATAAACCAATTTTAAAGAATTTTAATCCTAACAATATTTTTATAATGAATTTGATGTAATTTGATTGGCATAGGTGAATTTTTTTTATTTACCTCCTCAAAAGTAAGTATCTTAAAAAAATGGTGAATTTTTTTTATTTAACTCCTCAAAAGTAAGTATCTTAAAAAAATATAGATTTTAAAGCAATTGTAAGAATTCAAACTGTATCTTATTACTTAGATTAAGAGGGTAGCATGTGAGAATATGGGATTTTAGCTAACATTTTTTATACTTAATTTTGCATTTGTATTTGTTAACATATAGTTTGTACTATTTGGAATAGTAACAAGAAATTCTCCTTTCTTTAGATGAGTAAAACACATTATTTATTTAAAAATATAAAATTCAAATAAAATAAATATGTGATATAAACAGTAATTTTTTTGTACATCAAATAACTAAACAACAATAATCCTAGCATTTATACTCAAATCGTCATAGCAAAATGAACAATTTAATCCATCTTTGCTATTGGGATTTATATGTTCAAGTACAATATTGAAAAAAAATACGATATTGATAATATAATATAAAATCATATAATCATAAAAATTTTATAAATTTTAATATTACCTAATTATGAAATCAATCGTGCAAAGTATATGAATAAAAAAAATTAATTATGAATAAAATTATTACTTATTACATTTAATAATAAAATAATTACAACAAATAATATATTAATTAACCTTAAAAAATACCCTAAAAAAATTTGTTATCAATTTTTTTTCTCGTTTTAGAAAATGATAAACTGCATAAAAATGGAGTTTCCTTTATAAGGGTAAAACATAGATGTTGTGATTACAGTAGATTCGGATGGTTTAGATTAGTTTATTAATTTATTTGTGGATTCGAATTCATTTTAAGTTAGAATTCAATCGATTCTAGTTAATTTCGGGTTTGCATTAGTTAGATCGGATTTTTTAAAAAATTCACATTATTACAATTCTAAATTAGTTTGAATTCATGTTCATTTTGAAATTGATCAGTCACAAATTATTTACAATAATATAAAAATTTTATAAATAATAGTTTAAATATAATTAATTAAATAAAATTAAACATATATAAATATGAATTTATTTTCATTTAAATAAAATTATATAAATAAATATAGAAGTAGATAGAAAATTTCTTTTGATTTTAATGTGTTTAATATTGAATTAATCTTTTTTAAAAAAATTCAATTAATTAATTATTTAATGAAACAATTACATAAGCAACTAAATAAATAAATATGTAAATTAATTTCATTATCCATTTTAACAATAATTATTATATCAAATTATATTAAATATTTTTAATGATCGACTTATATTATAATAATTATGTTAGAAAATTACATAATATATCAATTTATATTAAATATTTTTAATGATTACTTTTTTAATCTTACCATCACACAATAACCTTTTACTAAACACATATTATTCCACTACTAATTTTAATTTCCCCACCGTAACTCTTAATCTTACCATCAAAGATGGCAATGAGTACCTCATACTTTACGTCACCTCACTTGATTAAATAAAATTAATAATCATTTGGATCTCACAATATTTACGGTGTGATCCGATTAAGCTCATTATACCTTTAATTGAATTTAAATATTAATTTTAATAAAATAAAATTAATATAAATTTTTTATTAAAATTCTTTTAATCGTAATTATAATAATATTTTTTAATCATAACTATAATAAATTTTATTATTATTTTTAATCTTATTACAATCAATTTTATCATCAATACAAATGGAGCTTTAGAATATTAGATTTGGGTTGGATTCAAATAATAAAATTAAAATTACTACATGTAATCGGTTCGATTAGTTATATTGGGAACCCAATACCCGAACCATAGTATGGTAATAATTTTTTACATCAAGTTCCAATTTTATATATGTTTTTGTTTATAAATTATTTATTACTAATGTAATAGTTATTACAATTCATTAATTGTTTTAAATACGATATTTAATAGTTTAGGTGTGTTTGGGTGGAGTATTTGAAAAAAAAAAATTTTATTTTCAATCAAGATTTTTACCATTTCAAAAATAAATTTATTGATTGGGTAACAATAAGAGAAAATTTCAAAATTTAAAAGAAAATTTAAAAGAGAATTTGAGCCATCTTAAAATTTCACCTAATAATTGGTTTTTCAAAATTTCTCCAAACCTTATATTTTTACTGCGCGTAGGCTACAAACAAAACTCAAAAAATAAAATATCATCTTATTTAACTCTAAAATATTTTTATATTATTAATAATATTTATATATTTTTATAAATATAATGATACACTGTTGCATATTTTTATAAAGTATATTTTTTATCTTTAATATTATTATTTTTTTTAGTTCATTAAATTTAAATAGACCAAATTTTCTTTTAAAAAATATTTATCCAATCAAAATAATTATAAATACTAACATTTTAAAATGACATCATTTTAAATTTCTTCAAAATTTTAAAAAATTTTCATCCAAACATTAATTTATTTCTTTTATCAATTAACCTTAATTATTATCTTTAATTTATTTCTCGTTAATAACATGCATAAAAATTATTTTTAAATTTATTTTTATTTCAAATTCAAGTTATATAATAACTAATTAATTATGTTATTTATAATTTAAAACACCAAAATAGGGATTTTGCAAATATTAGGAATCAAGTTCTGCCAAAAGGAACCTCAATCTTTCTTTTTTTAAATCCAATAATTTATTTCAACCATTTTAAAAAGAAAAATTGACAACATTTTGACAAATTTGACCTTAAAAAAATTTTTATAAATAAAAATCATAATCTAAAAATAAGAGAAAAGATTATAGATATAAAAATTCGAACCTAAAACTTAATAAATATTATCTGAGTGATTGAATCAACCAACTGAATTAAAAATTTTTTCTTTAAGATGATTATTGAAAATTTTAATTCTTAAAATGAGGTATTTTTAAACTTTATTCCTAAACAAAGATATTTTGATTTAATTAAATTCCATGTCAGTGTTATAGTCCATATCAGCATCTTCTTTTCTGTACGCATAAATAATCTCTATCTTCTATCTTGTAATCTCATCTAACAAGAAAAAAACCTGCTTCATCTCATCAGCTCCATCATCATCTCAGATTTTCAAATTTTAAAGAAAAACTATACAACTTCAAATTGAGAGAGAAAAAGGAATTTAGATCTAAAACCAAATAAATAAGGAAAAAGAATGTTACCTAACGAAAATTGAAGAGTTTTTTCTGATGAAGTTCTCGTGGAGGCTACCATGGTCCTCCAACTTCACATGCTCTTCCAAATGTTTTCTATGAGCGCCTGGAAAGGAATATGAATGCTTTTAGATCTCCCCATTGTGGTTGGGCTAGGGAGGGCATAAAAAAGAGACTTTGGAGTCCGTGGTCCACCATCTCCTAGACATGAAGGCAGGATTATCTAGACAATGACTACAAGGTGAGTAGATTTGATACGTCAACGACAATGGAACGGGGTCATGGAGATTTTTGTTGGGACTAAAAGTAATAAATAAAATAACATAAAAATAATATGTTATAATAAATTTATAATAATAAATAATAATTAATAATCAATAATACAAAAAAAATAAAGCACACTAAGATTTATATAAAAAATTTTGGTAGTATAAAAAAAATTACGAATTATAAAATAAATATTTTAATATTAAATAATAGATATACAAAATTTTTTTAACTAAAACTAGAACTAATCAACAATTGAAAAAATAATTTGAGAAATTTTCTCGAATATGTGACTTATTAAATATATATTAAATTTGTTTTTAAAAAGCATCAAACCCACTATTCATCGTATGAAACATAAATTTACTAATAAACTTTCAGTTTAATTAAATCGTGAATCAACTTTCATTTAATCAATTTTTTTTTCTTTTTTTCTCCATTTTTCTTTGGTTTCGATGCCATTACCTTCTATTTCTCTATTATACAATATTTTTTTTATTGTTTAAGGTTTTATATAAATAAAACTCTTTTAAGTCGAAGACGAAAAAAAAAAAAGATTTTAGGTTTTTTAATTGGCCAAAACCAATGAGGAACCTCACTCTTTCTAACAATTGTAAAAGGGGCAACTTCTTCAATGAAAGGAAAGCATATGAAAGGCGACCACCATGCATCTGCACCTCTACCTCCACTTCTACAGCTTCTTCCTTGAGACATATGACCAAGTGATGTGAGAGAGAGGAGTAGAACACCAATCAGGGTTCTCCTCCGCCAAAAGAATATTGTCAAGATATATACTGTGGAAATTGATGGCCCAAATGCTGCATTCAAGCCTGTGGAAAATAGCAAAGGGAAGAATGCCAAGCAAGTGGCTTGGGTTTTACATCTTAAGACTCATCGTGCTGTCGGTTGTGTTGCTCAGATTGCTACACTCTTCTGGGGATTGCTAAACTCTCCTAGTCAATTTTCTCTCTGTAGGTTTTGTTGTTACTTGGTTGAGAATTAAGGAAGAAAAATAACAGATATTTATGTCTTAGGAGATGTTGACATGGAATTATAAATCTGTCATGGTATTCAATTAGACTAAAATACCTTTATTTAAGAATAAAGTTTAAATGTAATCTATTTTAAGAATTAAGATTTAAATCTATCTTAGTTCAGGAAATACCTCACTGAACTAAACTATGGATTTAAATTAATGTAGGTAATTACGGATCAAATTGTACATTTGTAACTCATTCATTTAAGGTTTAACTAAACTAATAATAATTTTCACCACCAAAACAACATTATGGCAAACTCCATATTGTTTACAACAGCATCAATTTCCATTTTCTACCCGCTTTGGGATATTGATGGGGGGATTTGGCAGCCCTCCTGCTTTTGCTATTTTGGCTGCAACAAGAAAATGAAAAGCAATGATTTTAATAACAGTTTGTGATATAAGTAATACGCATTTGGAAAGAACAGGTTGACAGACTTTCAAAAAAACAGAAAAGGGGGGGGGGGGGGAATGCTTGGACAGTTTGAACACATGATGTTTAGGTGTTAATTAGGCAGGTTGGATCAAATTTAGGTTCATTTATCTCCACAGCCATAGGTCAGCTACATGAGAAACACCAAAACCTAGAAAGCCTCAACCGTAACTCGATCTAGTGAATCATGAACTTCTCGTTCAAACTCTGCATCAAAGAAGGAACCAAAGAAAGAAGAGAAAGAAAAACTTATGCTACTATGCCCTCAATAACAACTAACTAATTCCGCACTCAATACTTGAGCCTCTATTGTCGAGTATCCTTAATCCTTGGAGAACTTTATACCCTACACTTGAAAATACCAATAATGACCCACATTTAATGCGGCTGAAGCAGTGAAGCAAGTTATTCCTCTATCAAAGTCTGACAAAGAAAGGCTCTCCACCAGCTTTACTTAATACGATCAATTCAGAAACAGAACCTATCAACCACTGCAACTTGCATGTATAAAAAATGACCAATTTTTTTATGATAAAAATATAGTTAGAAAACAAACCTCCAAAACAGATATCTGCGAGGAAGAAGCTGCTTTGTGAAGGACATCAATTCAAGAAGATTATCATCCTCCATGAGAAGTTTAAGATTGGTTTATCTTTAAACTGCATTAAGCTTGCAAAACTTCCTGAAAGTTAAAACAAGAGTGAGGCTCGGTGACTTAATCATAATCAGGACAACAAAAACATCATGGTTCAACATACTGACCTTAAGATAACCAATGTTTAGTTCAAGCATCTCTAGACTCTATCTGGCCTGAGAGCTTGTTGAGAAAATGATTTGCAACCCTCACCTGTACATACCTCATACCTCAATAAATATGAAAACATTGCTTAGAAGCAACCTTATATTCTCCCCACAACAATCAAATGAAGTAAGGTTTGTGTTAAAAGATTCTGTGGACTTTATGCCACAGAAGGAATTTGTCTAAAAGTGCTCTAATGCAAGTGATAGGCAGTGAGTTCACAATCCTCTAATTGCATAGAGATATGCATTCGATAATTGGAAAGTCATACAAAAGTAACAGGGACTTTTTCCCTATCAGATCGCATTTGGAAAGTGAAGTGGCATAAATCCTCAGACATAGGAATGCAATCCACAAGATCAATATGCCAAAATTAAATAAAAATAGGCTTCACAATTTAAATTTTCGAGGAAAATGGCCACATTTGCTCAGCAACCTCAAAATCTCCTTCGCGAAACCTTGATTACCTGTCAGTAAAAGTCCATCCAAAACCCGATTGAAAGTTAGTCTCCGAGGCATAAATCCTCTATCAACCATCTCAATCAACAACTTCCCAGCCACCAACAAATCATCGGATTTCTTCCTTACAAACATTGCACTTATCAAAATATTGTATGTATCTAAATTTGGTAAGCAATCCCCACTATTCATCTTCTCAAACAACTCCAAACCTTTCTCAATCTCACCAGCATACAAAAAATACCGGATCATGATATTGTAAGTCTGCACATTTGGTCCACACTCATCATCCCTCATTCTATCCATATATTCCATAGCCCTTTCCATTTGTTCTTTATGACACAACCCCCTTATCACCACATTATAAGTAGTCGAATTTGGCACATAACCCTTACTCAACATCTCCTCAAAAACTGAAATAGCATTCTCTACGCTGTCTTTCTTACACAAAACTTGAATCAAAGCATTGTAAGTAGCAACGGAAGGCAACACACCTTCCTCAACCATCTCATCGAAAACTTTTTGGGCCCTCTTAATCTCCCCCATAACACCAAGTCCATGAACTACAGTAGTATAAGTAACAACATCAATTTCGCACTTCCTCTTCTTCATTTCCAAAAAAAACTTCCAACCATTCTCAATTTGACCAGCTCTAAAATACCCTTTTAGCAATATGTTATAAGTAGTCAAAGTTGGAGTCAAACCTTTCTCCACCATCTCCTTTAAAGTCTCAAGAGCCTTATTTGTCTTCTTAATCAAACACCAACCATTTGCAATTATATTATAACTAATAACATCAGCTTTAAACCTTCCTCTGAGTACTTTAAAAAACTTCCATGCTTTCTCAACACGTCTAGCTTTACATAAAACATCGAGAATTGTATTAAAAGAATGCAAATCCTGGAAACAACCATGTTCATGCATTGACAAGAAGATTTTAAGGGCTTTATCGGGTTTTCCAGCGGCGACGTACCTTTCGGCGATGATGGCGAAAGTTTTGGGGGTGGGCTGGAGGCGGAGAGAGCGCATGCGGTGGAGGAGGGTGAAGACGGCGGCGTAGTTCCGGAGGCGGGCTGCGATGTCGATAGCATGGTTGAAGGAGGAGGCAGAATGGGTGTAGGTAGGGTGATTGTGGAGGAGGAGGTGGAAGAATTGGAGGGCTTTGGGGCCGTGGTTCCAGAGATGTTTGAGGATATTGTCCACTAAAAGTGGGGTCCAGTTAATGGAGGAGCAGAGGAGGGATTGAGTTAGGGATTGTGGGTTGGTGGAGGTCAGGATGAGATTTGCGAGGGTAGAGGCAGCAGCGGGGGTGTTCATGGTGGTTTGCGAAGGTGGAATGGGGGTGGTGGTGAAGGGTTTTGGCAGGTGGAGAGGTGTTTTGGAATGGAGTGAAGAGAGTTTGGAGAGCAAAGAAAACATTTTTGGGGTTAAAATTATCTGTTCAGACAGGCGCTTTCAAGTATGGTCAGAAAGTGTTCATTTGCCATTCAAACACAACGACAAATGAAGGAGCATCAAATGTTCAAAGAAAAGGAAGTCAGTTTTGGGCTTGTCATTGGGCCATTTCCAAGCCCAGTTGAAAGAGGTAGGGACTTTTCTGTTTTCAAAATCAGTAGCTATTTGACACAAAGTTACCATCTTTTTTTTGAGAGGGGGATGTTCAAAGAAGGGCGCCAGCTTCATTATTATTAGCAGTTAGCAATTCAATTCAGTAATTTCAAAAAATGAGTTCGAAAGAAAGTTGCAGAAACGAGCTTCGCACTGCCATTCGCCAACTCACAGATCGTTGCCTTTACTCTGCTTCCAAATGGTAGCCCCTTTTAAACCCAAAACCCTAATCTCTTTTTGGTATTTCCATTTTTTTCTTTTAAAGAATGATGGAATTTTGGCTCTCTCATCAAGAACCCATTTCTCTGAGTGCCTTTGTAAGTCTTTAGTAGATGTTAGCAGATCTCTAAAGCACTGTCAAGATGGTGTTTTACTAGGTTTCTTGAAGTGGAAATTGAACCCTTTTTGGCAAATGTAATGCCTTAATTTGGGATGCAAAGTTTGGCTTTGCGTTGCTTTTATGCCTTTTTGATGATGAAGTGATGTTCTTCATGCTCCATTTTCTCATTGAAGATGCAGTCTGTCATCAGAAATTTTATGAAGTTTGATTCCTTGTATATACAGAATCTCTAGTTGGTGTTTTTGAGCAATGAATCATTGATTGGTTTTGATTTGCAGGGCAGCCGAACAGCTTGTGGGAATCGAGCAAGACCCAGCGAAGTTCACACCTTCCAACACAAGATTCCAGCGTGGAAGTTCAAGTATTCGCCGAAGGTTCCGGACCAATGAGATCACTTCAACTCCTCCCACTGGTGTTGCCTATGTGTCCACTCCAGTGATGGAGGAGGATGAAGTGATACATGGTGACTTTTACCTTCTAGCAAAGTCGTACTTTGATTGCCGAGAGTATAGGAGAGCTGCTCATGTGCTTCGGGATCAAACTGGAAATAAATCCGTGTTCTTGCGATGCTATGCTCTTTATCTGGTTTGTTTATTTGTCATCTCAGTGGCTTGTAGTAATTTACATCACTTGCTGTTTTTTTGTTCCCTGCTTTTGATTGTATAAAATGAGTGATGATGTGATAGCTATTTTCATGTGTGAGTTTTTATGTTCCGTAAGCTTTAGTTGACCACCTGTCTCTTAAGATTTGAAAAACACCAGATTTTATTTAATAGGGCTTCATTTGCACCTCTAGCACATTATATAACATCTTACTCTATTTGGAAGCTTATGGAGGAGAATATTCTGAGGTGGTTAATTATTCATCATCAATTAAATTGTCCTTGCTTCAAAGTTCAAAAATTGAGGTGATGGAAGTAGTTAATTTGGACATTTATATTACTCTTTTTCCCTCTTTTTTTGGGCTTAATGGAGAAATTTTATGACTTGGTTGAGGGAGGGGAAATAATGTTGATCTTGCATAAGTGTTTGTTATCCCGCCCAAGTAGATTAAACTTATACATAATAACCTTTCATAAATATTTTATGTTTGTTTGCCTCTTTTTATTCTTATACATGATTTGGTTTTCATTGCCTTATTAAAATTTTTAACATACATCCACAGATGAACAACTTAGGTTACTTGATTAGTTTATGTAAAAGACAGTATTGATCCATCAAAAGTAGTCGGTGGTCCTCATCTAATGAATTCTAATTGCTCAAGGAGTTTTGAAGAATACAAAGCAACTAGTTCTGTAGTTTTGGACTGTTACAATCCATACCAAACTTTGTAAATCCTAATCCTGGCATTCATCTAACTCAAAAATCAAAGACTCAAAGTAGTAGTCATATCATGTATTATATTATTGAAGTTGATCTAAGTTGGCCTTTGTACTTGAGAGAATATTAAATGGAATGGGGATTTATTTCTGTGCTTGATTTCCTTTTATCTTTTATTTTGGTGTTTTAAGTTTGTCTGCCGGATATCCTCTAGTTCACCTGGCATTCAAGATTAGTCCACAGGGAGGAAGCTCTTATCATTGATGCATGATATAACTACTTACTGAAATACTTATATCATTTATTATTAGCATTGAATTTAGTATACCTTGTTTATAGGTCATTTGCTCTTATGCCAATGCTATGTGATTTCTTCAAGCTATCTTATGTTTCTGTACTTTGCTTTTTGTATAATGAAGGCTGGCGAAAAGCGGAAAGAAGAAGAAATGATAGAACTTGAAGGGCCCTTAGGTAAGAGTGATGCTGTGAACCGTGAATTGGTTTCTCTAGAGAGGGAGTTATCATCTCTTTGCAAGAATGGCATGATAGATCCCTTTGGGTTGTACTTGTATGGTCTTGTACTTAAAGAGAAAGGCAATGAAAATCTTGCCCGCAAAGTTCTCGTGGAATCTGTGAATAGTTACCCTTGGAATTGGAGTGCCTGGTCAGAGTTGCAATCCTTGTGCACTACAGTTGACATCTTGAACGGCCTTAATCTCAGTAATCACTGGATGAAGGAGTTCTTTCTTGCCAGTGTTTACCAAGAGCTCAGGATGCATAATGAGTCGCTGTCCAAATATGAAAATCTACAGGGTACTTTTACATTTAGTAATTACATACAGGCTCAAATTGCAAAAGCCCGGTATAGTCTAAGGGAATTTGAACAAGTTGAAGTGATATTTGAAGATCTTTTAAGGAATGACCCATATCGAGTAGAGGACATGGATACGTATTCTAATGTGCTCTACACGAAGGAATGTTTCTCTGCCTTGAGTTACCTGGCTCACAGGGTAATTATGACTGATAAATACAGGCCTGAATCTTGCTGCATTATTGGAAATTATTACAGTTTAAAAGGGCAGCATGAAAAGTCAGTCATTTATTTTAGGAGGGCACTCAAATTGAACAAAAATTATTTATCTGCTTGGACTCTAATGGGCCATGAGTATGTCGAGATGAAAAATACTCCAGCTGCAGTTGATGCCTATAGACGGGCTGTGGACATAAATCCTCGGGATTATCGAGCTTGGTATGGGTTGGGACAAGCGTATGAGATGATGGGCATGCCGCACTATGCTTTGCATTATTTTCGGAAATCTGTTTTCTTTCAGCCAATTGATTCTCGGTTATGGATTGCCATGGCTCAATGCTATGAATCTGAACAGCTACACATGCTTGAGGAGGCCATCAAATGTTATAAAAGGGCTGCAAATTGCAATGACACAGAAGCAATTGCCCTACATCGGCTAGCAAAGTTACATAGAGAACTTGGTTACCCTGAGGAGGCGGCATTCTACTATAGGAAGGATTTAGAAAGAATGGAAGCTGAAGAGAGAGAAGGGCCAAATATAGTTGAAGCTCTGATGTTTCTAGCTACACACTACAAAGCACAGAAGAGATTTGAAGAAGCAGAAGTGTATTGTACACGACTTCTGGATTATACTGGCCCAGTGAGTTTCATTGTCATTCTTTCTATATATCATTCAAAATTACCCCCATTTTATGCAAATTTTCAGATGCATCCTGATGCTTCAAATGAGTTTTACTTATTTTGTTCTTCTCCATTGTTGATTACAGGAGAGAGAAACAGCTAAGAGTTTACTTAGAGGAATGAGAATGGCACAATCCAGTTTTCCTTCCATGGACGTCGAGCATTTTCATCCCTGATTTTCTCATTCATACTGATAGAGGCTACAAAATCTTTTGAAGCGGTTCTACCTTTCCTTTGGATTTGGGAAACCAAAGACCAATCAAACTTTTGGGTTATGTCAATTCTAGTTGGGTAGTTCTTGGTCAGTAGCATTACAGATGGTGTAGTTAAATGTCTGTAACTTGGAAAAAAAATCCTCATTTTTTTTTTTTAATTGTTGTGTTGTAACATAACAAATTGAAAGATGTAGCTAGAAGCCTGTATAAACCTTCCGAATCTCAATTAGATGGTTTTTCGTGCCTGATAAATCTCATCTCATTGGCATTTATTAACAGGAAAGGCAACCAATGCATCAAATTTGCATTCAGCTTGATCTAGCTTTTATGACGTCATCTTGAGATCAGGATAGTTAGGTTTTTTCAGGAAAGCATTCGATGCCGAAAATGTGGTGTCATATTTGGCGAGGAGTTTGTCTTGTAGTGTTTCATTCTGCCTCTGTTGAGGTTATTTGTATTTATCCATTTCCTTTCCTTTCCTTTTTCTTTCTTTTTTTTTTTTACTTTTTTTTTAATATTATTTTGGCCCATTTCCCCATTTGTTCAAACTCGGACTGTAACAAGGGCTGCGTTAATGGAAACAGATCTCTACGGTGAGATGAACTGGTGTAAAACTTATATGTAGTGTAGGAGAAACTTGAAGCAAGGTCAACAATGGTTGCAGGGAAAATAACTAACAAAATCTAAAAAAAAAAAAAAAAAAAAAAAAATGACAACGCAGAACTAATTTAGTATTCCTCATTACCTACTTGAGCTCAAATTGTTTCAATTTTTTTCTTTTTAATTTTTCGACAAGAAAACGACCGCTAAGATACAAAACGATACTAGTTCTTTTTTTTTTTTTGTTTTTCAAATAACAATACAAGTAAAAATGGGCATTGATACTTCTTCGCTATTGTTCTACTAGTCTAGATGCAAGGTGAGCATAACCACAGCTAGTTGCAGAAACATAACACCTAAGAGAAAGAGCAGCTTCATTAAAATTTAGGAACTTACACCAACAGTGAACATAGTACTATTAATGCTCACAACTACAATAACCAGATGAGTGTTCGATATCAGATTGAAGCAGAAACTTTCAACCTAAGGACTCGAGTTCACCGAGGCACCTGGGAGCATTTCTGATTTCAGCTAGGCATTAACAGAATCAAAAACAATTCTTGGCACCAAAATTTAGTCCACACCTGGTTGATGTGTTGATTAGGAAACTCATATAGGTAAAAGAAAAAACCAAAATCCTAAACCCATCTTGTTTTAAAGTTGAAACACATCTTTTTGCAAACCAGAAACTTTTGTGAAAAAAGTAGGTCAAAAACATGTTTTTCAAAACTCAGTTTCTAGAGGATATGTTCTGAGCGCAATTTCAGTCAAAACAAGTTTTGGAAAAACATTTTTAATATTGATGTAGCAAAAAGTCTAAGTTTAAAAATTAAGTTTGAAACTGGATGAATTTCGGAAATATTTTCTTTCACTTTATGAATTTTGTCAGACTCCCTGATTGGCTGCTGCCATGTTGACATCAGATAATTATGATTTACCAGCAGTTGTCCATGCCAATATTCTCGGTCATATTCTAATGCCACATCGGTTTGCTGCTCCACTTATGCTTTACGAACACGATCTCGCCATGATCCTGGTTGCTTTGCTAGCACCTACAACCATGGAAAATATAACCAATCATCTATTACTCTCATGGATACATGTGCTCGCACATGCAACATGCACATGCAACATGCAAATGCAAATACAAACTTGAACATACAGTCTCTCAAGTTCACTCACCTTCTCACTTAAGAGGCTAGTAGCCAGACCATTATCATTGCTATCCTTTTTAAGGTTTTCCTCGTCTGGTTCACTATCTGCAGTAACAGGAAGACAAACTGTTGATGTCCCAAAAATGGCCTCATCATGAGCGGTTTTAATTTGCTCCTCCCTCCTTGCCTACATATTAACACAACATCTGTTACACTAGAGCTAATGAATTAATTATCTCCAACAAAACTCAAACAATGGATACACAGCAGGACTGGTATGCATGAACATTAAATGAAATTTGAAAGATTGATGGATACAAATGAATGATGCAACACCTCTATGGCAGAAAATCGAAAGCTCTGACCAATATGCTTGACTACTGTTGCATCATCTTCAGCAACTGCAAACAAGAAGGCGCATTAAGCAAGTTCTATTTTGCTCTGTTCATTCCAGGATTATATGTATTTCAAGCAAAAGGTCGCAGAGTCCACTTGAATATATAAATTCAAATGTTAAGCACATCAACTTGACGTCTTTAACTGAAAATCATATGATTCATTGTAAGCTCTGCTTATAAACTCATTAATATTCACAAGTTTCAAATTTATTACACAAAATCAAAGCATTACTTGGAGAAAAGAGGATACTTTAGTTTGTTCCAAAATAAGATATTCAAGGTAGTTCAAAAGATCAGGAATTTCATTTAGATGTTCTTATCATTCCCTGTATTTCAAGTTTTAAACTAGAGCAAGGGAATTACAGAAAAGAGGGAAGAGAATAGAGTGCAGAGAGGCCTTACATGCTCTCAGATTTACTAAGGGGCCTAAATGCCATACATGGTTGATGGAGAAGCAGAGAGGCTTATCAAACTAAGTAGGACTTTCTCAATTGAATATTCTAGTTGAAAAGTGGAGAAAGCAGCTTTAGCCTCCATAAAAATTGAGTGAAACCAGTGACTTCATTTTATGCTCAACCTTTACCAACCCTGACACCAAGTCAGCTCAATTCTTCCTCTTATTATTTAACATACTGCTTTCCATAGAAACAGATTTGCATTGAGTATATATGAATTTTCAGTCACTTTGATCAAGTACCAGATACAAATACTCATTATTACTAATAAGGCTTAACAACTGATACCTACATATTAAGTTTTATAGTAAATAGCCAACGGGGAAAAAGGCAACAGTCCATCAAGATTATAAATCTGTTGATCAGCTTGCAAGGAACTCAGTGTTCATAGACAATATGGAGAGATGTTTAACCTTCAATTTCCTCATCATCAAGAGGGGCATCTTTATCGAATTCAAATCGTTCCCAGCCAGGGCCTTTTGTGGGATCCTTTTCAGCTGCATGCAAAATTTATTTCTTAATAATGGGAATGGAGAAAAATCTCTCTCCCACACACACACCAGAAAGAGAAACCTTCCAACCTAGAAAGACCATTAGGATCTTACAGCCACAGCCTTTCAGAATTAACAGCATTGTCAGATGACAGTAACAACTAGCACAGCAATATTTTTTAAACCAACTGAAATAAAGAATGATATAAAGTACAAGACTTGATGACTTGTAAAACTCATAATCTCAAAAGTAGCAAAGGTTCACTGTTCATGAAATTGAGTAACAAAGATAGGAAAGAACAAAGCACTAACAGTCCAGTCTTTTAGTTGTATAAGCATTATTGTCAAAGAAAACGCAAGAATGAAACTACTCATCCACAAGATTTCTCAAGCAAACTTTAGTTTGAAAAGTACATAGATCACACCTGAATATAAAGCGTGTCAAGATGCATCCAACTTTCTGTTTTAGGAGTTACTGAACTTCACTTCTTAAGATCACACTGACCTCCCACAAAGATAAACTAAGATATACAGCCTTCCAGCCAAAATAATGCTAAATTGATAGTATCAAACATCAAACTTTCAAGAAACATGGCACTTTGCACTTTCAGGACCCCTTGAAACTCAAAAAACGACAGAGTAAAAACCCATACAAGAAATAGGACAAACAACCTGTTTCAGCAAGCTGAAGTTTCATCTTGGCTTTAACTCTTTCAGCTGGTGACTGTTCACAAAAGAAATGTGGCTTTGTCATCACTCCTTAGAGCAAAAAATTTGTAAAGACAAAGATCCAAGTATATAAAAGATACTTGACAAAATCATTCTTTTAGATAAAGAACCAATCACAAATAAAATTAGTATAGGCATAGAATCCACAAGGACCTTAGAATCATAGATTCCACTTTTGAAAAGAATAATTTCCCAATATCACGCAAATTGAACAAAAATTGGGTTCCTTAGTAAAAAAACCAATAGAATCATACTCAGGTTTTACTCAAAATTACTTTGTCCTCAAATGTTACTTTTTTTTTGTCATGACATTTAATAGCTTTTGAAATAAAATTCCATATCTCTTCTAAACATATTGATTTGTGGCATGAACTTGACAAAGCGAAGATTGAGCACTTTGGGGCCTCTGATTCTTTCAAAAAAACCAGTTGCAATCATAAATATGTTTAGCTAGAAGAAATACTTTGTATGTGAATATTTTTAAAATGAAAAAAAAAGGAATAAAATTGAAATGAAGAGTCTAGAAATATTCATACCATCCTATCATAACCTTCGATCAACCGAGAATAATCAACAGCGCCATTTTTTTCCTTCTTCGATTTCCCCTCTCTCCCTCCATCCCTCTCTGACCTCCTAGACTCCCGCGGCGGCAAACTCCCGCTCCTCCTCCTCTCAGACTTTCGATCCCGACGGGGCGACCTACTCCTACTCCTACTCCTCCTCCGGTCTCTACGGGGCGACCTACTCCTACTCTTCCTCCGGTCTCTACGTGGCGACCTACTCCTGCTTCTCCGTCTCCTTCTCTCATTTTCTCTGTATCTATCTCTACTTCTGCTTTTGCTCCGCCTCCTCGAATGCCTGTCCTTATCTCTGTCTCTGTCTCTCTCCATCTCCACGCTGCCTTTCTCCGAAACCCTTGCTTCTCTTTCCGGCTTCTTCTTTAACTTATTTTGGATGGATTGAAGTTGAGATTCTTTCTCGAGCTTGGAGGCGGTGGTAGGGCTCGAGGCCCTGACGAAGCCGCTGAGGAAGGACGAAGACGAGGAAACAAAAGCAGAGCCTCTTTGCGGAACCGCTTCGTTTTGCTCATCGTTGGAGGAGAAACCGAGGCCTCTCTTGAATCTGGCGGCTCCCTCGCCTTTCCGCGTAAGCTCGTCGTAGTAGGCTGCCGCCTTTTCTTCTTCCATTTCTATCGCCTTCGCTAACTTTTGGGGATCGGAAGATGATTTCCTTTTTTTTTTTTTTTTTAATTCAAGTTTTATCTGATTTCCCTTATCAATTTGTAGGAACCAGTGATAGATGTGCGACGATGTCGTTTCCTATTAGACCTACTGTGCACTATTTGCCCATTACTTAATGGTAGAGCACCCATGTTGGCCTGCCAATATGGATATGAAGCCCAAATCCATTAGAATCTTGGAAAAGCAAATCTTATTTTTAAATATATACAGGAAAAAAGAAAAAAAAAAAAAAAAAAAAAGAGACCAATCCCCTTCAAAAATCTACTCCTTTTTTATTTAAAAGTTTTAAAATGATTTTTATGACAAGATCACATTATTAACTATGAATTAATAAAACTATTATTTTACATAAAAATAATTTAATAAATTTTCAATTTTTATTAATTTTATAAGTATTAAATAATTTAAAATTTTATTATATACATTTTTAATCTAATTTTCTCTTTTCATTACAACTCATTTTATTGTCACCAATATGTTTGTATTTAAATATATATCTCATCATTATACTAATAAATTTCACCACAATTACTATTTTTAATTTAATTAAAACTAATTTCACTGTGCATCTAAATAAATAAATAATAATAATTTCAACTGAATTATTACTATTAAAAAAGCATTTAATTCATAAAATATAAGATTTCTCTATAAATCTTAATTTTCACAAAGTGATTACCTTGTTTGGTTCACAGAATATGATGTTTTAAAGTTTTTTTTTTTTTTATGATTTCAACAGTATTAATAAGAAGAAAATAGCTTAGAATAAAATATACCCTCTCTATGAAGTTTTTTCAGATTTATGGTGGAAAGAAAATTTTATCCCACTTTTATCCTAAATAATTGGTATTTATAGTTTATTATACCCTTCAATATCATAAAAATTACATCATAAACCAAGATCAAACTGACTAGTAAAGATGCATTCAAAGACCCAATGTTTGATACCTGACAACATGTAGGGATAAATTATTTTTTTACAAAATAAAAATTAATTTAGTTTTATTTTTTATTTTTATTGAGTTTAATTAAGTTATTTTAGTTTTTTTTATTGAGTTTTTTTATATAAATAATTTGGTTTTATTGAATAAAGATAGAGTAATAAAAATTACTAACATATGTCAATAATATTCAACAAACGTTTGAATCAAATATTTATTTTTAATTAATAAAATTTTTTGGTTCAATAAATAACATAAATGCTATAATCAAATATTTATAATAAACATTATTATTTAATTACAAAATAAGTAACGTTTAAGAAAATAAATGTTATCTATTATTACAATAGATAACATTTATTTGATGTAAACATCATTTATTATCAATGTAATACTTCATTTATTGACTCTTATGTAGCTTGGTATTTTTTATAAGATCACTATTATAATGTAATTATCGAGATGATCTCATTAATAAAGTGATTTTAACACTTGTGATTTGAAATTATTTTATTTTGTTAACAATGATTAATTTTTAGAAATTAAAGATCATTATATTTGGTATTACTAAAAATCAAACATTATTTTATTTATAAGTATGAAAATAACAATACATATTACAATAGTTACATAAATTAATAATTTTATGATCGTTTAAAGATAATAATTTATAAAATATTAGTAATATTTATTTATTTTATAATAAAATATAATTAAATTATTAAATTAATAAATATATTTATTGATAGGTAAATTTATTTTTATAATATAAATTATGAAAAAAATATTTAAATTAGAAAATGAAACCAATCTATTAAATTCATAATAAAAGAAAATTAAAAAAATATATTATATATAAAATATTAAAGAAAGTCAAAAACAATATAAATTATTTTGAACTTGTTATAATGAATATTAATTTAAAAATATAAAAATTTATAATATAAAATAATTACAATTTTAATGCAACAAGATTTTAATTCACATATTAAATGTTAGAGATTTTCAAAATAAAATATGAGAAATAATCTCACATTGAAAAAGAAAAAATAAAGACAAATAGTTAAGTTTGTTCAAAATAGACAGATAAATTTGTTCAAAATGAACAATTTTAACTGTTCAAAACCTTTATAAAAGTTCAGTAATCTTGTGGTACATTTGTAACTACTCGGTCGAATGATTTCATTAGTACAAAACACTATCAATTACTAGACGTCAGTGTATCCTCAAGGTTTATTGCTTATAACGTTTTTGCACACCTACGAAGTAAATAATACGGTAAGAGCAAATAAAACCTTAAGAAAAGTGACACCGTTACATGCTTTGGAGCATTTTTTCAAAATTCTAAATTTATCAGAAGCAGTAATTCCAGATTTTCAGTATTTGCTCTAACAATTTTAAAGTTTTATTTGGTTCAACAATGGCTACCGAAGCAACGTTAAGGGATCTGGCTTCTAGTTTTGTCAAATTGAATCATTTTGATAGTGGCAATTTTTAAAAATGGCAAAAAAAGATGCATTTCCTACTTTTAACCTTGAAAGTTGTATATGTTCTGTGTACTCCCAGGTAAGGGTGTAATTGATTAAGTTTGAGCGATACAGTACTAAGTTCGAGCTCGACTTCAAATTCAATACTCGAAACTCGACTCGAATTCGATTGAGTTTTATTTTTTTAACTCGAACTCGACTCGAGATAGAAATTATGCTACTCGAGCTCACTCGATTAAGCTTGATTAACATGTAAAAATAAGTTTAATTTTTATATTCGATAAAAATTCGATTATTTGTGCTCGAGCTTGAACTCAAGTTCGAGATATTTTATCAATTAAAATAATTAAAATATATTAAAATATAAAAGCTCAATTAAGGTCACTAATAACTCGAACCGGGTATAAGAATGCTCGAATTCGGCTCGATCGATAAGTCAAGTTACTCAAGCTTAATTTCGACTCGATAATAATCGAGCTAAATTCGAGTTTTATTCAAATTGAACCCGGGTAGTTTGCGAGTACTAATGTATTATTTACACCCCTACTCCAAGGCCAAAAGAAAATGAAACAGAAGAATGTATTGCTGTAATAAGAGAAAGGCAGAAATGGGATAATGCAGACTACATGTGCAAATGCCATATTCTGAACCGTCTGTCTAATAGCCTGTTTGATATATACCAAAATAAGGCTATTGCAAAGGAGTTATGGGACAAATTAGAAACTTGGTATATGACCAAGGATGCAACAAGTAAGAAATTTCTTGTTAGTCATTTCGATAATTATCATATGATTTATGGATGTTTTGTGATTGATCAACTATGTGAAATTGAAAAAAATGCTTAATCAGTTTAAACAATATAATATGAGTATGGATGAAACAATTATTATGTCCTCTGTAATAGATAAATTTCATTTATCATGGAATGACTTTAAAAGAAGTCTGAAACATAAAAAAAAAAAAAAATCACTCTTGAGGCTTTGACTAATCATCTTCGAATTGAAAAGGAATATAGAAAACAAGAATATAATTTCAATTTTGATGATGCCAAAGTTCATGTTTTGGAGGAAAGACAAACTACAAATCTTGACAAAAATAAGTTTAAATTCAGGCAGATTGCTAATGTGCCTAAATTCAAGAAGAAAAAAAAAGCTTATGTTACGTTGCAGTAAGCCATAACATTTCAAGAAAGAATGTCGATTGCTATAAAAGAAAAATGATTCTTCAAAAAGGTATACTTTTGAAAATTTTGTTGCCATGATTTTCGAGATCAACATGTTTAAAATGATGAATCTTGGTGGGTTGATTCTAGGGCAATAAAACATGTGTGCAAGAGCAAAAACATGTACATAACATTCAAACCAAGTGAATATGGTAGTGTCCTTTACATGAGAAATTCTTTTATAGGAACAATCAAAGGCAAAGGGATTGTTGACCTTGAATTCACTTTTGGAAAAACTCTAACTTTGAATGATATTTATTATGTACCAGAAGTTAAGAAAAACTTAGTGTTTGGAAGTTTGTTGAAAAAGTTTAGTTTTAAACTTATATTTGAGGCAGATAAATTTATTATATCTAAGGGAGGAATTTTTATTGGGAAAGGCTATATATATGAAGGAATGTTCAAACTCAATATTATTAATAAAAATAAGAATGTTGTTTCTACTTATATGGTTAAATCTTCACATGTATAGCATTATAGATTAGGTTATTTAAATTATAAAAAATTGCATGACATGAGTAAGCTTATGTTAATTCTTGAATTTAGCCAAGATATTAATAAATATAATACACGCATGTTGACTAAGATTACTGAAAATCATTTTTTTAAGGTTAAAAGAAATATAAAGTTACTTGAGTTAATTCACAGTGATGTTTGTAATATGCATAACACTCTTACATTATTTGAAAATAAATATTTTGTCACATTTATAGAAGATTGTATTAGATATTGTTATGTTTATCTATTATACTCTAAAAATGAAGTCTTTGATAAGTTTAAAATATATAAATCATAAGTTGAACTTCAGTGTGAATCTTTTATCAAATGCTTAAGTTTACAATAGGGGTGAAGAATATTATAGTCTAAATCACTTTGAATCCATTGGAATAATTCACTAAGGTACTGCTCTTTATACACCACAATAGAATGGTATAACTAAAAGGAAGAACAGGGTCTTAACAAAAATAGTAAATGAATGTTATCATATTTTGGTCTTGGACAAGGATTTTGGAATGAAGCTTTATTAACAGCTTGTCATATACTAAATAGAATTTCTAACAAAGAAACAAAAATAACCCCATATGAGCAATGAAAGAAAAGAAAACCAAATCTTAATTATTTAAAGGTTTAAAGATATAAAGTTGTATTTAAAATTTCAAAACCCAAAAGGAAAAAGTTGGGTGAAAAAGGAATAGAATGCATATTTATAGGATATGCATAAAATAGTGAAGCATATAAGTTCGTGGTTATTGAACCAAATGATTCAATTTCAGTTAACACTATTATTGAATCAAGAGATGTAATTTTTGATGAAAATAGATTTAAATTTATTTCGAGACAACTACAAGCAATTCATCCTTCAAGTGAAAAAGAAATTCTTAATCCATTAGAACAAATTGAAATTAGTAATGAATCTTGTTAAGAAATAAGGATAAGTAAAAAGGTTAGAAAGGTAAAATATTTTGGACCAGATTTCTTTATGTTCATTGTAGAAGGGATTAGTGAAAGCATAAACAATAAAATTCCTTACTGTTTTAATGCGGAGTTTGATTTTGTTACATATGAAGAGGCAATAAAGTCTTAAAATTTTACTTTTTAGAGAAAAACAATAAATAATGAACTGGATTCAATAATGGGAAATAACACTTAGATTTTGGTTGACCTTCTATCAAGTTCTAATCTAATAGGCTATAAATAGATTTTCAAAAAGAAAATAAAGGTGGATGTACCCATAGGTAAATTTAAAGCAAGGTTGGTAGCTAAGGGCTTTACACAAAAGTAAGAGATAAACTACTTTGAAACTTATACTTTAGTAGCTAGAATTGTTACAATTAGGTTTCTGATTTCACTTGTCTTGATTTATAATTTGATTATACATCAAATGGATGTAAAGACAACATTTTTAAATGGTGAATTAGAAGAGAAAGTATATATGGAACAACCATAAGGATTTATCATTCCAAGTCAAGAGCATAAGATTTGTAAGCTTGTAAAGTCTTTGTATGGACTTAACGAGCACTAAAACAATGGCACCAAAAGTTTGATGAAATCGTTCTTACTAATGGTTTTAGAATTAATTAGTCAGATATGTACATATATAGCAAATTTTAAAATGACAAAGGAGTCATAATTTTTATACGTGGATGACATGCTAATATTTAGCACTGATTCAGAACGAGTTAAGGAAAGAAAAAATTTTTTATCAAATAACTTTTCAATGAAAGATATGGGTATAGCAAATGTTATTCTTGGAATTAAAATAATTCAAAATGATAGTAGCATAAGCTTGTCACAATTGCATTATATTTAAAAAGTACCTAAAAGGTTGATCTTTTTTATTGTATTCTAGTATCTACACTCATGGATTCTCAACTGAAATTAGTATTTAATACTGGTAGAATAATCGATCAATTGCAATATGTAAGAGTAATTAGTTGTCTGATGTATGCAATCACTTGTACACGATTAAACATAGCATTTGCTGTTGAAAAGTTGAATAAGTACATAAGTAATCTAAGTAACTTGTATTGGCAAGTAGTTAAAAAAAATACTTCGATATTTGAAGAAAACAATCAATTATGAATTGTGTTATAGTGGGTATCCTTCAGTTATAGAAAGATATTCTGATGGTAGTTGGATTACTAATATGAAAGATCATGCTTCTATAAGAGGGTGGATCTTTGTACTTGGTGGGGTGTCATTTATTGGGGTTCTAAGAAATAAACATGCATAACAGGTTCACCATGGCAGCTGATTATTGTATTAGCCGCAACAGCTAAAAAAGTTGAATAGCTAAGAAATTTATTACATGAAACACCCATGTGGCCTAAACCAATTTCCTCAATTTCTATTCAATGTGATAATGAAGCAACTCTAGCTAGGGCATATAGCTAAGTATATAATGGAAAATCTAGACATATTGGATTAAGACAT
The DNA here is from genome assembly GCF_047325235.1 of Durio zibethinus. NCBI lineage: Eukaryota > Viridiplantae > Streptophyta > Magnoliopsida > Malvales > Malvaceae > Durio > Durio zibethinus. The sequence goes on from NC_143170.1 coordinate 24,376,744, forward strand.
AGCTATGTTCAATAATTAATATCAGATGGAGTGATTATTATAAATTATGTGAGATTAAGTGAAAACTTGATGGATCTTTTAATCAAAAGTTTTGTTAAAGAGTTGGTAAAAAAGACTTTAATAGGGATATGGCTTTAGCTCATGAAGTAAAGTCACCCATGATGGAAACTAGACTCAGCACTTAGTATAACGTCAGCTCTTGAGTTCAATGAGATAAAGTACATCATTTATGTGTGACTGCTAGCACTATAGTAATGTTTAATGCCATCCCAAGTAAAGTGCTAGGTACCTGTAATGGTAAATGAATAATGAGTAATATACTCTTAATAGATCCAACCATAAATATATTAGAGTGACATAGTTACAGAAGTACTCTTAATCGAAGCTACTTATGTGAGTGTTAAGTGTGGCCGCTACTAGGAGTTTAAGAGCTTGGCTCTAACAACACTTATGAAAAGAAAACGCAAACACATGGTTATAAATGTGTCACTAGATACCAAACATTCATTGGGTGTTGAAATCATTGTGTGAAAAAAGTTTGGTTAACCAAACAGAATAGCTGGTTCAAAGCATAGTCTACCATGCAATTTCAGTTAATTTTAGTTTGTTTTCACTAAGTGAAGGTTCAAATCATAAGATACCTTCATTTATGCAATTGATTTTCAAAGTCATTATAAATCTAGATTATTTTGAAAATGGTGGAAGATTGTTAGAGATTTTCAAAATAAAATATGAGAGATAATCCCATATTAGAAAAGAAAAAAGAAAAATAGTTAGTTAAGTCTGTTCAAAATAGATGATAATGCTGTTCAAAATGAATAGTTTCAACTGTTAAAAAATAGATAATTTTTGTCTATTCAAAATAGATAGTCATGTCTGTAAGAAATGACACTTATTTTTTATAAAAGATTCTTCTGGTTTTCTAAAAATAAACGAAAACAATTCTTGGAACTCTCCCTCTTTTTTTTTTCAAACTCCATTTTTTTTTATAAAAGTTTTGCTGTAGAAAACCTTTTATAGAGATTTAGTGATCTTGTGATATATCGATGATTGCTCGGTAGACTGATTTTTTTAGTGCAAAATGCAATCAGTCACTGGTTTCATTATATCCTCAAAGTTTATTGCTTGCAACCTATTTGCACACCTATTGAGTAAATAATATAATGAGGGCAAATAAAACTTTAAGGAAAGTGACACCGTTACACACCTTGGAGTTTTTTTCTCAAAATTTTAGATTTATCATAAATAATAATTCTAGATTTTTACTGTTTGCTCTAACATTAAATGGGTAAAATTGACTATTATTAATTTTACATATAATTTTACCTTAACGATGAAAGTTTCCTATTCTTTTATATGAGAATTAAATCATTCTCCAATATAATAATCTGATCACTTTCAATGATCCAAAATCATCACCACATATAATCACCAAGTGCTTATCAAACATAATGATCTAATTACCATGTATAAATCACCATAATTTAAGAGTGATCACTCTTATACCAAACATTATCTCAAAATAGAAAAGAGTTTGATCTTCCAGTTAACTCTATTTCCACACCTTCAACTCTGTCATCTCCTTCTCATTTTCTTGCAAACAACCCAAATCCCGTTACTATTTCAAGACAAAACTCATCTGCTTCCAGACTTCTAGGCAATGGTGGAGTCAATCTTCAATCTTTTCTTTCGGTCCCTATCGTCCTGTCTACTTCTTTTTGTACTTTTTCTTTGAGTGCTTTATCTGATCTTCCTGATCAGTTGATTAATCTAAAAATTGGATCTTTAAACCGTTCTTCTTTACCCTTCTATGGAATTGGAGGAGCCACTGATTTGATTGATGAGTTTTAACTTCAAGACCAACTATCTTTTTTCAATGAAAGCCCACCATAGTTTAACCCAAAAATCATGATTTCTTCTACCTGCAAGCAGACTTGCCTTTAAGTTCATAGTAAACAACCAATTCTCTCCCCCACTATTTTTTCATAAAAAGGCAAAACCCGTAAAAAGGATGGTGAGATTAGAACCCACACTCACATGTTATGCTTAAAACCTCTTAGCTCTTAGGCCAAAAGGTGGAAGACAGTTCTTCCCCATTTGCAAACTAATAAGTATGGCTCAAAGAAAAGTCCAATCAACTTCTATTACACTGATTTCTCTAATGACAGGCGGTTGTTATGCTTAACGTCGATTATGTTTAAATAGAAGACGGTTTTATAATAATAGTAGTCTTTTATAATCAATTGGACAGCGATGGTAACAATAAACGTAGTAAAAAATTTACGTGTTATATTATATATAAATAATTTATAAGTAAATAAAATAAATTATACTTTATATAAATATATAAATTAATCTAAATAAATCATTTGTAAAATAAATAAATAAATAAATTATGAAAATATTGAATAAATTAAATATTTAATTATTTTATGAATGTAACATATTATTTATATTTTATTATAAGTAATGTAATAAAAAATTATTAAATAATTTTAAATTTCTCGAATCAAATATAAAAATTTTATATTTTTAAAGTAAACAAAATACACAAATCACTAATTTTTCTTTAACTGATTCGCGATTATTAACTGATTAACTGATTCACGATTTTGACCATTGGTCAATAGGATTTCTTCTTCTACTTTTTTTTCCACTGTTGGAACAACTTTTACAACCATATCATGATGAATTCTGTTTGAATAATAAACAATAGGCAAAATGGTAAAAAAATAAATTTAAATAAAAACTCAATAACTACTTATATTTTTTTATTATTTTATTATAATCAATTAAAATTTTAAATATTTATTTTTATCGGTAGAATCCTTATTAGGTGGAAGTTATTAACAGTCAAATAAAAAATAAAATTAATGTTTAAGACTTTAATTAGGTAAAAAGTATATATTTAAAGATTTAATAGATTTAATTGATTTAAAATAAAAAATCAAGATCTAATTAATTACAACAAAAATGTTAAAAAACTTAACTAATTCTTAAATTTTTGTTTGAGATTTTTTATAATTTTTTCTAAATAATAAATAATAAATGTGGCATAGTTGGATTTTTAACTTTTTTTCATATATTTTAAGTATTATTTATTTTTATTAAATTTATTAAAAAGTTGCAGAAACTTCTAGTAAGTCTTAACTATGAATACATACATTCAATTTTGAAATACTAACAGAACGAATATTCGTTAATTTTGAAATAACTATATGTATTTGAGTTTTTTAATTTTTATGATATTTAAATTTTTTTAAATATAAATATGATTAAATAAACATTATCATTAAATGTTAGATTAAATTTTTTATCAAAATATAAAATAAATAAAAATTATATTTAAAATTCAAATTCACTTTTAATAACAAATAAAATTATTTGTTAAGATTTAATTTTATAATTTTTACATATATAAATTAATAATAGATTCGGATAAGAACTCAAATATCAAATATTTAAATGATATTATTCGAATCATTATAATAGCAAATGTACTTTTTGAATTTGTTAATTATTTATTCACAAAATATATGAATCTAAACGAATTTAATAATATTGGATATCAAATTATTTACCATCGTATCCTTAATTCCATTTGACTCACTATCAAGTCAAACTTGATTTTGAATGATGAATTACTGTAAATTTAACTGTATAGCTCTGCTTGTACAAATTTTATAATTTTAAAAATGAAAATTAAATTTGTATTATTTTACTTACTTTTGTTAGCAATTATTTTTTATATTTTTAAATTAAATTCTAAAGCTTTTGATTGATTACCAAAATTATTGTATTTATTATGCAACTCATTATCTAAAACTTAGATAAAAATACTTTTCAAGCAAATTCAAGTAAACAACAAAAATATTCATAAAATTGAATGAATATTTCTTGTTAAGCTTAAGATTGATAATAAAAATATTTTTAATAATATTATAAACACTTAATTTTATTCAAATTAACTTAAATTTGTTCAACTTTATGCTTAATTTATACATTTCGATTTGACTTTATTTGAACACCTTCATCGATAATGTGTCAAGATCCAATTCAAAGAGTTTGATTATTTAAACTTAAAGGCTTATGATACACTGAGTCCAAATTTAATTATTCAAAGAGCCCAACTTCATTTATTTAAGATTAATTAATTAATTAATTAAAATTAATAAATAATTAAAAAAACCTAGACATCACTTTTTCTTGTTCCTATACCTTTTTTTTTTTCCTCCCACATCTCTCACCTTATCCTATCCCACTATCATCTTTGTTCGTGCCATCTTGTCTCCACCACATGCCATTTCATTGTTATGTTATTCACGTAACAATGCATCTCGCAGGCCATACAATTTACATGCCATTTTGAAGCCGTTAGCTGAAAGCACTCAAAGATACCACCGCGCCTAAAATATTTGTGCTCATAAGTATTTTTATGTCGGATGTCATAATATATAGATTTATAAATTTATCATTAGATATAAATTAAAAGAATTATCACTAATCTTTTTGGTTAAAGTATGATTGATCATCTAATTAAATTTATTTTATTTAAAGAGAAGTCTTAAAATTAACTTAGGTATTTTTAAATAGTAGATTTTGATCTACGAAACCATATTTTAGATTCAGGAGTATGGTTATGCATGAATAATGTTATACCACTCTGACAATGTCTATCCAAAAGATGGTACTAGTTTGATTTCAAATTATTCAAGCTTTAACCATATTTATGATTTATCAAAATATTTAATATTTAAATTTGATCTTAAAATTATTCAAATAATTTGGTAGCAATTTAAGATAATTCTCTCACATCAAGAATATTTATAAATACTAATGTCCTACTTTAAAGAGGCTCTGTCGTCAGATTTATTAATATATTTTATTTTAAAAATAATGAGTAAAATCTTTCAATAGTTTAATAAGATTTACTTTGATGCAATCTCCCAATAATTTGGTGAGATAAATTTATTTTTAGAAATTGAATTAAATCTTTCAATATTTTGATAAGATTTAATTTGAGATGCAAACCCTTCGATAGTTTGGTAGGATTAAAAAAATATTTTTTAAACTCATTTTTTATTAAAAGAAAGAAAAAAATCAATTAAAATAAACGAAAATCATCATGCAATAATAAAATGTATCACACAATTAAATAATCATGCAATCGCATATACAAATATGCAAATAAATATATTAATCATATACCAATCATGCAAATAAATATATATTAATAATTATTTAATTAAATTCATGCAAAAATAAACACAATGTAAAAGCTAAATAAACATCACGCAAATGACTTTTTTATTTTTGAGGACAAAAAATGTTAAAACAAATAAAATATAAATCAAATAAATTAAATAGGGAAAAAAAATACCAAAGACGACTTGGCTTAGCTAAGATATGGCTTGGCTATAGAGAGAAAGATTGGCTAAAGCGGCTTGAATGGGTGACTTAGCTTGGCTCGCCTACTGGCTATTGAAACCAAGTCGTGCCCTAAGGTCGGATTGTCTGTGGGGGTATCAAGTAGGATTAAAGAAACACGCGGATCTTGACACTCTAATCCCTAATATGCCACAGTTTTAATAACAATATAACATCCAAAATTTTTTTTGATTTTCCTCAAATTAGCTTTCCTCTTCTCTCTCTCTCTTTTTATTTTCTTCTCACTACAGACATTCATCCAATTCCTAGAAAATCCAAAAACACAACTAAAGAACCCAAGTTCTGGTGTCAAAAAATTCAGTCGGCTTTCGAAAACCCTAAACTTTTCCTAAAAACAACTTGTAATTCTAGAATCCATCCTTTGCCTTCTCTTCCAAGCCACCATGAACCCAACATGAAAATTCAAGCCCTTGTCAAAAAATCAAATTAAACCTAAAAGCTACCCAGATTCAAACGTAAGCCCAGAATTTCCCAAAAATCTTAAACTCCAAAGTCTACAAAACTTTTAGAAATTCTCAAGAAACTACAATTCCCTAAAATTCATAAATCAAATAGGCCTAAAATTTCCTAAGAATAGACCAAAATGAAAACCTAGAATGAAAATCAAATTCCAAAAAAACCCATAAACTCAATATGATTCCTAAAATTACTAAGAAAATCCGCTTAGACTCCCCTATAATTTGCTAAAATCCTCAAACTATTTTTAAAAATGCGTGGAACCCTAAAAAGTCAACCAACTTTCCCTCCATATCCCTATCATTTCGTTTGGGATTGAATACCATTTATAGGTTTTTTTTTTTTTTGCCAAAAGTTTTGGGATTTCCTATTCAATAACCAGGATTGAATCTATCTTGAACATATTCAATCCTATTTATTGATTTATCCTCTTGATTGACATTACCAAGTTTCATGGCTTGAATTTTGCTTTATTCAAGCTGAATTTCTAGGATTGAATCTTGAATATCAAATCAAATCATTGATTCCTCAATTCATTTTTTTTTTAGATTTTTAAACCTTTTTTTCATTTTTGATTTATTTTTAAATCTCATTTTTTATCTTTTCTTAAAAAATAAAATTAAACCATGAAAAATAATAGATTAAATTAAAATTAAAAATTTTCTATTGGGTTCGAAGCTTTCCAATTGTGCCTAATTTAATAGTTGAAGCCCATTTTTCATCCCAAAAAAGTTTTGGACAAAATGAGGTGTTTATATTTACCTTTCTTTTGCATAGTTTCTGTGAAACAAGAATTACGCAAAGATAAAAGATATCCATTTTGTTTGGGTCCAAATTATTCAATTTCTTTTGTTTTGTTTTTTTTTTTTCATAGGCAACTAAAAAATGAAAAGCACACAACTTTTTATAAATTACATCCAAAAACTTGAAGATTAAGCTTGAAGGTCTTACAAATCATTCTTAACTTTAAAACAATGCTAGTTTAAAACAAAGGCTTCACATTTTTTAAAAAAAGGTACCTGCAAGATCATGCTAGGAAGACTTGGAGACTATACCTGAAAATATTAGAGATTACACTTGAAAGTCTTACAAATCTTGACTCTAAAATAGGTTTAGCTTGAAAAATTTATGAATCTTGCCCATAGGACTTAGAGATTATGTTCGGAGGTCTTACAAATCTAGACTTCAAAATAAATTCAGCTTGAAAGACTTATGAATCTTGCCTGAAAGTCTTACAAATCAAACTTTGAAAAAGCTTCTTTAAAACAAATATTCAACCATTTTAAAAAGAAAGTGGATATTTGAAGGTTTTAAAAAAAATCATGTCTGGAGGACTTTAAAAAGAGTTTAACAGTTTTAACGATGTACTCAGAGATTTTAATAAGAATTCTCTGAGGTTTTTAAGACTAATACTAAAAAATTTTTATAAAAACACCCTAAGGTAAAATCGTGTTTGATAAAAAATTTCTTTTTTATCAAAAGTTTAAGTTAACATCTCTTTTCCTTGTAAAATATGAATGCAACATATGAAATAGATGTGATGCATACAATGCAAGAAGTGCATGAAGTGTAATGAATGCGATGAATGAATTATATACCAAATATTTTTAATTATGGTAATAGGAATTTCAAAACTTTTTTTTTTCCTTCCATATTTCCATGACATAGCCTCTAAACTAGTTGACAAGTTTTTTTATGCCTAAAAGCATACATTATCAACATTTTTCATTCTTGAAAACTATTTTTCTCATCTAGTGAGTTATTTCAATATCGATCCCTTGTATTTGGCATTTTCTTGCCTCAGAAAGATCTCTTATAGCATTTAGTTATCTCCCACAATGAGTATTAAGATCCAACATATTTTAAACATTTCTTAAAACATCCTAATAATAACTATAAAAATTGCCCCACATAACTCTCTTCCGCATGTGATCAAATCTCTTAAAAGCTAATAATTACTACCTTGAATAAGGATGATGAATCATAACTTTGGTCTTCCAAAAGAATATAATGGTTTAACACATCAAGAGGGATCCTAATTACCAAAAAAATTTGACCACTGAATGAGAATAAGAACATTTTTTTTTTATCTTTCCTCATAATTGAAAATAGTCTTTTAAAGTGCAATCTAGTTTGGCACTCATTTTAGTTTTTGATATATGATATTTTAATAAATGTTAAGACCAACTATGTTAGGCTCAAAATTTTAGGTATGGAAAAAGAACAAGGCCTAAATTTTAAAGGTAATCTTCATAATGAGATCGATCTCTTTGGACTTTTAAAAAAAAGTCTCCTTGGTGCTACATAAAAAGGCATGAGTTGCTTTCAAAGTTTCAATCTTGCTCTAAACTACCTTTTTGGGTTTTCACCCTAGAATTTCATTCTTTTTTTTTTTTATATTCCATCATGCATTTAAGCATTCAAAATTCATCAAAAATAAAAAAGTGATGGTGATTTCCTAAAAAAAATCTCTTCAATTTAGATATCCACACTTGATAAAAATAGATTTTTTAAAAGACGTAATGTAGGTTGGGGTTTAGGGTTTTGAAAGAAAGGATAAATAAGCCTAAAAATGTATTTATAAATGATCAAACCAAGGATTATTTATTTTTCAGAGACATCTTTCTTTTTATAAAAACATGCCTTTTCACTTTTTTTTTTTTTTTTGCATGAGCTCAAAATTTTTGAAACTCATCTTATTTTAAGCTTGCTCTTTAACATAAGGCATTATTTTCTAACTTTCAACATAAGATCACATGTCTTTTTAATGAGATCCTTTTCTTCTTAAACTTGCCCCCAAATTTGAAGAGTGATCCTTGGTTAGGGTTTATTTAGAAAGAATAATCAATAGGCTTAAAAGAGGTAGCAAATTAATATTTTTTTCTTTTCTGAAGGGAATTTGAAAGATAACCATCTTTCATTTCAAGTATGGATACCTATTGAAAAATAAATCTCAGGAGACCATTTATTTTTTTTATTGACTTTAGGTTCATTTAAATGCCTCACATGCATGATTTCACAATCAATCTTTTTTTATTTTTTTATTTTTGGTAACTCATACATGTTCATAAGTTAGAATGGTCAAAAAGGTTATTTAAGACATCAAGTAAATTTGGCTTTTTCCATAAATTTGCCTTAAAATGAGTATAGATGATTGCTTGGTAAAGGATTTAAAAAGAAGATGAATGTAGCACAAACCAAAATACTGAACAAATTGAAAAAATATGGCTCAAGGAATTTAGGTGGTGATGTGTTTGAAATAACCTTGATATTTATATTATCACCAAAAATAAAAAAACTTAGGAGAATGCCTTAAAAAATTTTACAAATTAATCGACTATCTCATTATTCATAGCCTAAATGAAGATCAATAAATTTTAAGGTTCATCATGGTCAAATAAGGTGAAGTTTTGAAACTTTCATCCTAGAAATTCTCAAGGTTTTTAATCTTCCAATTAAAAAGAATAAAAATGTTTAGGGAAATGGCTTAAGATACCTGTTCCTAATAATAATCACTAAATTTCTTGAGATTTTTTTCACATGCATTTGTAAGAACCCAAACAATCAAAACTCATCAGAAACTAATGACTTCATGTCCAAGAAATTAATATATAAAGAATAATCAACCTATGATAAAATAATTTTTTATTGCTCAAAAAGCTTTTTGGTTAAGGTGCCACTATGGATGAGGCTTTCAATCTTTTTTTTCAACTATCTTCATTTCTCAGTTGAATGCCTAATTGCCCCTATGTGATAATTACATTTACCATTTGGATCTTAACTCTTGGCTGATGGATTCAGAGTTACTTTCAAAGGTATTAGGGTGAAATACTGATACTTTACCAGTAAAGGCAAAAGATAAAAAATTGGAATTGGGATCTTCTTTAGCCATTCAATGGTCGAGTAATAGACTAGGGATAATGATTTATGTGAGAAGCTGATTTTTTGGTTGGTTAATGAAAAACAATTTTGAGAAAAGTTATTTATAGTAAGGTGGTAAGGTTGGTACATCATGTGTGGGGTAAAGCTTTAAACTTGTTTCCTTTCATACATTATGACTTGAACATATACTATTTTCATTCTCAGTACACACACATCCTTTACACCAGGTGCATTATTCTTTTTAAACTTTTTACTTTTTTTGGCATTTTCTATTATCTCTTATAATATGACCATGTCAGTAAAATTTTTTATTCCATTTCCAATAATCTTTTCATAATATGGAGCTTTAAAAGTGTTGATAACAATGTTGTAGTTTTTTTTTTTTGTTAAAAGAGGCTGAACTTGGGCAACAGCACCTTTCCACCTTTGAACGTATTCTCTGAAACTCTCAACATCTTTTTTCTCCATATTTTGTAAAGACAATTGATCTAGGACTAACTCTATAATGTGCTCGTATTGAGTTATGAATGCTCTAGCTAATTTTTTCCATAAAGTGATTTGAGTTCTATCCAACTGAGCATACCATATAGCAGTAAATTTTATAAGATTATCTTGGAATACATGAATCAAAAGTTTATCATCATAGGTACAGTTAGCCATCTTTCTACAATACGTAATGACATGGGTTATCGGGCATTTAGTCTCATCATATTTTTTAAATTTTGAGATCTTGAACTTAGGTGAAACAATCACATCTAGCACCAAGCAAATCTCTAATGCATTCATAGATCCATAGATATATATTTCTTCGATAGCTTGAAGCCTTTCTTTTATGAGATCTATTTTTTTTAGCACCTAAATCTTTTATTGCTTCAAATGAACTTTCTTTCAATTTTGCTAGCTTTTCAGAATCATCAAGGACTGAAATTGGTGAAGCTGTTGAAGGTATTCAAGAACAAGAGTATGCCCTTAAAGGTGGTGCTTGTTGTGATTATGCTCTATAGGATGCTTGTATGTAGGCTTCTTTCACCTCTTTCTCTTTATTCAAAATTTTTAGCATTTTCATTATCTAGACTAAATTTACTCTCATTTTTTCAATATGTCTTCTTGGCTCTATAAGTGGCAAGGAGATTACCTTGATGATCAGGCTTTTAAACCTTATTGTCACAATTAAAAATTAGAACAATGTCTATTATGAACTTATGTAAGAAAAGAAAAAAATCTATATATGAATGAATGGGTGCATGCATTACATTCTATCACATAATAAAAAAGAGAAGAAAAAGAAAATCTCTAATTAAAAATAAAAAAAATTCATAGGAAAAATCCTAAAATTTATTGCCTAATCCTATTTTTCAGCTTTAAGATTGTGGTATAGCCATGGATAAGTTTTTCAGCCACTATGACTAGGCAATACCTTTTTAACAATCTTTGGCTTTCCTTTATCCCTAAAACTTAGCGTACCATCTTTGATTAAACCTTGCACCTTATGTTTGAAAGTAATGCAATTTTTTGTTGAATGGCCCATATTCCTAAAGTGATAATCATATCGAGCTTCAGCATTAAACTATTTAGGATAAGGTAGTTTTAGTGGCTCTAGAGGAACTAGGGCGATCATATAATTTTCAAGGAGTAGTGAGAATAATTCAGTGCAAGTCATAGAGATTTGATCAATGATTGTTCTCTCTATTTTTTTTCTCAATGATTTTTGTGTTGAGTAGTTTTTTGACTCACAGGTGCAAATCTTGGAATAGAATTGAGTGTATATGCCTAAAGGTTCATTGGAAAGCTTGCCTGTTGAATATATTGATAAGTACCAGGGTTTTAAAAAACATAATTCATAACCGAGAAGGTATATGGGTATGGGTCAATTTATGAAACTGGTGCAAGGTTAGAAGGCCTTATCTCTTATGCTTCTTTTCTAACTTGGTTTTTTCTTAGGCCATTAGATGCATTGACATGACTTGGATCGACATTAATATTATAAGAGGCTTTTTGATCTTGACCAGATGGTTGCTTAATGCACATACAAATTGGAGTTGATGAGAATTCTCAAGAATGGACCATTTCAAGATTTTTCATTTTTTCCATTAGCTTGGTAAGTTGCATTTTTATTTCTTATAGGTCATGCCTAAATTCTTTTTAGTTAAGTTCCAAAGCTTGGATTTGTACTTTTAATTGATCTTCCATCCTTTTTAAACTGTTACCCCAAATGAGTGACAAATTTTCACTATGCAATAACATGATGAATAAATGATGGTGCTAATATATAAATGAATAAGATGCATGAAATGAATGAAAATAGATAGGCAAACAAATAAATAAATAAATAAATAAATGCGAATCTTAAGGAAGCAACAAACAAGAACAAAATTAACATTTAATATAAAGAAAGAAAAAAAAGTTAATGCGTAACTCAAAAGGTATGTGACCTAATTTGGATTATTTCTATAAAAAGGAAGAATATGCCTTTACCTATGGGTTAAGTTTATTATGGCTCACTATATGTGATTTGGAGTTGACTTTACAAGTTCTCAAATTGTTTTTTACATCATTGTCTATCACAAACTAGTGAGTCATTCCAATCCTTACCCATTATAAGCTATAAGTGGAAATAGTTTAATTTGAGTGAGAGTTTTTCACTAGTCTATGCAAAGACATGAAATCTCATGAAAACGTAGGTACTTTACTCTCTCCTAAGGGATAAAACCCAATTATAGAGTCCATGTTATGCAAATGTAAGTCAATGACAGATATGAGAAATAAAAATAATAAATAAATAAAACATAGACAAGAAAAAAGAGGAAAAAAATTCTTAAACTTTAAACTTATTTAGTTAGGCTTGGATAACATAAAATCATTTACTGGCCCAACTCTCGGAGTCCCCAGTGGAATTGTCAAACTGTCATAATGTATAGATCTGTAAACCTACTGCTAGACATAGATTAAACGATTCACAACCTAGCTTTTTTGTTAAGGTGTGATTGATCACCTGATTGAATCTATTTTATTTAAAAAGGAGTCCCAAGATTAAATTAGGTATTTTTACATAGTAAATTTTAGTTCATGAAAGCAGATTTTAGATTCAGGAGTGCGGTTATGCATGATGAATGTTATAACGCCCTCACAACACTCATTCAAAGGATATTATTAGTTTGATTTCAAATTATCTAAGCCTTAACCATATTTATGATTTACCAAAATACTTAATATTGAAAATTAATCTTAAAATTATTCTAATAATTTAGTAACAATTTAAGATAATTCTCTCACATTAAGATTATTTGTGAAAACTAATGTCTTACTCTGAAAAGGCTCAATTATCGAATTCATTAATATATTTTATTTTGAAAATAATCAGCAAAATCCTCCAATAGTTTAGTAAGATTTACTTTGATGCAGATCTTTAAATTTTTTAATAGTTTGGTAAAATTTATTTTGAGTTGAAAATCCTCTAACAATTTGGTATGATTAAAAAACATTTTTTTGTAAACCTTTTTTTTATCAAAAGAAAGAAAAAAATCAATTAAAATAAATGAAAATCATCATGTAGTAATATAATGTATCATGCAATTAAAACATCATGCAATCACATATATAAATATGCAAATAAATATATTAATCATATACCAATCATGCAAATAAATATATATTAATAATTATGTAATTAAATTCATGCAAAAATAAACACCATGTAAAAGCTAAATAAACATCATGCGCATGACCTTTTCATTTTTTAAGACAAAAAAATGATTAAAACAAATAAAATATAAATTAAATAAATTAAATAAGGAAAAAACACCAAAGGTGGTTCGGCTTGGTTGAGATATGGCTCAGCTGCAGAGAAAAAGATTGGTTGAAGTGACTTGAACGGTGACTTGGCTTAGCTTGCCTATTGGCTGTTGAAATCGAGTTGTGTGCTAAGGTCAGATCATCTACGCGAGTACTAGGTCAGTTTGAAGAAACATGCGGATCTCGACACTTTAATCCCCAATATGCCGTTGTTTTAGCAATAATAAAAAATTCAAAAAAATTGATTATCCTCAGATCAATTTTTCTCTTTTTTTTTCTTCTTTTTTTTTTGTTTCTCACTCTAGACATTCATCCAGTTCCAAGAAAATCCAAGAACAAGGCCAAAGAACCTAAGTTTCGGCACTAGAAAATTCAATTGGCCGTCAAAAACCCTAAACATTTTTTAGAAAATAGCCTGTAATTCTAGAATCCATCCACCACCTTCTTTTTTGGCCATCGTAAACCCAATCGAAAAATTCAAGCCCTTCTCAGAAAATCAAATTAAACCCAAAATTTACCCAAATTCAAACCTAAGCCTAAAATTTCCCAGTAATCTTGAACTCGCAAGTCTAAAAAACTTTCATAAATTACCAGGAAACTAAAATTCCTTAAAATTCATAAATCAAATAGACTTAAATTTTTTTAAGAACAGACTAGAATGAAAACCTATAACGAAAATCAAATTCCAAAAAACCCACAACTCAAAACGATTTCTAAAATTATTAAGAAAATCGCTCTAGATTCCCCTCTCATTTGCTAAAACCTTCAGACCAATTTTAAAAATGGCTAGAACCCTAAAAAGTCAACCAACCTTCCCTCCATATCCCCTTCATTTCGTGTGGCTTGAATACCATTTATAGTTTTTTTTTTGTCGAAAGTTTTAGGATTTCCTCTTCAATAACCAAGATTGAATCTGTTTTGAACAGATTCAATCCCATTTATTGATTTATCCTTTTGATTGACATTACCAAGTTTTATGGCTTGATTGTTGCTTTATTCAAGCTAAATTTCTGGGATTGAATCCTGAATATCAAATCAAATAATTGGTTCCTCAATTCACTATTTTTTCTTTTCAGATTTTCAAACTTTCCTTTTTTTGTTTCTAATATTTTTTTAAATCTCATTTTTTCTCTCTTTTTTTAAAAATAAAATTAAACCAAGAAAAATAATAAATAAATCAAACTAAAATTAAAATATTTTTATTGGGCTCGAAGCTTCCTAATTGAGCCTAATTTTATAGTTAAAGCCCAATTTTCATCCTGAAAAATTTTGGACAAAATGGGGTGTTTAAATCGATTTTTAAAGAATATAGATTCATGAAAAAAGCATAAAAACTGAAAAGAAACTGAAAAACAAAACTTGTAAGGTTAGTTTATGGCATGCTCATCACTTTATCTTTTCCCTAATGGCAATTACACAACCAAGAAAGCAGCACTAGCAATAAGGTTTAAAAAATTTTGAGGGGCACTTATTCTATTAAAAACGAGGTTTTATAAAGGATAAAAAAAAAAAAAAACAACAAAAACCTACAAGAAAAAAGGGTTTAGTTTTTTGGCTAGTAAAAAAAAAAAAATGAAAGAGAACTCAGGAAGAAAAAAACCATAGCTTTTTGGAGGACTTTTAAAAAAGGTAAATTTTTAATTCTTCTTGGGTCACAATAGTTGACATGTTTTCCATGTGGGGTTTTGCTTCATGTTTTCCACTAGAAACTTTTTTCATGTTTGCTCTGTGTGCGTGTGTGTGTGTGTGTGTGTTTTTTTTTTTTTTTTGCATGTTGGCTTTGTTTGTGGGTGAAGGGGTGCAAGGCTTAAATATTCATTTTTCATTCATGTTTGCAAGTTTGATGGATACAATTGTTATTTCCCATGAGGTTTAGGGTTAAATGTTATCATTCATGATGTTCGCTTGAAAAGTAGCTCTTTACCTATAAATAAGAGCTCATAGCAATGTAGCTTGTGAAAATTAAAGAGTTTAAAAGCTTTAAGAGTCTTGTAAAGCTTTAGTATGGGATGGTAGTTTTAAGGGTCGTTATGCATTTGGGTGTCTCTTTTTTTTCATGTTTTCCAACCTTAAATTGAAGAGAATGTTAGCAAAGGTAAGAGGAGGCAAATTATCTATAAAAGAAAAAGTGCAGACGAAAGTGGCCTTTGCTATTGTCTTTGTTTCTTTTTTTAGCATTTAGCTACTGTATGGGCCGAGGCATGTGGTTTTAGGGACTTACGAGTCTCTTTCTTTCTTATGTTTTATTAGCTTTAAATACAACAAGAATGAAGGCAATAAAAGGTTGTTGAAAAGTGATTTAAGTGGGGGGTCCCCAACTATTTGGGAGAATTTAACTTTTTATGGGTTGGTTTTTAAAAGTTTGCATCATGTTAGCCTTCCTTTATTTTAGTCAAAAAGTAAGAATAATTTTTGGCACCAAAATCCAACATGATGAAAAAAATATTTTTATAAGGAAAAGTTAGGTACGATAGGAGTGGTTTCATTTTGTATTCAGGTTAGCCTTCCTTTATTTTAGTCAAAAAGTAGGAAGAGTTTTTGGCACTGAAGTCCATGATGGAACAAATGTTTTAATAAAAAAAATGTGGGGACGTTGGAACATTTAGAGTGGTTTCATTTCTTTAGTATTTAGCTACCACATAGGCTTGATTATGATTTTTTTTTTTGTTAATTAAGTATTAAATTTTGGTGTGTTTGATTTATAAAATTAATATGTACATTTTTTTGGATAATTTTGAAAATCTTGCCTAAATATTGGAGGTGATTTGAAATTATAGTTTAAAATTTTAATTCCACCTAGATGTGGGAAAATTAAATAAAAAATAATAACTTTGTATAAAAATCAAATAAATAATAAACTTAGGTTATATGAATGTTTAAAAACCTTTTTGCATTATTATTATTATTATTATTATTATTATTATTATTATTATTATTATTATTATTATTACTAATAAAATGAAACCACTCCAAATGTCCCATTATCCCCATATTTTTCTTATTAAAATATTTGTTCCATCATATTGGACTTTGGTACCAAAAACTCTTCTTATTTTTTGACTAAAATAATAGAAGGCTAACCTTGATACAAAATGAAACCACTCCAAGATGTCCCACTGTCCTCACATTTTCCTTATCAAAACGTTTGTTCCATCATGTTAGACTTTGGTACCAAAAACTATTCTTACTTTTTGACTAAAATAACTTAAGGCTAACGTGGACGCAAACTTTTGAAAGCCAACCTATAAAAAGCTAAATCCCCCCAAATAGTTGGGGACCCACCACTTGAATCACTTTTCAATAACCTTTTATTACATTCATTCTTGTTGTATTTAAAGCTAATAAAACATGAGAAAGAAAAAGATTTGGAGTGGTTTAAACTGTGATGAAAAAAATAACCTTTTATTACTTTCATTCTTGTTGTATTAGGGTTTCACTTAAGGTTTCGCAAATTTATGAACCTCTCTAAAAACCTTTAACATTTAGGTAGAGTTTTGGAGCAAACTCACTTTTCATGATTTCCAAAAATTAATTTGTATATTTTTTTTATATATTTTCCTTTTTCATTAAAAATTTATTATTTATTTATTTCTCTTTTATTATTGAATAATTTTCCAACATTTAGGTAGAATTACTAATCTTTAGAACATGATTTTTAATTCTTTTCGACATCTAGACATGGATTTTAAAATCTTTTGTTGTTATTTTTATTATTATATTTTAGGCAAAAATTCATTTTAACAAATGCAAATAACAACTAAAATGCATAAAATATGATCAAAGAATATAAGCATGCCAATTGAAAAGCTAATACATGTACAAAGTTATTAAATAATCAAAACTAAACATAAATGACAATAAATATGATTAGAATAATAATAAATAATTATAATGCAAAAAGGTTGGATGGAGTTACTAGGTTCCATACAACCTTCACTAGTTGTTTCGAACCTGAACTTGCATTCAAATCCTTCCCATGACTATTTTCGACTTCCTTTCCAAGCATCTAGGATTAAGCCCTAACATTTTATACAATCTTCGAAAAGTCCATATTTGAACCAAAATCTTCAGCTTGCTATTCCCCAACCACCTATTCAGCCAATTTTTCAACTTCAAACCTTTATACCACCACCAAATCCTTAGACTCCTAATCAATCTGTTGCTTAAAAATTATCCAAGAAAAAGAAATAGTTAGATCATATCCCCATTTCATATGTAAAAACTCTTTCCCTATCTGTTTGAAAGACACATTGTCGCCCATGTGCCTTCAGAGCTTTTAAAGCCTCCGTATCTAAAATATTTTGACCCAAATACAAGATGTGAATACCATGGTATGATTATAGGGCACACAATTGAGAACTGTGAGAGTTTCAAACACAAGGTGCAATCATTCATAGATGCGTAGTGGTTCGAACCAACGACCATAGTGTGATAAAGATTTAAGAATAATGAGAAAAAAGATGTCATGATAATGAATATGGATGTGATTTTTTTATTAAAGAGGATTTACATGTGATAGGTTGTTTGGAAAATGAAATGCTTTATGAATTTCTTTTGTTTGTGAAGTATTTCTTTATGTTAATATGGTGTTGTCTTTTCAAACTAAATATGTGAATTATGATTTGTCTTTAATTCTTGCCATTTTTCTAATTTTCACACTTTTCACCAAAAAGTTTTGTTATTTGTGCATTCATTCATTTATTTATTCATTCATTTATCCATTTATGTATCCATTCAATAGAATGCAATTCTTGTGCTCTAAAAAGAAAAAAAATTTTCAAAAATAATCCTTACAATTTTTCTAAGAATCAGAAGAATATTGATTTGATAAGAGAGTTTAGAGGTTAGGAAGTCTGCTAGTGTCTTTGTATTTAAGGATTTGATCTTAAAATTGCATTTCATCACCTAACATCACATTCATTCATATATTTATTTTTTAATTGTTACTATTGTTTTTGGTGAATTGTAGTTTTTTTGCAAAAATATCTTTTTATAGAAAATGTTATTTAAAAATGGATTTAAAAATAAAAATAAAATAACATTCCGAAAGAAACAATTTTTAGTACTCTACCTAGATGTTGGAGAGTTATCAACAATTGTCATTTGCAAAGAATTTTATTTTTACTTTTAAAAGAATTTTATGGTGAATCTCAGATAGAAAAGATTATCTTTGAATTTTACCTAGATGTTGAATAATTAAAAGATATTTCTTTAATATAAATATTTTCACAATATTCCTAAATAAAGATTTTTAATTGATTTTCTTTCTTTAAAAAAGAAATTGTTATTAAATATTAGATAAAACTATTTTTGTCCAAAATTATAGATAGTGCATGGTTAACTGGTACCAAATTTTATAGGCATTGTGACGGTGCTAATCCTTCCTTACATATAACCGACTCCTGAATCTAATCATATTTTCATATACCAAAATTATTTTTTTAATAAATTTTAAATCTATTTTACTATTTTATTAAAAAGATAAATTTTTTGGGTCGTCAATCACACTCTAAAAATGATTGGTGGCGATTCCTCGTATTTTTACGATTTTAAATTTTTACATTTAGCGATCGAGTCTCCAAATTGATACGTTATGACAAATGTTATAAAATCACTTTTACACTTTCTAATTGTAATGTCTAGGGGTGTAAATAAGATACTTATACTTGCAAGCTACTGGGATTTAATAAAAAAAAATTGAATTCGATTTGATTATTATCGAATCAAGCTAAGCTCAAGTAGCTTAAATTATCAAGTGAGCTGAGTTTGAGTATGTTAATACTTAATTCAAATAGCTTACGAGCCTAATCGAATTTTTTATTTTAATATATGTTTTTATTATTTTAATTATTAACTTACTATTTTAGCCTTAATATTACATAATCTAAAAACTTCAAATCATTTTCACTTAATTTTTGTCTTATTCCCTTTGGACCTTGTGACGTCTTTTCTTTCAATCTTCGACGTCTATTTAGCAGCCAACCAACCATCATTTTGACACTGACTTAGTCTCTCTCTCACTCGTCTGGTCTCAACTAGTGGCACTCCATTCCTCTCCAAATTTTATCCCAAACCCCAATAGCAGTAGTAGCCAACCAATATTTCTTTGGCTGTTTGAGATATCTAATTCTCTATATCAATTTGTGGAAATAAAAAGGGTGAGTTTATATTTAGTTCATCGAATTAGAGAAAGAGATAAAAAGGGAAAGAAACCTATTTGATAGAGTTAGTGATGTGACTACTTGAAAGAAGATGGCTCAAATGAGAGTGGAATAGTAGAGGAAAAATGTTTTGGTAAGTAGAGTTGGATAGATTGGAAATGAGAATGCTATGTTTCTTTTCAACTTCTTTATTTATTTTTTTACATATATGAAGATGTTTTTACTTTTGATTTTTTTTCATCATTTATGCATTCGATTTTAAGTTGGGTAGATATTGCTTTCTTAATTTATTAGCTTTGCATGAAATTTGCCTTTTTTTACTATTTATATGATAAGGATAGTTCTTTTTCATCTTTGTTGAATATATTTTTGGTTTTTATGAGAAATGGATTTGTTTAGCTTTGTGTTTATGTTGTAGATCTATTGATTTTATGTTGCTTGATAACTATTTCCAAGAATTTGATTTGTTGTGACACTTTTCTTCACAGATTTTATTATTTACGTTGTTTTTCTTTATTTTTTAATTTTTTATTGTATTTATAAAAATTTCAATTCGAGTTCGAGCTGGAGCACACGTAATCAAGTTTGAAGTCAATTATAGAAATCGAGCTTGACTTTTTATATGTTAAACGAGTCTAATTGAGTAAGTTTGAGTAGCTTAATTTTTATCTCGAATTTAGCTCAAACTAAAAAAATAGAACTCAATCGACTTTGAGCCTTAAGTTTCGAGTCAAGCTTGAGCTCGACCTTGATAGTATATTGGCTCGAACTCGATCGATTACACCTCAAATACTGTTTATATTATTATTAGCTCTTAGAAGTTACTAGTTGGTAATTACATTTTACCTTAAACATACAGAGCCATCTTCAACTCTTTTTTGCAAGAATTGTTAGGTTGGTAAGTAGCCATCCCATTATTTAATGAAAAAAAATCTCCTACAATGATTCCATCATTAGTGAAAGAAATATATTCACATAGGAGTGAATAGTCGATTGGTTCGGTTTAAAAAAATTGATAATTGATTTAACTGATCCTTATTTTTTGAATAACCTAATTGGCTTAAGTTAGTTCGATTAAGTAGGTTCAATCAAATATTTTTGAAGAACATTAAGAAGATATAAAGTAAATAAAAACTTAAACAATCCAACATCATCATTCCAAAACCCCCAAATAAGCATATTTATAATTGGTTTCATGATTATTAAGTTATTATATTCTGTCTTTCAATTAATCATCTCTTTATGTTTCCAGAATTGCAATCACTAAATTTAACTATATAAAACCTTAAAAATTAGCTTTTTCTGTTAAGTATAGACACAAACAAAATAAAATCAAGTAAATCCAAGACCACAAGCAATGAAGAATAACAAAAAAAGATGGGTTAAAAAACAAGTAAAAGAAGGCTCACGGTGGCTAGATGATGGTTAAAGTGGTTGGGTCAATATTCACGGTGGTGTATTTTGGTGGTATTACCCATGATCCAACTAGGGATTAGCAAGAAAGTCTTGTCCTCGATCTTTTTGATCTTATGCAAATCGATCGACAAATTGAATCTTGATTTAAGATCATGTTTTTGTTTTGAGGGCATCTTAAGGGGATTAACAACAAATCAGTAGATTAATATGAGAAGAAAATAAGGAAAGGAACAAGACAAAGAAATGCAGAACTTAAAAGAAAACATGGGAAAGGCAAAGCAATTTCCATTTTAGGGTTGTGGGTTTTAGAGGATTAGGAGAAAACTTAGGTTTTCTTTAGATGGGAAGTGACATGTTTGCTCTTCAGTAATTAACCATTGAAAAAAATTGATTATTTCGGTTTATTTGATTATCAATTTCAAAAACTAAAAATCAATTTATTTAACCAATTTAACCAAAAAAAAATCGAATAAAATTGAAACCGATTTAACTGAACTGAGTTACCACATTCGATTGGTTTCAGTAAGTTAAATCGATTCGAACCAATTTTCGCTCACCCTTGTATTTATATAGCATAAACACATAGATACTTTATTGATCAGTCATAAGGAGTTTAAACAACCAAGACTATAACATGAAAACAATAAATCTATTTTTGTAAGGGCAGAAGTCGTAGTCTTATCAAGCAAAAAGCATGTGGAGAAAATTGAGAAGTAAGTTGCATATTTGAGATCAATACCCAATAACTAAGGATTTAGCTCTATGCCATACATCTAAAATGATATAAAGGCATAAATAGGAATATTAGAGCTTGGTATAAGTTCTTATTTGTTCAAAAAAATGGCAAAAAGAAAAAAACAATTGACTTGGAATATAGTAAAGAACACCACAACTAAGTCTATCATTTTTTAAAACAATAACTATCAAAGTAAAATTGAGATTACTATAATGAAAGAAAAAAAAATCATAATGTTGACACTTGATGAGACCAACAATCACTCATTTTAGGTAATATGCATGTGCTTGAATCAAGTAGTTATTTTTTTTGGGTAACATATAGAAAAAAAAAGTATTAATAGTTATTCTTAATAAGTTTGTGTTATGTGTAAGACTATTTTTCCAAAGGATCAACTATACGATAATGAGGGTTACTACTCAATATCATCTTGGCTATGTATATGGCAATTGTTTTGTACTAATCTTTCTTTTTGATAAGTTCATTAAAGATTTCCAAAAACAAAGCACACCAGAAGTATTAAAAAAATTAATAATAGTAAGACAAAAATGATATGTTGATCAATATAATAAAATAGTAAAGTTACACAGTAATGAAATAGTGTAAATCAAAAGTCTTATGTTCAAGTTTAACTTATTGTTTACACATCAATGAATTAATCCAACTTTGAATCAAAGATTTAAGTTTTTTTTTTTTGTTTTTGGTGGCATTGTTACTTATCCATTACTTGCAAGTGTTATTTGAAAAAAATTCATGAATAAAGTGGGGCAAGTGGCATGTAAGTAAAGTATTGGCTTCAACCATATTACAAAAGAAATACAAAATTAAACCTGTGAAATTCAGATTTCATAAACAAAAAACCATATTTATCAAAATTGAATTGAACCGTCGGCTGACCGATTGAACTGGTGCTGAAACTGATTCGGTTCTATAATTAGACTAGTTTTGTAATTAAACCACTTTAAACCGTTGTGAACTGATGGTTTACATAATAAACCAGTAAACTGAGCAAATTTTTTTTTAACTAGACTTATTCAATATCAACTAATAAGTTTAGATAAACTATGAAAAAAACCCTTCAAGTATTCAAAATAATCTAATTAAATCTTCATACTACTATTTCATCTAAATAAACCCCTCAACTTTTATTTTCTACTATCAAAACCCTTGTATCCTTATTAATGATATGTTGGCATATTTTGAAACATGTGAATAATGATATTGCAAAAAACCTTACATGTATAAAAGTAGCAATTTAAAAAAAAAAGATGATCTAACAAAAAATTTTATTAATTGATACCATAATTAAAAATAATTATAAAAATAATAATATATAAAATTAATAAAAAATAAAATGTTAATAAAAATGATTAATTATTTGACCATGCAAAAAATAATTAATAAAAAATGCATATGTTAAAATTAATAAAAAAAAATCTACAATCATATAACAATATAAAAATAATTTTAATTTCTTTTTTACTAATTTTCATAATATAAATATTTCCTTTTTATTAATTTTATATATAGATATTTCTTTTTTGTTATAAAAAGATTAATTATTATATATTAATAAATAATATTTATATTTTAATAAATATAAATAATTATTATTATTTATCATTATTTATTATTTATTAATTATTATATTTATTAAAATATAAATATTATTTCTAACTATTAAAATATAAATATAATTCTAATAAAATATTAAGTAATTTTATTTCTACCCAGTAATTAATTGTTCAATGAATTTTATATTTTAAAATTTATAGTTTATGATATATCTTAAAATTTATAGTTTCATGGTTGAATTATTAAACTATAACTTGAGTTAAAAGTGTGAATTTTGAATTTTTAAAATATTTATATTTTTTATAATATTATTTATAAAACCGACAATTGACCCGATTAACCGGATGATTTAACTATTAATCCAATGATTAAAATCTTGAACGGTTTAATATCCAATCCAATTATGATAATTATGCAAAAAAACAATTACCCAATTCTTTTTTTTTATGGTGCAAAAGATTGGGATTACTATAAGGCCTCTAAAATCTAACCTCTAATCATAAAATTATACAAATTCAACGCCAAATTGGAATAAATTGTTCCTTTAACCAATTTGATTGAGTTCATCCAAAAAATAACAAAAAGCTCTAAGAAAAAAGCAAGAATTGAAATTTTCTCACATCAAATCTTAAAATAGCAAAAACCTATGATTCAATTTAAGCTAATATGATTGTAGAAACCAATATGATTGAATTTTATAACTCAACAAAAGAAGGAAAGAAGGAAAAGATCAAACATAGAAACATAAAAATATAATATTGAAAATTAAACCCACTTTTGAATTTCCTTAAACTTAAAATCAAGAATTAGAATTAGTATAAATTGAAATATTATGAAGAAGCCCATTACAATTTCTATAAAACTTAATTAAAAATAAAAAGAAAAATAACATCAGTCAATTTTAACAATGATTCATACTATGCCTATATCCATAGTTTAAAAACAACCATACCTTCACAAGAAAAACAAAACTCAATGTGAACCCAATTATTAAACTTTGATGCACATTAATTTTATGGGAAAAAAATTGGGTTGGGAATTAAACAAAAAATGTAAGCTTTTTTTTTTATTGTAAAATTTGAAAATAAATAAATTGTTCAGTTCATTAGATCAGGATAAGATGTATTATATTTAATAATTTAAAATAAATAATTGTAAGTCATACATTCGAGATGATTCTAATAAATGAACATAATAAAACTCAAATCTTAGATTTTTTTGTCAATAAAAATAAACCTAATAGATTGAACCAACCACTTATTGTTAAAAAAATTGTAAGCTTTTTAACTTACTTTTCTTCCTTTGTTTCATCTGTCTTTTGTCCTCAGCGGATTGAAAAGAATCTTCATCTGGGCATTCAACAACTCCTAGAGCTCTAAGCTTATCTCTACGTGATGTAGCTATTTGTTCTAACGATTCCTCTTCAATAGCCATGAAAAAAAGCTTGTTGGTTTCAGTGTTGAAAGGAGAAAAAAAGGCTGTCTCTAAAGTAAAAAATGATCAAGAGCAACAGAAAAATTAGAACACCAAACCAAATAAAACCAGAAACCCAAAAATAAAATTCCAATAATTAATCAAGAAAAAGAAGTAGAACTCAAGAAGTTCACGATCTTAATTTAATTAACAGACCAAACTACTACATATGAGAATAAACAAAGTGATCGATAATTACCGTAAGTCATTCATGTTCAAGAAAAAAAAAGATGGTTTGATCAATTGAAACTTCAGAGTTCAAAAGAAGAAAACAGTAAAAAAAAGAAAATTTCATTATGAAAAAGATGTTTTTATTTATTTATTTTAATGTTTACTAAAATTTTTTGGGCTTTTTCAGCTAGCTTTTGTAATTACATACAATTAATTATTTTTAAAATGAAAGAAAAAAAATTAGGGACTACCTCCTCCTAAAACAATTGCATGCCTCAAATGCAAAATCGAATGCTTTTTCGTGGAGTTTCCTATGGTGATTCACATCACAAAAAAAGTTCAATCAGATCCAAGGCAAAAAAAAAAATTTATTCCAAAAAAAGAAAGGTAGAAAAGAGTTTTGCGTGTTTCAGATTTTGACTAAAAAGAAAGAAACTTTTGTTGTTGGATGAAGGATAAGAGGTGTTTGAGAGTTTCTTGTGCCTGACCTCTTCCTCTTGCTCTACCTTTACCTCATCTCCTTCTCTTTCGCATTGTCTCTCCCCTATCTTTCAGTACTTTTTTCCAGTTCCTTCTCTATCTCTTCAATGCTCCCTTTCTCACTTTTATTTTCGTTTATCTAAGCTAAAAAATAATTAAACCCTAACCCCGGTAAAAATAAAAAAGGCCAAGCGTCGACCCAAATACAGGTAATGGCTTCAAAATGCCCCAAAGAACTCAGGTGTGAACCGAGGCCACAGGTGTTGTCCGTTCTCTATATTATATTCTCTTTCTCTTTTTGGTTTCTTTTCTCTCTTTTCCGTTCCCCCAAAAAAAATTTTTTTTAAAATAATTTTTAAAAAATATATATATTTTTAAAATTAAAATTTTTTTATTGTTTGGATGAATTAATAAAAAATATTTTTCATGATTTGGTTATTTTTTAAAAAATTTACTTTTTTTCAAATAATATTAATATAACTATTAAAATATAAAAAATTATTTATTATTAAAATATATTAAAACTATTTATTACTAAAGTTATTAATATTAAAATAATTATATTTTTCATAATAATATTTAATATTAAAATGTTATATTAACATAAAAATACTTAAAATAAACTATTTAGTATTCTTTATATTATTTATTAATATATTATAATATTGTTTATTAATATATTATAATATTATTTATTAATAATATTTGTTAATATATTATATTAATAGTATATTATTTATTAATAATATATTATTTATCACTATATATTTATTAATATAATATAATATTATTTATAAATAAAATTATGCTAAAAAATATTGATAATAATTCTACTCATAGATAATTTTTTTTGAAAAATATCCTTCTTTTTAAAATTTGTAAGATAATTTAAAAAAAATTCTTATTTTTTATTGATTAATAAATCTTTTTTTTGTTGATCAATTAATTTTTTATCAAATAAATACTTAAAATTAAAAAATTACTTTTTTAAAATATTTTTTTACGAAACAAACTGAACTTTTAAAAAAGCTTCTCAACACATAAGCTCAGTTTTTTAAAACAAATATAGACTTTAATTCTAAAATTATCATTCATAAGCTTTTAATCCAGTAATTAAAGGTGTTTAAGAAAACATTAATAATTTGGTTTCGAAATAAAAATTTTTTTATTTGTATTAAAATTTTATTTTTTTAATATAACAAAAAAAATTTTAAAAATTATCTTTCAAACATTTTTTAAAACAAAAATGATCTGACTATATATTTTAAGAAGGAAATAGTTTTTATTATTTGTATAGATATTCGATACATAATATGCATCAAATCGTATCTAATAGTTTCTCTTAAATTTTCATACTAGCGATAATATTATATTATAATCAAATAATAAGATTTTAGAAAAAAAGCAATTGATTCACTGGTGGTCAAAGCGAATTAAGGCGTGAGCATGATAGCAGCCCCACGAAAGTCAGCAACAAGTAAAGCAACTGGTGCCGGTTCCAACAATTACTCTCCACTCTATCAGAACAAAAAACCAAGTTAAAGCCGAAACCAAAACCCTTCTCATTTATTAAGTGAATTACTGATATTAGTGTCAGGGAAGACCAAAGCTCAGGAATAAAACTGGAGGTGATTTTTATGTTTGTGTTTAGACTTTCAAGTTAATAAGTGGTCAAAAGAAAGAAAGAGATGCTGGTGAAAAATGAATAAATGGTTTAGGATTAACTGTGAGCGAATAAAAGGCATTTTATATCTGGATGATGTGGCTTGTAGCATCCGACCTGAACTTCGATAGACCAGTACTTAGGTAGCATAAGAGCACATCAATTTATGAGTACGTGGGTCACGAATGAAGCCCATGTCAACAATCGAGAGGTGCGGATCAGAGAATCACGGCCGCACACCTCTTCTTTAACAGTCTAGACACATCGGTCATAATTCATTTAAAACCGAATTAAGCGATTAAATTAAATTAATTAATCTGTCATCAAATTAATTTTGATTAATTTGATTTCTATAATTAAATTAATTAAATTAACAAAACTATTAATAAAAATATATTAAAATCTTATATAAAAATAAAGATATAAAATTATTTATTTTCTCTTATAAATTTTTAGAGTTTTTTATTTTATAATATGATTATTAAATATTTTGTTGAACAATTTTATTTAATTTATTTAAATATAAATAATTTTAATTTAATTTCAATATATTTTATTATTTAATTAATTAAAAAATTAATTGAATTGGTCAAATTAAATTTTATCTATTAATTTTAAAATTAAGAATTTTAATTTGATTAATTTAATTTTAAATAATTGAGTTCGAAATTTACAAACGGATCGAACGATTGCCGCGACTAGCTGATGAGGCAATGACGAAATTTACCCAGGAGCCTTATAATGCATATTAGATTAAAAATATAAAATAATTATAATTTTAAAATGCGGTAAGATTTTAATTTATATATCAAATACATAAAATTAATTATTATTAATTATATAAAATTTTTTATTTTTTTATATGAAAATTAATCACCTTTTAAGATAATGATCTGATCATTTTTTATAATCCAATATTACTGCTAAATATCAAATATAATGATTTAATTATCATGTATACATCACCATAATTTTTAGAATGATCATCTTATACTAAACACTAGTTTAGAGGAAATATGAAAAGTGACATGCATGCATTTTTTAGCCTAACCTTGTGGCTTGAAACTATTGGAAGAAATTGAAATGAAGGAATCTTATGGATTGTATAGATTTAGCTGAGCCATTGATAAGATTTGTCAAAATATATCTTGTTTTTGAGAGAGAGAGATTTGTCAAACATATCAGTCATTATAAGATTAGCCAAATCTGATGATTTTTGCATTCAGACGAAATTGAAAAGAGAGTATACTTGTTTGTATTGTGTGGGAAACTGACCAACCAAAATCTTTATAACAAGGAAAGATCACCTGTCTGGTCGTCATGTCTCCCAAACAATGTTTAGATTATTGTTCTCTGTGGATCTCTTGGGTATGATTCCTTTTATTTAGTCTTTTTCATTTTATTTTTAGTTTTCTGCATAAATTATTTGAAGATGTCCATCAAAGAACAAAATATCTGGAGGACCTAACTAAAGAAAGAGGAAGAATATTAAGAGTAGAGCTGTGATTAAAAATTTATGTACAGCTTATATGTGATGTAGATATGAAAAATTAGATGGATTCCTTTATGGAATGGCACTGGGCCCAGGATCGATTGCTGGTCTTTTAACTGTTCTTACTGATGCAACAGTGATCACGGCAAGGCTTCCATCTTATTTGCGAAAAGTTGGATTTAGTTGAGTGCAATTTGAATGTCATCCGTGAGAATAATACTAAAAATATGTTCAGGAGTTACTAGCATGCCATCAAGATGTAAATCATATGGTTTCAACCTGGTTCTTTTCAATCACTTTTGATGTGCATTCGCACTTGTGTCATCTTGCTGTTTGCTTTTCTTACAAGTGGTCTTGCGGTATATCATTGTCATTCATTAACTGCTGTGTCGTTTAAATGCAGCTCGAACAATGGCTAAAACATTCCTTTTATTGACAGGTGTTTGGAGGAAGGGGCAGAGGAATTTATAGTTAAGCCTGCAAAACTGTCAGATGTAAAACGGTTGAAAGATTGTATAATAAGAGGAGAAACAGAAGAAAAAGAAGGGAGAAGAGTCCACAAAAGAAAGTTTGAAAATGATAGTCATTTCCCTTCATCGCCATCATTAACACCATCATCACCGTCATCACCACTACTACCCCCACCTTTGACTTCAGCCCCATTGGCTTGTGATCTAGCAACCTCAGAACTACTATCATCACCTCTGCATTCATCGAAGAGGACTAAATTGTGCAACAGTGTCTAGTTCCCCTCTCATCCTCTATTCTTTCATTTTTCAGTAGTAAATTTTTTTTGTCAATTTTTGTTTATATCCTCATAGTTTCCCCAATATGGGTCACTAGGTGAAATCCCATGAAGGCCACTTCCATGGCATGTTATCATATCATGTCTGATCCCTGTTTGAAAGAGTTGGATATTGAGCAAGCCTCAACTGCCTGTAGGTGCCACTTTACTGCAAAATGCCGACCATCTTGTGAGGTTGTCCAAAGTCTTCCTGCCAAGATTTAAAGAATCCAAGGAGTAGTTAAGTGATTTGGTTAAAATGCCCTCAACGGCACAAACAGCATCGGATAATTGCCCCTATAGCATTTCACCCTTTATATTTTTGAGACTACAACATCATTATTTCACTTTCTAAATAAGATCACAGTCCATAAATGCTTCAACTTCTGCAATGAAAACCATAAATAAGATGATGGTCCCACACTTATTTACTTTGATTTGGATGTATAGTGAATTTAAACTACTATTAATCAGTGTGCGAGGATCCAAAGTATCTAACCTTGTTGAATATAAAATGCTAAAATGGAAAACAAAATGGACAAGAAAAGAGAAGAAAACTGCAATTCATGCATTAACAAGAAAATTATGTGTTATGGATATGAAAAATATGTTTTTTATTTTTATTAAATTAATAGATAAATTTTATTAAAATTTTAAATTAAATTATTTTCATGAATACGAGAGAATTTTTTTAGCATTGTATGGTAGATAAATACACTAAATTCTGAACAGTATTCTGGAAATGCTAGCATAAAGAAATAAGTAACCGAAGCCATGATTAGCTACAACGGGCTTTTGAATTTGTATCAATTATTAAAATTTTATAATAATTTTAACTGAAAATACTGGCATAAATCTAAATTTTATTTCCTCCGATTTTTGCAATTTGTATCACGTCATTTTCTTTTTCCACTTAATCTTTGGGACCGACAAGAAAAGCACGGGGGAATTTTTTTAGCATTGTATGGTAGATAAAAACACCAAATCTTGAACAGTATTTTGGAAAATGCTGGCATAAAAATATAAGTAACCAATGACATGATTAGCTAGAATGGTTTTTATTAATTACTAAAATTTTATAATAGTTTAACTAAATTGAATTTTTTAAAATTTTTTTTCATTTATTTATCACGATAAATTTATCCAATTAACATATTAGAGTTTGATAAAATTATATAATATTTAGTAATATTATTTGTATAATTTTAAATAGTTTTAACTCTTATATGTTGATCAGATCTAATAATTTTTTCATTACCCTTCATAATATTAAAAGATAAAATATTTAATTAGAGTCTCATAAAATTTTATTTTTTTAAATCAAAATAGTAAAATTAATTTTTTTATTAATTTAAAAATTTATAATTTTTTAATAATAACATTTTTCATTACATTAAGTTATAAAAATTTTTAATAAAATTCTTTTTTTTTGGTAATTTTTTTTTTAATTTCACATTCCACTCAAGAAAATAAAATTTCAAAAAGTTTTATAATTTGTGAAAATTTTATTATAGATAAATTATATAACTGTTTTAAAATAAATTTTTAAAAAATTATAAAATTTATTGGAAATGAATATTCAAAACTTATGAAAAAGTAATTTGCGTAATTTTATTTTTAAAAAAATAAAAAAAGGGTGAGATATGAAGAAAAAAAAAGATGCATTTAAAAACTTCCTTTTCGAACCTATGTTTGCTTTGTAAATTTACTAGAAGGCTATGGGATTTTCTCCCAACCTTTTCGTACCATGTGACAGCTTGCTTCCAAAGTTTTTAGTATAATAATAATAATATACATAACTTTGTTTCTAACGTAGGAGATTCACTTAAGGCTGTGCCCTTGAATTACTGTATTTGCCTTGAAATGAGTCAATTATGACACAAAGAAAAAAATTTATCATATGGGCTTTTGAATACGAATTTTCCTTCTATCTACAGCTGAGGAACGATAAAGCCTCTTACTTGAATTCTGCATTTTACCGAGCCTTTCATTCAACAATAAAATATAAATTTAATGTTAAAATAAGCCTGAAATAAGGAATCGACCTTTCATCTTAAACTTTTATGAAAAATAAGACAGAGAAGTCAAAGTGAAAATGTGAGAGAATTAGTAGTTTTTTTGTTTTACATATTAAAAGATGCATAAATAATCTTTGCTCGATGATTGAGTTGTGGCATACTATGAAAATGAAGCCGGACGGCGAAGTTCAAAGCCTATCAGTAGCTCATTATTTTAAGATCCCTATGTTTGGAGTGTGCAAATGACAACTTTGATAACAGGACATTGTCGTCATTTACAAGAGACAACCCGGGCGAGTTAAAACAAATCAACCAGCAAGCAACTACCTTCATTGAAACTGTCAGCCAAAGGCTACCAGTACACAGCACTTTAATTACTCAAGTCACGTTGCCTTAAAGCACCAAGGAACAAAAAAACAGATGATGAAGTTTCCTTTCACTTCCTTACTACCTTCAGCATCTTGATCTCTAGTTTCTTCCCTTAGGATATCATGGTTCAGCCATTGCTTTTTCCATGTGCTATCTTCTTTTTCTTCTTCTTCTTCTTGTTTTCCTCCTATGTTGTTGCTCTATCTTCCAGGCATCAACCTTTTTCACACTTCACCAAAGTTCAGCTTCTATCTGAACCTTCGCCTCCTCGAATCTCTATGGTTCAAAGCCTGGCAATGCCAACGGCTCCACCATCGTCATCATCATCTTCAAAGGGGAAAGTTGTGAAGGCCATTGTTGCCACAGCTGGAACTACTCTGGTTATTGCTTTGATTGTTTTCTTCTTCTTTTTCAGAAAGATTGTAAGATGCTTCCGAAGAGGTAAGTATGAGTCAAGTTTTCGTCGAGAAGCTGTGGTGATTCCAGATGAGTTCAACAAGTGTGGTGGAAAGGGATTGATCGTTGATGAAAATGGGAGACATGTTCTTTATATGAAAAAACTTGATGAGCGACGATCTAATAGTAAATTTCCGAAGGTCATGTTTAATCCTAGCTATGAAGAAGATGAAGAAGAAATGAGGATCGATGCTAAACCAGAGAGATCAAAAAAATCTCAAGAGGATTTTGAGTTCCTCGATGTGCCATCTGATGTGATTAGTGATCAAAAGGAAGAAAAGCAGCCTATCCAGACTCCAACACTTCCACCTGCACTTGATCCACATCCATCACCTCCTGCAATGATTTCAATGAAGCAAACAATAGCATCACCTTCCATAAAGAAAGCCTCACCTCCTCCTCCTCCTCCACCACCACCACCACCTCCCTCTCCTCCTCCTCCACCTCCCCCTCCCCCTCCTCCATTGCTAAAGCCACCAGCACCACCAAACCTGGCCAAAACAAATCCTGCAGCTCCACCTCCACCAACGAAAGAAAGTGTTTCTCTTTCATTATTAAAACCCCCAACAGCGCCAAAAGGAACAGCAAACAACAGAAACAGAGCAAGTACACCGCCGGAGAACCGGAAAGGGGCTGGCTTTGGCCAGCTGAAGCTGAAGCCTCTGCACTGGGACAAGGTTATAGCTAATTCTCACCATTCTATGGTTTGGGATCAGATTAAAGATGGATCTCTGAGGTAATTATATAGTCTTAAAATATACGCATGGTTAATTTTATGACGTAAAAATTTGTTTTATGATTCGAATCCATTTCCATATCTATGTCTTCTTACTGATTGTTGTGCTGTCGTCAGATTTGATGATGAGCTAATAGAAACTTTATTCGGATACACTACAGCCAACCGCAAATCGCCAGACAGTAATAACATATCATCAACTTCAGGTAGTTCCAGCAACACCCCTGCAGCTCAGGTTTTCATCCTTGAGCCCCGGAAGTCACAGAACACTGCAATAGTGTTAAAATCTCTCCCGATATCTCGGAAGGAAATTATTTGTGCCCTTCGCGAAGGCCAGGGACTCAATGCTGAGACCCTCGAGAAACTAACCAAGATTGCTCCAACCAGAGAAGAAGAAGCTAAAATCCTCCAATTCAGTGGCAACCCTATGCGACTTGCAGATGCTGAATCATTCCTTTATTACGTCTTGAAAGCTGTTCCTTCAGCATTTATACGTGTCAGTGCAATGCTTTTCAGATCAAATTATGATTCAGAAATTCTGAACCTCAAGGAATCCCTGCAAACACTTGAGTTGGCGTGCAAGGAGCTAAGAAGCCGAGGACTATTTTTAAAACTCCTGGAGGCTATCCTGAAAGCCGGTAACAGGATGAATGCTGGAACTGCTAGAGGCAATGCATTAGGTTTCAACCTTAGTGCCCTACAAAAACTTTCTGATGTCAAAAGCACTGATGGAAAGACAACACTTCTTCACTTTGTTGTGGAGCAAGTTGCTCGGTCAGAGGGTAGGCGACATGTGATCAACAGGAAAAACAGCATTGGAAGATCGAACAATGCCGATGTAAATTCAGATAACCTGATGTCAGATAATATGATGCTCGGTTTGCCAGCATTGGGAGCTTTAGGTTCTGAATTTTCCAATGTAAAGACAGCAGCTACCGTAGAATACGAGAATTTCATCAACATGTGCTCCAAGCTGACAAGCAGTATCGCTGAAATTAAGCAACTCGTAACATTCTGTGGTAGCAGTGAGAAAACTGGTTTTGTAATGGAAATGAAAGGGTTCTTAGAGGAGTGCGAGGATGAGCTGAAGGTAGTAAGAGAGGAGCAAATAAAGGTTATGGAGCTCGTGAAGAGGACAACAGAATATTACCAGGCAGGAGCATCCGAAGAGAGAGGAACAAATCCACTTCAACTCTTTGTTATTGTTAAAGATTTTCTGGACATGGTTGATCGAGTTCGTGCAGACATTACAAGAAAGCTGCAGCGTACAAATGTGATACACGGCGCAGGATCATCACCACCACCATCGCCATCACCACCTAGGAGGAATCCCCTTGAATTAATAAATTTCCGTTCACAATTCATGTCACAAGATAAGTCCAGTACAACATCTTCCACTGAATCAGATGACGGTTTCTAACAAGGGTTCGCTACAGCTCTGAAAATTTGATTAATTACGAAATGAAATGAAATTAGAAGGTTGCTCTTATTGGAAGTTTATCAACCAGTTTAACCTGCTATTCATGTCATTTGGCTGATTTAGGTGAAGTTGGAAACTCTTAACTGAAGATGCAAATTGTATAAACGACTTATTAAAGATTCAGTCGACTTATTTTAAAATCTGTTTCATATAGTCCAAATTTTAAGCCTTTCTGTATATGATTTGTAAGTAAAGATGCGGTAGCATGTGCTCCTGTGAATTATTACTGAGCTAACACCGTCAACCACATTTTTTACTGCAACACGCTTTAATACATTTGGAATCCATATAAACTTTATCAGCTCTAATAAGAAATAACAAAAACACGGACATGGCATTGGCAAATTACCTGCCATGTGGTCATCAGGTCTCGACAAACCCCTGGGTTAATTTATGGTAGTTGAATAGTGTTCTTTTCATTCAATTGCCTTGTCTCAATGTCAGTCAAAATCCCCATTACTTCAAAATCATTGATAAGAGAGAGAGGAAAAAAAAGGTGAAAATAATGTGAATCCTCTACCTTTTCCTACCGTTATTGGGAGGAAGGACAATAGGAAAAGGAAAGGAAAATTGATGAATAGTTTTTCCTTTCCACAAAACGCCTTTTCGTCCACTTAAATTAATCAGGTTGCTTTAATTTTACCCTAAATTACTTTCCTTCCTTTTGTTTTTCATCCCTTATGCCAAACATATGGAATTGAAAGGAAAAAGCAAATTTGCTGTCTTTCCTTTTCCTCCTTCTCCATCAATCAGTGTAAATAACTTCGGCTGTACCGGGCCCTCAGTGGTAATGCAATTATTATAAAAAATTGTGCCAATCCAAACATTGTTGTGGTGCTTTCATCAGTTTATCATTGAAGTTGAAGGTTCCAGTTGCTTGAATTTAAACTTCAATATTTTTTTAAAAAAATTTTTCTTCTTAAGTTAACACCTTTTAGTTTTTCTTTTGTTATTTTTTATTCTGATTTTTTTACTTTTTTCCCAGATTTTGAGTTTTTTATTTAAAAATTATAAAATAATTTTGTTACTTTAATATGAAAATAAAATTTATTTATTATATAATAAATTAACTAAAAAATCATTTTAATTAATTTATTAATAAAACTATTATTTGATTTTAAAATAATTTATTAATTTATTAATTTTAAAATATTAAATAATTTAAATTTTTTTCATACAATTTTTAGTTAGTATACTTAATATCCTTTTCGCAATTTTTATATCTAGACACATATCTTATCACAAATTTTAATTTCATCATTACAACAATTAATCCACCTCCACTATTATTTTCAATCTCATCATTCATCCAAATGGATCTTTAATATATATTAGATAGCAATTGACAAGGTTTGAAAAACACTCCATGAAATAAAGCAATAAAAATTCAAATTTATCCACAAAATTTTTAGGATTTTATTATCAAACCATAAACCAGACAGAACTGCAATGAACCACCTAAGACGGAAGATATTAAAGTGTGATCAATTGCTCTATTCAATGAAGTAACATCCATGCATATTGAATATCAACGAATCCAGTACATATTGCAAACATCATGTTCCTTTCAAATGGAATTGGAGCCATCATGTAGATTGTACCTACTCATCCTTATTTTTCAAACAGAAGACACAATATTTTTCATCTTAAACATATATTATCTGACAGAATATCGTCAATTGACTGCACAGATACGTCAGCTTACTTATACCATGTTGTTAGTGTTTATTCTTCTCTGCATTTTATTCCTTTTCTACAGCAATCAGAGGTCACTGCATAATACCGTAATGAAAGTAAAGCCTCATCACGACATCTCCCTTTCGAATGAAGGGTGGTAACAAACTATTGATTATACAAAGTCAGGCATTCTCATCCAAAAAAGTATCAGGCCTTATCCTAAAAGAACTTTAATAAAGCATCAAGTAAACATTTGTCCTCATTGAACTATGAAGTCCTAAAGGTTCTCAACCAGTGGACCATTATTATTTGTCATTTTACTTGTGTAGTAAATGAGTTAAGATTATGGATAAACAGCACCTCTGAAAGAAAAAGGCAAGAGTTTTCTTGTACTGCTGCTCCGGGTACCATCTGAAAAGATTAATGACACTGATAAACTAAACATCATAAAACAAAAGAACAAGAAGTTCAAGCTCCAACCTATTTGCGCAGGGAAATAGGAATTACATTAACAGAAAGAGCAAAGCAAAGCAAAGCATGAGGAACACCGATAACCTACCAGCAAATATAATGTTCAACTGTCACGTGCATTCTCTTTTCTTTTCTCTCTCCATTTTTATGCTCTTTTCATTGCCTTTTTGAGCAAAACCCAAAAGGGTTGAAAATTAGAAATTTCAAGATTGTCCCTTTCTTTTAGTGTTTGTTTTCATGCACAAGTGACTATATAAAAGTGCACAGAAAATATTCCCCCCTTAATATTAATCAAGTTCCTTTCTGGCATGTTTTCTTGTTATCTAAGATACAACTTTTTTTCCGTGTGAGAAAAAATAAAGGTTAAAGTAGAATGCAATCACCACGCATATAAGCCCAGTTTCTAAAGAATCATACAAGTGTAAAGAGGAAGTAGAAAAAGAAATTAGTCTTACATAGATGGGGCAACTTTTACCTGGAAGTTGTCTTTGCAATACGTGTTAAATATGCTTAAAATTGTCGACTAAACCTAAGCAAAATACTCAAGAAATGAGCCTTAAACCTTCCATAAATGGTGATTGGTGAGGTAAGTCTTAGGATCAAGTTGAGCACATTTACAACTCCAGAACTTTCAAGGAGAAAAAACAAAAACCTAACAAATTATTCAGGTCTGGCATGCATCTCTTTCTACTAAGATCAACAATTTGCTCAGACATTAACACAATGATATACCAACCAATTGATGAAATTATAAGATGCATAAGCATATAAAGTACAATTACCATAATAGTACTGACTTATTTTTATCCTCTTTAAGTGCTGAATTTCTAAACCATTGTATCACAAACTAAAGATTGTCAAGAGTCATCTAATTCATCATAAAAAGAAAAGGGAAGAAAATTAGATACAAACTTTATTCATTTATTTAATTGGCAGTGAGGAATCCCCTGGGGAAGGTTCAAAGTACTGCAAGAATAAACAAAAAAAAAAAAAAACCATGGTAGCTGAACTGAGAGGATGGCATATGTGTAGACACATATAACAGTGTCATGGGATCAAATTTACTGCAGAGATCTCATATCTAACTATCTAAAGCACAGTTATATATGTTTTAATTAGCATCCTTTATGCAAAACTGATAGAAAGGTTAATTAACAACCTCTCAACCACCTGTCAAGAAGACTAAAGGCAAATAAAAGTACGATTATTACATTTAGACAGCCATTCAAATTTTAGATTTCAAAACTATCAACCCAAGTGCAACCAAAAGATACACTCAAAAAAGTAAGAGTAACCAGTTAACTGCTAATGTTATCCTTTATCCATTATCCGTATTCATTCATATTCGAGTATCACTTCAAAAAACAAACAAAAGTCATCCTTGTATAATGACAAAAAGCAGACACAAATCACCAAAAGCACACACAGATTCAACAAATGAAACATTCTAGATGTGAAAAACAATCTCAGTAAATCTGACCTAGTGCATTTACAATAGCCTTTCTAAGATAAAAGCTAAATCCAGATAAGCCTTGGCTCCATGTGTAAACAGCACATACCCCAAGCATAGAAAGAAATTAAAGCAGTCATATTAATACCAGTAACACCTAAGGAATGCGTTAAAGAGAAAAGAAAACAAATTACAGAATATTCATAAGCAGAATTTAAGGAGTAATAAAACTAAAGAAAACCGAATGCTCATAATTATTTGATATTAAAAGCATAATCAAATAAAATTCATAATTTTAATATAAAAAGAAATATCATAGAAGTAGGAAACACAGGGAGGCAGGAACCTTATTATAATATTCTTTAGGTATTGAATTTCTATACCACTTATCTATTCACATGCCAAGATGAGTCCTCTAATATCAACTCATGCACCATACAGATGAGAACCAAACTCATAGAAACGTAACTCAATTCCCTGAGTGTCAAATGAGATAATGCGATACTTTAAATCTATGAAAACCAGGGTCTACTACTTAAAAACAAGCAATAAAGGCACAAAAAAAAAAAAAAAAAGAGTAACCCAACATACATAATTCAAAACGGAGACTGCTCCTAAGACCTTGCAATCATGCTACAAGAACGAGCCAACCTAAATGTCAGACTGCCTCCTTGAACACTAGCTTCAGCCTCCACAGGATCATGCTCATACGGCTTCCTGCAACCAGGACAACGTCCATCCTCCTCAAGAATCCTCTTGTGGCAGAAAAGACAGAGTCGGAAACCACATAAACAGGGCAAAAAACTTGAGTCCGTGAAATCCAAATCCTCATAGCATATGGGACATGATGATGGCACCGAAAATACACTGCTACGCGCCCATGAAACCCCTTCTTGACCACAATGCCGGTCCGTAGCTGGAAAACTCCGCTGCTTTGACAAATTAGGAAGACTCTGCGGTCGAAAAGCATCATCAGCCCTCCATGCCCTGCTACGTCCTGTCGCCCTCTGCACCATTCTTGGACACTCAGGCTTCGAATTCCTCAAATTCAATGCAGCCCCATTCGAACCTATCTGGGGATTTGGCACATGCCCAGTGGTCAATCCTAAACGACGGTTTTCCCTGTTATTCTCGTTCTGCTCCACTTCTCGCTTGTCATCATCGGCAGCCAATGCATCAGCAAACGCCTCCCAATCATCCAAACATCCATCATCGCCTTCTTCTTCCGTGATGCAACCAGAACAGCATCCGCCGCTACTCGTGCTGCTGCTGCTGCTACTATTGGTGAAGCTTGCCCCAGAATCCATTCCTCCCAGCAGGCTGCTGCCCGTGGGGCTATTTGAAGGCCAACACTCAGAATCGCTCTCGTGTTGGACCGATACATTTTCTCCTTCTCCATTAGCCTCAGCAATTCTCCTCATCTCTAAATTCTCCAAGGAACGGTCCCTTTCACCCCGCTGATTTTGCTTCGAGTCGGCAGAGTTAGTTCCTTCCTTGCAACAACCCTTGTTTTTTACAGCACCTAATCAAAATCAAAATTGAAAAAATAATAATAACAACAACTACAAAAAAAAAAAAAAATCCCTAATTCGAAACAAAAGAGAAACTATCCGTTAACATACTTTGAGAAAGCCATTGCTCACGGCGGGCATCCAGTTTGCACTGCTTCAATTTTGCAGACCTCTGAAAATCCCCCACGAAAAAGTAATAAAAAAATCAATAAAATAAAAGAAAATTA
Organism: Durio zibethinus; assembly: GCF_047325235.1. Lineage (NCBI taxonomy): Eukaryota > Viridiplantae > Streptophyta > Magnoliopsida > Malvales > Malvaceae > Durio > Durio zibethinus. Next base: position 24,416,668 of record NC_143170.1, read on the forward strand.
TCAAATAAAAATATGAATATCAATAATAAAAAAATAAAAAAGAAGTCCATACTCTCTTCTTTCTGGAGAAATCTCCGCAGTTGGAGGCTGAATGAGAAGAAGCGTTGTTGATCGACACGGAATCCATAGCTTCCACAAGAAAAAGAGGGATTTTTTAAAAGCAATTGAGAGATTAAAATAACCCTAATTTGGTTTTTTTTTTTTTTAATTAGAGTTTGTTTGAGTTTCTTCGTTTCGGTTTTGAGAGAGAACAAAGAAAAATAAAGAATGGATAACGGAAACTCCTCCGCTCCGCTCACCCTTTCGATTTCACTGGCAGACAACGCCCAAGCCTCTCATTTATATACCATTTATGTGACGAAAATACCCCTAATTTTTTATGTAACCCGAGCCAAGCTTTGGGAAGAAAACGAGTGTTTATTTCGGAAGAGAATAATTAAGAATGGAGAGTGAACAAAACGGCGTCGGAATCATTACAGGATTTACGCTTAAGTGGCTAGATAAATGGGGTTAAATTTGAAATTATGCTATTTTTTTTAATTTTGATTTTAGGTAATGGTATTTATTAGGAGTTACATTAATTAATTAGGATAATTAATGGTTTTTGTATTTTTATGAAAAACTAAAATTTAAGTATTAATTAATTAGGATAATTAATGGTTTTTGTATTTTTATGAAAAAATAAACTTTAAGTAATAAATGCAAGAGAGTTTTTTTCTAATCTCAAACTTCAATTTTTCATTTTTTATAGTATATAATTTTTAATTTTCTTTTAGTGCACGTAAAGCATAAATTAATACTATCAAAATAAAACTTTATCTTTCTAAAAATAATTACATTATTTATCTTTAATCTTATCTTTAATTTTATTATGGATTATGATGGATGATTGTAAGTATATCAATCTAAAGAGATAATCTCTCTAATGCTAAAAGTTAGTGAATATCTTCATTATTATTTACATGAAAATATGATTCCTATTGACATCAAGATAAGATTTTTTCGTATCAAATTTTTTTAAGAAACAAAACATACTTCATCTTTTACCTTTTAACATATTCATTTTAACTCATTAATTTTTTTTATTTGATTTTTGTATTTTATTTCATGATCCGTCAGTATTGTCAAGTTGGGAAGATGTCGAAAGACAATGAGAATATCATATTTAGATCAAATAGTTTTTTTTTATATTACTTTAAGATGATAAACCTTAGTACAAGTAAAAAAAATTTGATTCAAAATCAGATCTTTGATATCTCTTTAAACTTTTTTAACTACTAAACTAAAAGTTTTGGAACAAATTAAATAGTTGATTCATATGTAAGAGATGAATTTTTGTACATTGGAATTCAATCTCCAACTTTTATAGTTTTTTCTAATATTTTCTTAACAAAATCAAGCTTAGTTTAAATAATTCATTGATTTGAAATGGATTTTCATAAAGTTTGAAGTTGATTTATGACACTTACAATTTTTTTTTTAAGTTTCCTCAAGCATTGACCTTCTTTCTATTAAAAAAAAGACAATATTTTTTTAATTGATTTCAAAAACTAAATTATTATGAATCCACTAACATTATATTAGAGGATGGAATTTGACAAAAAAAAAGAATATTCTTTTAATTTACTTTAAAAACTATATTATTATGAATCCATTAACATTATATTGGAGGATGAAACTTGAGAAAAAAAAAATGATTGAATGATTGAAGTTGTTGTTTGAGTACTTGATTGCATAGGATAATGGTTTTGTTGCAACTAGTAGTCAGCATGCCTTATATCGTGGGAATACTATAAAAATTCTCATCTTCCCACTCCTTTCTTTTTTTTTTGGAATAATTGAAATTTTATTCCAACATTTAAAAGCAAGAAATAGAGTCATCTACAAGCGTGTCGATTATCGCATCAAAGATAATATCTAACATAAACAATCTAAAAATTACCAAAAATAACATCAAATTTAGGCTCCATTTGGTTTCAACTGTACCTCCAATGGGGTGCAGTTGCCAACAAAAATTGTGTTTATTGGTGTTTAACACCCATTTAGATATCAAAGCTATGGCACAATTGTCTACTTTTTTTCAAGAATTTAGCTTTAGTTGAAAAAACACACCGACCTTCAATTTTTTTTTCTTTTTTCATTTTTTATTTTATATTACAAAGATAAAAATATTTTTATACTTTAATTTTTTATTTTTTATTTAAAAATTATAAAATTAATTTATTAATTTATTATAATAAATAAGTTTTATTTATTATATAATAAATTAATATATAAATAAAATTCTAATTAATTTTATAAATATTAAATAATTTAAAATTTTTGTTAATATAATTTATACTCTAATGTCTTTAATGGTATTTTTTTTCATTTCACTGTTTTTATTATTTTTACATTTAAATACATATTTTATTATTAATTTTAATCTCACAATTATAATATTTAATTTTATTATTATAATAATTAATTTTATTTTTATTATTATTTTTAATTTTATAGAATCAATCTTACCGTCTATTCAAATGAAATTTTATATTGTCCCAACTTACATAAAGGTCGCTGGACCTAACAAAAAATAAATCCCTTAAAATTAATTTATCTAACACGTGGCAAAAGGATACACGACAAATGTCAAAATAAACCTTTAAGATGATTTTATTATATAAAATACTAATTTAATGACCGGCATTTCGCTGCCGCTCTAATAGAGTAATATAATAATAGTAATTAAAATAAAAATAATATTATAATAAAAGGAGTCCATATACGTTCCAACATTAAAATATTAAAGTTCAAAGTTCAAAACATAAATGCAAATTCAAAAGGTAACTTATTTACGAAACTAAATGACATTGAATCGCAATCTCCCAAGCAATTCTAATTCTTAAGCAACATGAAATCCAAAAGCAACTTTAATGTTAACCAGTAAATATGATCATTAAATTATAAGTGATTTTCTGGGGAATGGTATTAAAAAAGAAAATAGCCGTGTCCAACATGAATCACATTTTTTTTACAACTATCATTTACAAAAGGATTGAACATAAAAATTAAATCAATGAACTCTAGCTCAATTTTCTTCAAAGAAGCTGTCTTGGTAAGATAGCTGTAGCTGCTCTTCTGCTTGAACAACTGAGCAAAGTGGTGCGTGCAGTAGATGATGTCATCCAATGCAACATAAGACGATGGTGTTTTATGGTATTTTCTTTTGGCATATGAGCATTAATTATATCAAAATGACTTGAAATTGACATATTGAACCAATGAATCCTAAGTGGCCACCTTGATAATTTCATTTAGAAAAGGAAAATACATCCAGCAAATGAACATTAATTATATCAAAATAATCTTTTGGCATCTACATTGCAAAGAAATTAAAGTTTAATGCAATGGTGGGAGAGAATTTGAGTACCAATCCATTTGGCTTGTCGGGTTTCTTAGTTGAAAACCACCAAAGAAAAAAAATTATTAGCCAAAATGAAAATGTGAAACAAGTACTAATGCTCGACCAAGTGGAAAGAATTGGTTTAGAAAGGAAAGGGACATCACTTTGAAATTTCTTTGTGTAATTACCGGTCTTTTCGAAAAGTTATTCAAAGTGAGACTTGCGATATAAGACTCTTTCCTTTGAGCGATAGTTGCTCATCTATTAAAAAGAAGATTGTACGTTCAATTTTGAATTTAATGGTTTCAACGTTTTTTTAATTAAAAATATTATCTTTAATTTGATTTAATTAAAGATTGAACGTTTATAGATTGCTTAAAATAGGACTTTTAACGGCATACGCATTTTAAAAAAGTAAAGCATATTAAAAGGGCAAAATGTGAAGTTGAGGTAGGTAAAGAAGGATAAAATCGTATTTTTCAATGTTTAACTAAAGTTAAAGAAAAAAAAGCAAGGTCTTTTTCTTCGCTTCTTCCCACCAACATAGAGTAATAACAAACAACTCAAATCCAAAAAATAAAAAACTTTTAAAAAAATGAAGATATCATCTTCATTTTCAAATTTAACCCATCAATTTTCTCTCATTTTCCCATACTTTCTCATCATTCAAACACCTAAAAAATAACCAAGTAAAGAAACTAAGATATTATTTTTCTTTCCAAACTAAATCCATCATTTTCTTTTCATTTTTCCTTACTTTCTTAGCATCCAAACACCAAGAAATATATAAAAACTCCAAATCAAAAAAATGAAATTATACTATATAATTAATCCTACTAAAGAATCAATATTTAAGAAACAAAGCCAAACCTAGAAACATAACCAACTCAAAAAGCCAAAGATTTTATCCTCCTTTCTAAAATTGATCCATCATCTTTCTTTCATTTTCTCACACTTTCTTAGCATCTAAACACCTAAAAAAATATATCAAAGAAATAACAAAAAAAGAGTCACATTAAAAACAAAGCAAGAACCAATATCCAATGAGGTGATAGGGGAAGGTGAGATTGAGATTAAGCTAGAGCTGGGATTATCAATAGCCAATAGGGGAGGCTTTTGAAAAGCCAAGAAACTAAAGCTAATAAAAAGAAAGAACCAAAACCCAACAATAACTAGGTTATAGATATTGGGGAAAGCATAGATTTTGATCCACAATCAAAACGTGAGATTCAAGCTTTAAAGAAACAAAAAGTGAAAAAGAAGTGAGAAGATAAGTAGAAAAAGCATGCATTCAAAAGTAAAGACAACTGCAAAGTGAAGGAAATGCTTAAAGAACTCACTTTTAAGATTATTTGGTTTTAGGGTACTTTTTTCTGAAAATATTTTGGAATTGTTTACTTTTTTTTTTCTTTTTTCAATTGAAAATTTTGAAGGAATTAGTATTTTCATTGATAAAAAGAAGAACTTAATGATTAATATTGGATTTTAATGGCTTGTGCACTGCATTCCTATTAGGAGTCCTATTTTGAACTAACCCGAAAACATTAAATTCTAAATTGAATCAAATTAAAAATAATATTTTTAATTCATCCCATATGTTAGGTCTTAAATTGAGCATTAGCCAAAAAAGAATTGTGATTAACATGTTAGATTGATCAAGCTTCAATGCTATATAGTTCAAAAAAAAAAAAAAGAAAAAAATTCCCAACTTATTTATCATACAATTTTGCTAGTTAACCTTCTTTATTCATCCATTTCAATTTCATGAAAGTAAAAAGTTCATCAAGCTTTGATTGTCTTATCAATAATTTTATAAAATTTCAAAATTCTTGTAAAGGAAAACAACAATCGACATAGCCAAAGATTATAGTTACATAATACATACACTGGAAGTCCATTGCAATGATTGCACTTGAAATAGGTCTTATGATAAGAAATCCAATTTGCTGATAATAAATCAATAAAATGAATAATCTTATCACAAGCCTTGTATTTCTCTATTGTCCAACTTGTCAAGGCTAGAGCCTTTCCTTTCTGATTAAAAAAAGAACTAAATCAGGAAAATGGCTAACAAACATTTATTTATAAAATATGTTTAGAATCAATTGTAATTAGTTGTAATATGTAATATTTCTGTCATTATTGTTTTGCATATGTTATTGTCACAATGTCTTGGGACCTGGGGGTGGGTGAACCGAAAGTCAGGATGAATGGGAAATTTTGAAAAATAAGGACTAAAAATATTTTCGATAAAAACAAAATAAGGAATTGCCACCAAGCTTCTATAATGTGTGATTGGTCACCTAAAAATTTTATTTTTTTAATAAAATATTTTAAAATGAGTTTAAAAGTTTTATAAAAAGAACACATTTGCAGCATGCAAAATTAAAGTTTAGATTTGAAAGTCGATTACATATGAGAAAAGATTAGTATCATTATGCCCATCAAATGCGGTACCAATTGATTGCATGCTCTCATTTGATTTTGGTAAAAATGATCATATTTTTCTTAATGTTTAAAATTAATTCCCTTTTCTTTTTTTTTTAAATAAAAACAAATCAAATTTTAAAAAAACAAAACTCTTTTTTTTTTTTTTTTGGATCAAGATAAAAACTCCTTAAATATCAAAACACTTCTTTCACTCTCCTATAATTAGGTAAAGCTTCAAAAATATTTCTAATTTAAGGGTTTTCAAATTGCCCCATAAAATTGAGATAATACTTCACATAAATAATAATTATTGAAAGTCCCCTAAAATTAGGCTAGATCTTGATAACTATATTTAATTGAGATGTTATCTTATTTTAAAATATTTTTACTTTAAAATTCATTTTTAAAAACATGTGCATGAAATGCATGAACATAATAATGTGATGGATGTATGACAATTTAAACATAAATGATGAAGAATGAATGCATGACAATATAATAATGCATGTAATAGGAAAATAAGATGAAATGCAAATGCATGATTGGTTTTAGAGTTTGAAAGTTGGTTTTGAGATTTTGGTTGATTTGGGGTCTAGGTTATGGTTTAGGGTTTAGTTTAGGGTTTAGGGTTTAGTTTAAGATTTAGGGTTTAGTTTAGGGTTTAGGGTTTAGTTTAAGATTTAGGGTTTAGGTTTTAAGGTTTTATGGGAATGGAGGGTTTCAAGTTTAGGGTTTAAAGTTTAGGGTTTCAAGTTTGGGGTTTCAAGTGACATTAATGGACATGTGACAAAAACAAATTACAAAAATGATATTAATGAATGCATGTGCCAAAACCATGGTATGAGGAAAATAATTACAAAATAAGGTATTTACAAAATTAAATCACAAACAAGACATGTATGTAAAAACAAAAGAAAAATGGATTAGACATTACAAACTTTTGAAATTGGTTTGAATGTTCTATGATTTGATCATCATTAAAATTCAACAAAGTAACTTAAAAAATACTCAAACTAACCATTAAAACAATATTTTTTTCATTGGAAATTTAATTTAACCATTTGAAAAATTGAAAATATTAACTTAAACACAATTCATCACTCATGAATCAAGTAACAAATGCTCACCAACCCAGGCACAAGGTTCAACCAAAGAGAAGAACATAATGGCTAAACCTTCCATGATGTTTCCTTAAGCATATTTCCATTCCATTTCATCCAAACAAGCATTATTTACTTACTCACTCATCACATAAAGACATTTGAAACATGAGAGGGCATTTATCAAGCATGAAGTAAGCTAAAATGACTAAGAAAATATGAACAACTTGAACATGAGCCAAACACCATCATATACCACAAAACTAAATCATAAACCAAATAAATAACAAGTGAAACATCAACCAAACATATGTTGGTAGTAAAAGAAGCAAGGAAAACATTTAGAGAGAGCCAAGAGGAGGTTCAACCATGGTGGAGGAGGTTGGCCAAACCTCTAAGTTAGTTTTTAAATGGTGGATTGTTTTGTTTTTATTTGTTTTCTAACTTCACTCTAACTATTGATTAGTTTGATGAAATTTCAATCAAACTTTGAATGAAAAAATAAGCTAGAAACTTTCAAGAAAAACAACAAATAAATGGATGAAACAAAATGAAAATACAATGGAAAATTTAGTGAGACGTAAGAAATGGAAAAAAAGATGACAATGAAAGTATACCTTCAAGCTTTCTTCATAAAGATTTTTCTTTTTTTCACATTTTCTTCTCTCAAATTTTCTTTCTCTCCTCTGTTGTGTCTCACAAGCTCTCCTTTAGTTTTTTTTTTTCAATGCAAAAGACATCTCTCTTATGTGAAGAAAATGATGGAAAAATATCTTTGAAAAATTTAAATCTTGGCCTTAGGATCAAAACTCATTCAATGACTAAAATTTTCACTTGTTTTGGTTTCAAGGAGCCAACTTTAGCCATTGGATCAAGGTTCCCAATGTGATCCAACAGCTTAGATTGTTCATTGTAAATGTTAAAATTTTACAAATACTAAAACCAAATGAAAAGACTATTTTGGTCATAATATAAAGTTTTCGATCTTTAGGCACTTTTTTTGGAAATCAATGCTCTTCTGTTTATTTTTATAATTTTAAAGCACAAAAAATCATGAAATAATATGAAATTAAGATTTGAAAATTTTCGTGAAAATTTGACTTCGAGAAGGCTAAATTATAAAATTACCCATAGAGCATAGTTTGTTAATTTCACACTTCTTGAAGTACTACTATAGTTTTAAATGCACCAAAAAGCATAACATATTGTAAAAACATGATATGAAAAGTTTCACAAAAGATCGACTTTGGAAAGGTCAAATAATGAAATTACCCTTATGGGGCATTTGTTAATTTCACACCTCCCGAAGTACAAACAAGGTTTTTAAAATTCTAAAAATTATCAAATAATATCAAACCATGATCTAGAGTGTTTTACAAAATTTCAACCTTGGAAAGTTCAAATTACGAAAATATCTTTAAGGGGCATTTTGGTAATTTTATATTTTTTAAGGTGTGATTTGAGTTTTTAATGCATAAAAAATCTTTAAAAAATTTAATTACGATCTGAAAGTTTTTACAAAAATCTGACTTCGAGAAGGTTAAATTACAAAAATATCTCTAAAAGCATTTTAGTAATTTTACATTTTTCAAAGTACAATCAAAATTTTCAATTCTTTAAAAATCATAATTTAAATTTTAAACTATATTGATTTCAATCGGGTTGTGAATTTTAAGAGTTAACTTTGGGGTATTTGAGTCAAATTGATTCAAATTTTGATTTTAGAAACTTGTCAAAATTAAAAAAATATTGGATTTGAACCGGGTTGAAATTTAAAATGCTTCACAAATTATCAGATTTTGTCCAAACAAAATTAGGTGTCTACAGCTAGAGTTGTTAATGAGTCAAGTCGGATTTTTGCTCACCCCGAACCTATCCCAACTTTATATTCATCAAACCCAAACTCGACCCAACCTAAAATTTTTTTTTTTATTTTTTCATACCCGAACTCGACCCTACTTGATATTGTATAAACATACCAAACTTGATCCGAAATTAATAAAATATTTTTTTAAAATATAAAATATTATTTTTTAAAAATAAATATTTAAATATATAATTATATAAATATATAATTAAAAAATTAAAAAATAATTTTTTATATAATATTAAATCGGGCGAGTACCTAACCCCGATTTTTTCTTAGCCTTACTCGACTTGACCCAACCTAAAACTCGATTTAAAAAAAAAAATTAATCCTATGAAGTCGGGTTGGGTCGAACCTGTCGGGGGCGAGTTGGGTTACGGACCATATCTACAGCTGCTTCTCTTGCATATTTTTTAGAATAAAAAATAATGCAAATACAAAAGACATTGATTTGGTCTAGGACTAAGGGTTGAGGAGAATTTGTTTATGTTGTTTGTTTTCATGTTGGATGAGTTTTTTTTTTTTTTTTTTTAAGGTACTTCTATAATTATGGGTAAGTGGTTTTAAAATCTTATTTTGAAAAGTGTTGGTGTTATGTGAGACCTTGAAAATGATCTTTTACTTTTGTTGTTTTTCTTTTTTTGTTTGTTATTTTTATTTTTTTATCTTTTTAACTTTTAGAGATTTTTTTTTGGAAAAACTATTTTTAGAAAAGGCTTTTATGAAAATAGATAATAAACTTTAAAAATCTCATTTCGGGAATGGCTCTTATGAAAATATACAACGAATTTTAAAAATTTTTTTATGAAAAAGGCTATTATGAAATAAGCAACGAATTTTAAAAAACTATTTTGGAAAAAGCTCTTATGAACATAGACAATGAACTTTAAAAAAACTCTTTTTGGAAATGGCTCTTATGAAAATAGGTAATAAACTTAAATTTTTTGAAAAAGCTCTTATGAAAAGTGGCAACTAGCTTTAAATATCTCTTTTTGGTGTCAGTTAATTCGAGCTTAATTCTCTTTAGTACTAGAGTTAGTTTGAGCTTAATTCTCCTTGGTGTTAGCTAAATCGAATTTAAATTTTCATATGTACTAGTTAGACTAAGCTTAATTCTCATTGATGCTAGTTAATCTAGGCTTAAATTATGCTAACCAATCTAGGCTTAATTTTCTTTTGTGCCAAATAAACTAGGCTTACTTCTCCATAGGTGCTAGCTAATTTAGGCTTAAATCTTTATAGGTGACAATTGATCTAGGCTTAATTTTCTTTTGCACCAACTAAACTGGACTCTATTCTCTTTCAGTACTAGCTAATCCTGTTTTAATTCTCATCTTTTTCAAAATTTCTTGACATGCATTCTTTCTAAGAACTCAACTTGTTATCATTTCTTATCTTTTTCATTCATTTTTTTAGCAATCCCTTATTTTTGCAGATTCTCTCTTTTTTTCCTTTTTCCCATGACATTCTTCATTCTCTCTTTTGTTTATTTTTGTTGTTATTGTTTTTTTTTTAACTCTTTTCTTTTTAGTAAACTATTCTTTTTTTATTTCTTGAACTGGGAGATCCATTTTCCCTTTTTTTTATTTCTTATTTTTGTTTTTTTCTTCTTTCCCCGATTAATTACTATTTTGCTTCATCTTATTTCTTTTTTTTTTTCTCTTCTTTTTTTTTCTTATTTGACAAAATTGTCTTTTTCTTTCTTCTTTTTTTTTTAAACATTTTTCTTTTACTTTCTTTACCTTTTTATGGCTTAAAGTGTTTCGATTTTCTTTTTCTTCTTCTTTTTTTTGTTATTTTTATTTATTTATTTGACAAAGTTGACAAATGCAACCATGACACAAACATTAACTCACAACAAATGATGTGAATACAAATGTTTTTATGCAAATGCAAGCATCCATGATAGGATTTTTTCATGATGCAAATATCAGTGCAAATGCAATTAACTTTCATGATACAGATGCCAATATAAATGCCGATGTTCATTCATGATATAGATGCCCTAAAGAGATATATATGCAAATTTTGCAAGTCCAATTGTTTTGTTGTTTTTTTTTCTTAATGATGTTGATGCCAATACAGAATTTCATTTAAAAAATGTCAATTGCTCATGTAAATGTAAAAATTTTATGATGTGTGTACCCCAACAAGTCATAATATCAACAATGTGGTTTTTGGACCTTTTCTCTTATGGATGTAGATCACCATGACCAAGCCACATATTTCTTTGTGTTCTTGTCTTCTTATTTTTTCTTTTACTTATTTTCATTCACGTAAACATTCTTAAGACCTTGACATCAAGATTTGTTAACATTATTCCAAATAACACTTACTATTAAGATTTTTATTATTATTATATCATGCACTCAAAAATTTAAACTTATCCAAAATGAGATAAGGTCCAAACGGATAATTATGTAATAAAAGGAGTAAATAAAGTTCATGGGTTTTATGGTCATTCCTCAAAGAAAAAAAAAAGCTTTAATTTTAAACATCTATGCTTGATCTAATATAGACTTTTATTTGAATATAACGTAGGCCAAGGCTTAAGGTTCTTAAAAAAAGGTATAGATAGACCCAAAATAAGTGTTTAAGGTTGATCAAACTAATGATCATTTTTGTTATTTGAATGATTCACTTTAGTGTATTTGTCTTTTCATTTTCCCATGCCTTCCACTCAACATTCATTTTTTCTTCCTTTTTTTTTGCTTCTTCCCTTTTTTTTCTTTTTTTTTTCTTTTTTTTTTTCTTCTTCAAAGCAGATTCAAAATTTTGGGAACCTTTCGTTGGGCATTTTTCCCCTAATATACAAGGTTTCTTTTTGGATATTACCACACTTAAACCCCTTGTTCAATCTTGTTTTGCTTAAGGATAAGCAAAAACTTAAGTTTGAAGGTTTGATTGTACTAAAATTTTAATTTTTTCATGCTCATTTTTAGTGTAATTTTACTTATATTTTGAATTTTTACGTGGGATTTATGGTAAAAAATACTCCTAAATACACATTTTTCTTATGTGTAGGTATAAATAAAGAAAATAAGAAATTTTGGATAATTTGAATACATTTTAGAGGATTTTTTATGCAAATTGTGAAAATGGCCTAAAATTATTACCATTAAGTTAGATACTTAGATTGATTTTATGAGAGTTTTCTTGAACCTTTCTTTCATGAATTTTTTTAGCATTATTTCTAGCATTTTTCTAATGATTTTATTGTTAAATTTTCTCATGGAATACTTGAATTTTTTGTTGTAAAAAATAAAAACATACATACATGCAAGAGGCTTAACAAAAAAAAGAAGGTGTTTATGGTATGGAATGTTACATGTGCATAAAAATTTGCTATCACTTTTTGAAGACTCAAAGAAGAACTTAAATGAGATACTGACATGGAATTTTGGAGAGATTTCATTGGCCATTAAATGGACTTGTTGGAGTGGCAAAATGCAAAAAAAAAAAAAGCTTAGGCACCAAACAATTTTGCAACCATACAGAAGGAAAGAGGAAAGAAGTCTTTAGAAGACCTCTCTTTTCTAAACATTTTAGAGAGAGTTTTTGGGACTCAATTCACCACTCACATGTCTATAAATATGAGTAGAGCTAGCCATTTTAGGGAGACTTTAACTTAGGATTTTATTTTTCTTGTGCTTTAATTTTTTGTATTTTTTTATTTTATTTTACATTCTTAGTAATCAAATAGCCCTGATCTTCATGTTTTTCTATTGATTTTGATTGCACTTTTACATTTTCTAAAATATTTTTCAGTGTTCTTTATGATTTTGACAATGAAATTTGCAAATTTGATTGATTTCTAGCTTAATTCTTCAAGTTTCTTACTGATCTCAATTTTATTTTTGCATTTTCACACTTAACCTAGTTGCGATATTTTAATCAGAACTCAATCATTTTGTATTTGTTTTTGCTCTTTTTTTTTTAAATTTTGTAACTCATTAGGCTTCAACATAGTAAAAAATCAAGGTCAAATTCGTTCTCAATCAATACAATTAATTTTTATAAGTTGAGGTTGAAATCCTAGAAACTGTAAAGATCAAGTGAGTAATTCAAGTTGAAGTTTAGTTTTTCTCTTCTCTAGGTAATTTGTTTGCTCCTTTAAACATATGATCTCTTAGATTTACTTGTTTATCTACTTAATTTCATTTTGTTGCAAATTAATTCATAGATTTATTGGCTGTTTGGATGATTTGTTCATTTACTACTCTATTTTTCCTTATTTTGAGTAAATCTTGATGTGCTACTTCTATGAGCTTGTTTTCTTCTATTTTACTGCAATTTTCTTATTTGATTTTATAGTAAACTTGTTGCTTTAGCTTACATTAGCTTAATTTAAGTTCATTCCCTCTAAAGAATTATAGATATAATTTTTCTTCTATGAATTATTATTTTCTAACTTTCAAATGCAGTTCTATTTTCATGTTTTTAGCTTAGATCTTGCAATTTTCTTTCATAACATGTACTTTGATTCTATTTTTACTTTATTTCACATACTGTTCTTGCAGTTACAATTCAATTTTACTCAATTTGAAGCACGTTAGATTCAATTTTGCTATTGATTTTTAGTTTCCATGTTTAGCATTAAAGTGCAATTTGCAATGTTTTCTTTAATTCTTACATTTACATCACTTTAATTTTACTTCTATTTTGTTTCAATTCATTGCCTTATATTTTAGCTACTTTTTTTGCAATTTATGTTAGTTTACTTAGTTTACATGTTGTATTCTTTTACTTTGTTTAAATAAGCATGTATGATGTTTTATTTGCTTTTATTTTTCATAGTTAACTTAGTTTTATAATCATCCTTTGATTGAGCCAACTATAGAAGGGTATTGGGATAATAGGTACTTAGCTAAGGAATTGCTTTACCTAATTTTTATGGGATGATATCTTGATCGAAATGTCATTATTATTACTTGTATGGCTTGTGCACTTATAGATTTGTCCAATCAATAATGCTATACAATTCTGTTTCAATAGGAAAACATAGCTAGAGATAGATTTTCTTCAACCTGTAGCTGACCAAATGCAATCACTTTTTTGATAGCACAAGGAATAATCCACAATACCTTTTAGATACCTTAATATCTTTTTAATGATTTTTCAATAAAGTTAACCTGGATTAGATTAATATATGCTTATCATGCTTATGACATAATAAATTTCTACCCTTGTACACATTATAGCATACATAAAGCTACTAAAAGCATTAGAGTAAAGACATCTTGCCATTTGCTTCCTTTCTTGTGGAGCCATAGGACACATTCTCTGGTTAAGGCCTTCACCTTTTATCATATGAGTATCTATTAGCTTGCAGTATTGCATAGTGAATCATTTCAAAATTTTCTTAATGTATTACTCTTATAAAAGAGCTAATAACTTCTTAGAACAATCTCTCATGATTTTTATACCAAGTATGTAAATTGTTTCGTCTATATCTTTCATTTTAAAATTTAAAGACAATTAGGTTTTCACCTTGATGATATACTTTTGTCATTACCAGCCAATAGTATATCATCCACATAAATTGACAAGATCACAAATTTATCTTTGTCACTTTTGACATATATATAATGGTCTTCATCAATCATGATAAAATAGTATAAGTTGATGAAATTTAATATATCATTACCTTAAAGATTGTTTAAGACCGTAAATCGATTTTAACAACTTGCACACTTTGTACTATTAACCTTTGTCAATGAAACCTATAGGTTGTTCCATAAAACTATTCTCATCCAGCCCTTTGTTTAGAAAGACAATTTTCACATCCATTTGATGTAATTCCAACTATAAACTAGCTAAACTAGCTAGAATTAAGCGTATTGACATAAATTTCACATCAAAAGAGATAATGTTGGCCAATTTGAAAAACCATTAAAATAATGATAATATGATTTTGAGCATTCTGATGAACCATGTAAATCTCTAAATCATGCTTGTAAGCTAAAAGAAATAATAAATACACCAATATAAATAATGAATTGATTATATATTCTAAATTTAATATAAAAAATTAATTACAGTAATCACAAAGCTTAACTAATAAACCAAATAATCTATAGCTATATATAAAAATAGTCCCCAATTGTCTATTGGATGAACACCTTAGTAATGTAAATAAAATTGATTTGGTGGTTGCATTTGGGAAAACATTGGTTTTTTAGGTTTTTTTACCATAAAATTAGTTTCCTCTTATGTGGTTAACAATATTTTAAAAATAATTAGACGATTAATTTTGGCATGAAAGATTGTTTTAAGCCAAACTTTCCATTTGCTAATGAATTTTGTGCTATCTGTTTACTAAAGAAGGTCATGTATACTTGTTTCATGTTATTTGTTTATACATGAAGGCCATGTGCACCTGTTTCAAGCTATCTATTTATGCATGCAAGCCATGTGTCTATTAACTTTCTTTATCTTTTTAGGAAAATGATGATGAGAAAAAAAAAAGGCATAAGAGAGAGGGAAGAAAAGATGGAAATAAAGTGAAAGTAAAGCTAACAGTGAAAGTAAAGCTAACTTTTTGAAATTCTCATATTCTCTCAAAAAAATTTTTTTTTTTATTTTCTACTCTTGGAATTGGAAATGAATGGAGTGGCGGCAGTATCACCATCGTCGAGCATGCCGATGCATGTGAGCTAAAAGGAGGTGAATGTTTCAAGTAATAAATAAAAGAAAAAGGTTCATTACCATTTGAAAAAGAGAGATATGGTATCATATCTAGTTGTGATTTGGAAAAAAAAAGCTTGAGACACATGTCTTATCATTTTGCTATTAAAAATCACTCACTTTTCTTCTCTTTGGCATTATTTTACAAGCTCAAGTTTGGTAGGGAGGTCATCTATTGGTTTAATTCTGTTGTTTTAGGTAAATAAAGGTTGGGGTCAAACATTATAGGTTAGATTTAGTTTTTTTTTTAGTTCTTTCTTTTTTTTTTTAAAGTTTTGACAGTAAAAAATGTGAAAATAAAGGGAAAGAAAAAAAAAAGAAGAAATAGAGTCTTCTTTTTTATGCTTCAAATTTTCTTTTTGGGTTTAGACTTCAATTCAAACATTTTTTTTTTGTTTTTTTTAATGATTCACTTTTTGTTTAAACTTTTCTTTTAAAAACATTTTTATGCCTCATGTTTCATTGTTTTTTAATACAAAAAAATTAGATTTTTATTATGTGGAGTCAATTCTAATTAGCTGCTAAATTTTTGTGGGTTTTAACAAACATGCTAGAATCTTATGGGTTCTGTTTGTTCCAATTAAGTTAATTTAGTCACTTAGGTTACTGAAGGAGATTAGAATAGGAAGAATGTGGTTTATGCTCATAAATCAGGCAATTATTCTCTCTACCAAGATATTCTACCATACTTGGACTTTGTAAAATGACAAGTGCCAACTAGATTTGTATGGATGTTTACATGTTTGACATATTTACTAAAAAATTCATACTTTAAAGATGCTAAAAAAATGCTTTTTAAATTTCAAGAGACGTGCTACGATTACCTAAAGGTACTTCAGTTCCAGTAACAGTTAAGCTTGTTAAGTCTGAACTATTTCATTTCTATACATGTTGGTTTATTGATTTTTTTTAAAGTTTTGATGTTTTATATGACATATCGGATAAAATGCTCATTCAAACCTCCACAAAAAGAGGGTCACATTTTTTTTTATATTTTATTTCTTACTTTTATATTATGTGGATTTGTTGTATTTTAATTTATATGGTGAATGCAAGCAATAACTTTTTTTTTGACTTTTTCTTGGTTGATATTTTGACCTCTATGAAAAATGTATGTGTTCTATTCTATAAATTTTCAACTACTTAGAGCTAAAAATCCTCTAACATAGAGGAAGACAACTTATTGAAAACTAGGTGAAATTGCACCTAATTGAGGCTTATGGTATAAACTAAGTTATTGAAGATGTAACTTAAAATATGAGCAAAACGGTTCAATATGATCCATGTAGCTGACCCGTTTATAATGAGAAAAGGCTTGATTCATTGTTATTGTTATTATAATAGTTGTATTCCGATAAGATGATGATTGCACCATTGAAATTGATTTCATGCCATTTATTTTTGTATCTTTATAACTAGTGCTTCAGGTGTAACTATTTTATCGTTATTTGTTGTACATATGGATTAATGACCTTTTAATGTGAAACATGAATATTAGTGTCTAGCAAAGATGGTTAGTAATAGTTTTTAATTATTCTTCTAGATATTTAGTGGTTTTAAACTTTATGTAGGGTTTTTCTAATTTGAAACGTTCCATTTATAGAATGGTCCACTTACATATATTATATTGGTTTTAAGCTTTGACTGTTGCTTCATTCATTAATCATTTATATTAATGAATGTTACAGATAGGAGAGCATTTAAAATCATGATTACTTCTTAAGCATCATTTCACTTGACATGGACAAAAATATGGCTAAAATTCCTTTTGGTTTGACTTCGATAAGATTTTTATGATTCTTTAATTTGATGGTTTTTTTAAGTTCAACCAATCTGTCCCTTTTTTTTTCTTTGCAATTTAGTATACTCTTTTTTTATTTTGCTTTGCATGTAATTTTTTTTTAGATTTATTAATTTTTAAAAGTTTGATCTTGTTTTTTTTTTTTATTTTTCTCTATATCATAAGGACGTAGCTAAAGGGCTTGTGACCCTTTCACATTTTTGATATTTTCAGTTTATTTTATAAGTAAAAAAAAAAAAAGGAAAAATGAGCCTTTCAAGCTCTTTGAGATCTAGGCATTATAATATTAGGTAGTTTTGCTACTTTTGTTTTCTTTTTTGTTTCATTGACCCCAATTTAAAGATGCATTGTTTAGCTTCATTCTGTCTGAATTTTTTATTGTTTAGTATTGCTAATTTTCTTTCAAAATCTAGATAGTTTCCTAATTTATTAGAAACCAACCATTTTTAAGATACAATTAGAGACTTTTGAGTTTTGCTTTATTATGTGTTGCCTGGTTGAGGAAAAAAATCCAGGAAATGAAGAAAATATGAAACTTTTATAGCTAAAGTTGTTATTGTATAGTTTTCTTAGAGTAGAAAAACATTTACTTGGAGATATTTACGCCTTTATCTGCCTCTTTTTAATATTTGTTAGAGAATGTTCATTTTTAAAATGTAAAATCCCTTTATTTTACACTGAAAAATCAATTCTAATTTATAGCATAATGCATTTAGAAGAATGCTAATTTTTTGGTTTTACCTCTTAAAGGATCATGCTAAGAAAAGATAAGATAGGGAAGAAAGGAAAATGGATGTCATATCTAAAGAAAGCCTTCAACCCAGAGTCTAAGAAAAAGAAAAACTAGGTTTGGAAAAATCCCATTCAGCTGAAAGTTGCTTGTAATTTGTAGTTCTTGATGAGTTTTTACTATTCTTGATTGCTTTATTTTTCAAAAAAAAAAATAGTATTTTGAGAAGCAGGTGCATTTGTATCCTAGTGCTTCTGATGCAACCACTTTAAAAGCTGCCAAATTATCCCCTTATCAGTCCAAAGAGGAGAAATTATTTGTAGTAGAGGCTAAACAAACCAAGCAGATTTACTTTGTGGCAGTTGTCACTACTATTGATGATGCTATTGCTCCTGCTACTCTGGCTCAGGCTCTTATAAAAGCCATTCAATGTTAACCTAACATAAGTGCTAGGTTTGCTACAAAATTTAAAGAGAAAATGGCAGCAATCAAAATTCAAACCATTTTCCTCTTCTTGTAAAACTTAAATATTCATTTTCTCACAAAAAATTTCTTTATGAAACTCAAAAAATGATTTGAAATTTTTTTATTGCTGCCACTTCAAACTGATATTAATAGGTTGTTTGTTTTACAACTATTTATATGCTATGAAGATGCTCTAAAACTTTTCTTAACTTTGTTTTTCTTAAGCACAAGGTGTTTGTGACTTAATTTTTCTAGTGCTACTACTTATAATTTATTTCTAAACCTAATTATGAATGTAAATCAATTATGTATGTTACTTTTTAAGAATTACTGTAAATCATTCTTTTTGTTTATAATGTCATATATTAGCTATTGCAACAATTTATCACAATTGTAGAAATACTGAAAAACAATGGCTTGATTGTTGAGAAAAGTAAGATGTCTTCCACTTTTTTATTTTTTAATTTATTTAAAAAATGTGTTAATGTAATCATTAAGTCTTGATAATTATTGGAATTAACCTACACCTTTATAGAGATCACAACCTCAACAGTTGACATGAATGGAGACTCTAAAGGGTGACTTGCCCAAAAAGCAAAGTAAATTGACTTAATAGCTCTTCATGTTTCTTTTTGGATATACCATATGATAGCCTATTTTAAAATAACTATAAGTGCACAAATCAAGTAATAAAATGAAAGTATTCTAGTATCATCTCCTAAGAGATTATAGATTGTAATGCTGGGTGAATTTAAGTACCAAAGGTGATATCTTAAACTATTATATCTAAACAAAATGAAAAATTAGAGTGATTTGCAAAACAAAGAAAAAGAGTAATGTAGGCCTAGATCTTTACTTACCAAATGTCACTTGGTAAGCATGAGATGATAGCCCAACTAGATCTAATAAAGTAACTTGAAATTGCTGAAAGTTTGTAAAGAAAAAGATAAAGTTGCCAAAATTATATTATATAAAAGAAAGACTTGAAAACAAAAGATTGCATGAACTAAAACTTAGAAAAAAAAGAAAGTAGGATTGCTGAAACTTATAAAGTATAAAACAATGTTGAAAGAAAAAAGAAATAAAGAAAAAGTAAGCTTTGGAGAAAAGAACTTGAATGAAGAATACTTTTATTAAAGAAAAAAATTTAGAAAACACTTAGTTATTGGAAAATCTATCATCTAAGCCAATAATAAAAGAAAATTAAGAGAAAAGTTCAAAGAGAAAAGAGGGATAAGAATGGTGAGGAGTGAGATGAGAAGTGAGATGATGGATACAAGTGAATGACCTTCCTATTTATAGAGAAGGGTTTGGCTAAGGTAGGGATAAGTGTATAAAAATTTCACTTCAACTCAAATATTGATGGATGAAGGTTTATTTTGACCTTCAAGAAGCTTAACAAAACATAAACTTTTTATCCTTAAAGAGTTTGGCTAAATGTAGTATTGGGGATGGGATCTTTGCCATTCTTCCTGGCTTGATGCAATTTTGATTTAAACTCTCTTATAGGTTAGGCTAAAATAGGATTCATGATAAGATATATACTTTTTATCCAAATTCTTAGAATTCAAAGAGATAAACTCTTCCTCCAATTTAAAGTTTTCAAAGCTAAGCAAAAGAATCATGGTGAAGTTTAAACTCATTTGGCCAAATATACAAGAATCCATTTAAGTTTGAAATTCTTTAAATAATGCATCAACTCTTTTTGGAATAGGTGTGGCTGAACATGATAAAAATTGGAAAATCCTTGATTTTACAAATTTCTCCAAATGAGCATTATCCTTTCTTACATTTCAAATGGTCGAAGGGATCGAGTTCTTGTACATGTGAAACACTTCAAAATTCCTTGCTCTAGTCAAATGGAAGTAATTTTGTGCATGTGAACCTTTCCTTGGTTGCATGGTTGGATGATGAAAAGCACTTAAGGTTCGGCCATCCCTCTTGCATTGCATGGCCAAATGTTAATGTTGCATGTAGGCTTGCATGGAATTCATATTCCAAGGCTTTAAACCTTATAAAACATAAAAACAACATTAATGGCACCAAGATTGAGCAAAATTTGAAATTTAGCACCAATTTTGACATGTAAAAATATTATATTTTTAGGTGCTATCACCATGGTTAATGCAAAAAAATTTTTGCAAGCTAAGATATATTCATTCTCTTTAGATAAAATTAATTTTTAAAAATGATATAGGAAAATTCAATATTAAGTTTTCGTTTATTCAACACTCCCTATTATTAGTGCTTATTTAACCATAACGTTATAGTTATTGTAATACTGAGTTTTATTTTTCCTTTTAGCTTGGGTATTGATAAATATACTTTTATGTTATTTTCTCAGATTGAGATATTATTCGGGAAGACAGAAAACTTTAATAAATTAACGGCAGCTTCTATTGAAGAAAAAGATGCTATGGATGGAGAAGAGCAAAGTAAAAGAAATTTGTTAGTTTTTAGTGGTCAATTTTAAATTATATAATATGGTTAAGGCAATTAGGTTTCTTACACATTGTAGATATATGAGTTATTTTGGTCTTGCTATAGGATGATGATTTAAAAAAATATGTTTTCCTTTTAACATTTAATTTTGTTAACTATTTTTTTTGGCTTTTATTTTCCCAAATATGTTGCTTCATGTTGGTGTCATTGTGAATTGTGAACTATGCCTTAGTTGATTAAAGATAATTATGATTCAACCTTTTTTACATGTTGTGGTTAATCAATTTAAGGATGTTTGATTGAGATATGGTTTGTAGAATGTTTTTCTGTTTTTTAAACCTCTTAGAAGGACACTAGACAAGTAAACTTGCAACTTGAAATGGTCTTTTTCTCATATATACTATACCTTTTAAAATGTTTGTAATATTCAACCTAATCTAATCACTAATGGATTGAGATAAAAGATCAACTTTTTCTTTTAGAAATTTGTTTTATGTAATCAACTTTTTCCCATTCCCTCCTGAATATTGAATTCACCCTAACCTAAGAGTTGTGAAACTTGAAAAAATTATACAGGGAGAGATTGACTTTATTTTGATTGTTTATTTTTTTATTATATTATTTTTTAATTAAATAAAAATTTTATATATTTCAAAATTTTAATTATGTTAAATAAAAAAACCCGTAGCAAAGCATGGGCATCAAACTATTATGTATATATATTACCTATTTTTGCTGAATATGTGCTTCGATAGAGAATGCCAATGGCATTAAACTACTTTATAATCAGTATCGCTTAGGTTAATTTTTCCAGCTTTTCCATTCCACAACACTTAAATTAAATATAAAAATATATGATCAAATATATTGATGTGATGAAGATCAAATAACAATTGATTTTGATGAATTATCTGGTAGAAAATAAAAAAAAATGAAAATTTATTTAAATGAACTATAAAATTAATTCTTATTAATTAAAATATAACATAAGCTTATTAAACAATTACTATATTTTAGTTATCATCAATCATCAATTATTATTTTGTATCATTCCATTTATTTTAGACTTTCAGTTGGTATGCAAAAAAACACAAAAGACATGCATATTTGGTTTATAAATACATATGAAAACATAAAGTAGTAGCGTGGAAAATTAAGGAAAGCAATATTCAAACAAATATATATAATAGCAAGAATTAATTAATTCTACAATGGCGTGTCCTCTATTCTTCAAAACAACAAACATGATGCATAACTACATTGCAAATCACCCAAAGCAAGAGAATTTAGCTTGAGAAATTAAAAACATTTTAAAACTACTCATGAGCAAGACAAAAAGTGGATGACTATTTAAAATGGAAACATCTAAAATTTGAATTTAAATTGGTTTTTCATTTAAATTTTAAAAATTTTAGATACTTCAATAAATTTTGAAATATATCTTTAATAAATAGTTTAAAATTAATAAATATTTTATATATCAATAAAAAAATTTTAAGGGATTTTCTAATTATCAAAAAAAAAATTCATGTAAATATCCATATCAATAAATTTTATCTGGTAATTATATATATTATACTATAATATATATATATATATTAACTTGCTACCTATACGATATATGAATTATCTTTACTTATTTAAATATGTGTAAAAATATAAATTAATACTGTTTAATTACTTGCATATTTAAAAAATATATTATACATATATTATAATTAAGACATCAAATCATAATAAATTGATTATAATTATCTTTTGAATTTAAAAAATATAAATAATAAATGATATTTGTGTTTTGAATTAAAAAAAAAAAACTAAAGGATTATAAAGAAAGTTACCGAAGTAAAAATATCCATTTAAAAATTTTAAATTTAAAAAAAAATATCTCTAGGTAAAATTTTAATCAAATAAGTTTAATTTATTTTAAGTTTTATGTTTTTATTACAATTTATCGAGATAGAGACTTAATTATAGATAATTTGAGTAAGATTTTATTTTTGAAAATTTTGATATTTGAATTTGAATAATGTATAATAGGAATTGTCCATATGTAAAAAAAAAAAAAAGTCCAACTAAGAATCCACGTGGCAAACCTTATTAAATATCTTTATATGTTGTAATATAATATATATAATCTATATGATTAAACATGGTTTTATCCATTTATTTAAATGGATATTTTTATCTTTTTATTTGACTGGGTATTTAAAAAAAATACAATAAGATGAATATTTTCAAGTCCTTAAACTAAAGTTTTTAAATATTAATTCATGTATATTCTTATCAATTTAAACAAATTTGAATTTTTTAAGTGGATTTGAACGATATTAAATAAAGTAAATAATCATATATCCTTTTGTCTATTTTTAAATTAATATTTGAATATTTATTATTATTTAATAATTTAGTTTAAAAGTTTTTGATATTTGATTCTGATAATATATATTACAATTATTTATTATTATCCTATGTATCATCTAAAAAATATCTGTTTAAGTATCCACGTAAGTAAATTTTATTAAATTTGTATATATATTGTAATATAATATTATATATGATATATATATATATATATATGGTCAAATATGATATAATTTCATTTAAAATAATATATTCCAACAAACCCTGTATTATCTCAAATTTCATTTAATCTAAAATATATAATGCATTTAAAATATGATTACATCTTTTTTTTTTTAAATAAAAAACTTAAGTATTAAAACGTACAAGCACAACGTAATTAAAAAAAAGAGTATTTTTGGTATTTTATTTTAAATAAGATTTTCAATGAATTAAAAATTTTAGAATGAAAATTATATAAATTTAGCTTCAAAATTTATACATATTTTTGTAATCATAAAATTCTAAAGGTATTCTTTTAATGTTAACCTTAAATGATTGTAATGAAGAAATTAAAAACCATATAAATAAAATCTTCAAAATTGTGTTTAAAATATTATAAAATTTATTTCCATTACATGATTTCTTATATTTAAATGAAAATATAGGGGTGAGGACTAATCGATTGTAACCAAACTTACCAAAATATATTAATTCGGTTCAATTTATTTAATTTCAATATTAATTAGTAAAAAAATAATTTATTTAATTAATTTGATTGATTTTTATTTTCAAAATTAATAATCGAATAAAGAAAATTATTTAATCTTATTAATTTATTTTTAAATATATTTTTTATATAATATAAATAGAACATAATTGAAATAATACTTTAAAATCATACTAGCAAAACACTTGCAAGTTACCACGGGTCAAAATTTTTTTATTTTGTCGTATCTACTTAATTGATTTTTTAAAAACATAAAAAGGCAAAAGGTAACAAAAAAAATGGGATGATATGTGATTATTTTAATTGGCCTTATATTTTCACAGAAGTTATTTAATTTAAAAAAAATAAAAAAAGTGAAAAGATAATAAATGAAAAAAATAAAGAAATAGTTATAGAGGATGCTCATTATGATTAAGCTTAAAATATTAATTTTTGAAATTAAGATATCAAATAATCATTTCATTAATATAAAATAAAATTAATAATAAAATAAACACTTCTATATATATTTCAAAATTGATTGATACAAAACACCTTATACCTGATTCCGCTCCACTCTTCTATTTTTTTAAAAAAATAAGACCTATTTCGATTTGATTTTGATTTAAAAAAATTATCCCTTTAGCTAATCGAGATAGATTAAACTTTTATAATACAAATTATTTTGATATATCTATCAATTGACACAATTTCTTATAAAATTGATCTTATTAAAAAAAATTTTTTTAAATAAAAGAGAAAGGAAAAAAGTTAAACGGAGTTGCAATGTGGACACCTCAATCGGGATTCTTTTTTAATTAAATTAATTTAATAAAAAATAAAAAATAGATTTATTAAATTAAGGTATTAAATAAGGATCTTATCAATATAATACATATATATAATGAAATGAAATAATAAAAATAAAATTATATTAAGGATCTAAAAAAATAAAAATAGAAACAAAAATCAAATACCCACATGATGACGAACTTCCATAATATCTTTTTTTAATTATCAAATAAAAAATAACATATATTAAATCAATAATATTAAACGAAACCCACTTCTTTATAAATTTTAAAATATTTTAAAAATTTATTAGATATTAAAGAAAAGTGAAAAAAAAGAAAAAGAAGCAAATGATTGGATACGTGATATAAACTTAGCACCAAGGAAGCCACAAAAAAATATAAATTCATTAAAATATTTATTAAATATAAAATGGGAAACAATAGATAAGAACAAAAAGGAACAAAAGAATCAAACACATGACATATATTTAGTATTAAGTGAATTCTAAAACAAAAAAATTAAATCTTGAGAAAAGAACAAAAAAAAAAAAATCCAAATGTGATGTCAACACATTCATCAAAAAATTTTTTTTTTGCAAAAAACAAAAAAAAAAGAAACAATATATTCTAATAATAATATAAAATGAGTCTTAAATTTTTTAAAAAATATTTTAATTTTTTATTGAATAAATAAACAAAAAAAAGAAAACAAGAAAAAAGAATCAAATAACTTGGCATGTAATGTACCTTTGAAATCAAATTAGTTATAAAAAATAAAAAATAAAATTTTATTTATTAAATATATAAAAAAGACAAATCAATTAAAAATTAAAAAAAAAAAACGCGTGACATACTTTTGATAAAAAAATAAAATAAGTATTAAAAAATTTATCGAATCTTCTTGAGTTAAGTTGGTTCCTAAAATATAAAAGGTACATATGAAACATTTAAAAAAATTAAAAAAAATAGACGTGATATCAAAGAAAAAAATATAAAAAAAAATTGAAAAAGAAAGCAAGTTACATTTAAAAAAGGATTATGTGACAATACATAAAAATTAAACGAGAAAAAAATTTAAAAAAATCATTTAAGTGGGTCTCACAAAAAGTACGATTCTCATATTTAAAAACAAATTGAGTGGACTCCAATGAAAAAAATTTTAAAAATGAGTCTCACCTTTTAAAAAAAATTTATTAAAAAATTTTAAAAAATTATAGTGTTAATGTTAAAAAATTAATATAAATGAATGTGACACATAATGTATATTCATATATATATAATTAATTAATTTATAAGATACTCAAATGTGTAGATGAATTTAATTGTAATTATGAATAAATAAATTATTTATATTAAATTAAAAAAATGAATCCCACAATAAAAAAAAATAGGTTAAAAAAAAACAAGATAGAGTCTCGTACCCAAAAAAAAAAAAAAGAAAGAAGGTGGGCCTCATACGTTTCAAAATTTTAAAATAATAAAAAAAACAACTGGGCCGCAAAAATTAAAAAATAAAACTTGATAAAAAATAATGTCCCACGTCAAAAAAGCCCGTTTTTAAAAAGAATGTGAACCCCGTATCTTTTAAAAGTTTAAAAAATAAATAGATAGTCTTACTAATTAAAAAAATAAAAAATAAGATGTGAGCCCTATACTAAAAATTTTAACTAAAGAAGCATAGGTCTCACCTTTTTAAAAAAAATCAAAAGGATAAATAGGTGAATCCCACAAAAAAAAAAAAAAAACCTAAAGGGCCACCACTTGGAAAGCCAAACACGTGGCAACTACATGTATATATACAGCATTTATATATAAGATATAAAAAGTAATACAAAATATAAAAAGTGAAATGATAAAAAATGTTAGTAAGGGAAAAAAACAAAGTCTCACCATTTGAAAATAGTAGGCCATGAAAAGAAATAAATTTATGATATTATATATTTAAAAAATAAAAAAATATTAAATATTAAAAAGAGTAAAATTGAAAAAAAAAAAGAAATTAAATTGGAGAAAAATGGGTCCCATCAAAAAATTAATTGACCAGAAAGTAATAAAATTATTTTATAATATTAAATATTTAAAAAATAACAAAGAATAAAATATAAAAATAACAAAAAGCAAAAAAAAAAAAAGTCCCACAAAAAGTTACAGACCCGACCTGAAAAAAAGTAAAATTAATTTAATAATACAAACAAAAACAAAAAAGGAAAATGAGGAAAATAAAAAAAAGAATACCAAAGCTGTTGGAAAAAAATGGGTCATACAATAAAAATGACGAGTCCTACTTGAAAAAAATTAATTTAATAATAAAAGATATAAAAATTAAAAAAAAAAACAAAAAAAAAGTAAAAGGAAGCCAATTTGTGGCAATACAGTGCTACCATACATATGCAGCATTTATATTCTAGGTAGATATATAATATATCATTTATTTTATATGATAAATAATGTATACAATATATATTGTAAATACAATAAAATAAATTATATAATTTGTATGTAATAAAATAAATTATATAATTTTCAAATAATTAAAATCGAATAAACTTATTATCGTATCGATTTTTTTTTAATTAAAAGACATTTGCATTAATTGAAAAGAGGACATTCCTATGACAATTACGTTTGTTTCTTGGTGACATCCCTCTTCCCAGTGTATGGTTTCGATGGTTTCTACTGCCACTCTTGCTAGCGTATGGAGGAGTCCCATTTGCCACGCACTTTACACGAAGACATCTCCTTTCAACGAACTACATTAGCCCCATTCGTGCTTCCTCGACAAGGTTCCCTACGGTAGAAAGTTAGTATTCCGAGCCTGTGTGATTTGTGTGATAATCTCTGGTGCGTCTACTTCCAAGACTATTTTTTGAAAACCCATGTCAACTGCATATTCTACAGCTTGCTGCTGCCATTCCCTCCCTTATTTCTGATCTTTGATCCCTTTAACAGCCGTGGACATTGATCCCAGAACCTCACCAAAGTTGTTTCAGGTAATGACTCCTATACCACCTGTCCCCTTCCTTTTATCCAGCGCCTCATCAAAGTTGATTTTCACTATGTCTCCAGTGGGTGCTTGCCATCTGTCTTCTGCCCTTGTCTCTAGAACAAAGTGTCGTTCACTTGCTCTGTGATAGTCTTCCAAATACTAGTTGACAAACGCCACCGTACTCTGATAGCTTCCAACCACTTTGTTTTTTATAGCTTCATCCCTACCCGACCAGGTCGCCCAACATACCAATATAGCTTTCCTAAGAGTTTCCTTGTCCATGCTGTTTGCCTGTGAGGAAATCCACTCCTTGTTCTGCACCTGAGGTCCCTGCCAATCCCCATTGATCCGTACGTGGTTGCATACATCCATAGCACATGGGCATTCTTTTATTACATGAAAACCTGTTTCCTCCTGAGTAATGCACTTTGGGCATGTAGACTGCTCCAGTATTCTTCTTTTATTCAATTTATCATACACCGGCAATATTTCATAGCCCATTCTCCATGCAAATATCATTATCTTGCTTAGGACAAACGTTTTTCATATTTTGTTTCAACCAAGTTTGCTGCTTCCACCTTTTATCCCTCCATTTGCTCTTAACTCCTGGCTTAATGTGTGCTCCCTTGAAACAAGAAGGTGACAGCCACTTCGCACGCTGTAACTTCCAGATTTAGTGTAATGCCATACTAGCACATCAGGCAGGCCGCTCCTGCTGATGGGGATTGCCTTGATTTCTGAGGCGATATCCTTAGGGAACATCATGTCTAATTTATCTTCATCCCATTGTGTAGTATTCACCCTGATCAAGTAACGCACCATTTCTTTTACCGGGGAATAGTTATCTCTAGGCATAGGAATGAGGCAACCCTCTTCCGGTATCCAATTGTCTGCCCACGCTCTGATGCTTTCTCCGTTTCCTACACGCCACCGAATCCCAAGCTGTTAAGTACTTTTGCCCATCCAAATACTCCAAGAATAAGACGCAGAATTCCCCAAGTCAGCTTCAAGAAAGGAAGTTTTAGGGAAGTATTTAGCCTTAAGGACTTTGTACACTATTGAAGAAGTATTTTATAGTAAACGCCACCCTTGTTTCGCAATCAAAGCTCTGTTGAAAAGTTCTATATCTCTAAAACCCATACCACCGGCTTTCTTCCCCATGCACATCTGTTTCCAAGACATGCAATGTATCCCTCCTCTCTTCATAGTTCGACGCCACCAGTAGTTACTAATAATCATGTTTATATCATGGCACAGTCTTTTTGGGAGCATGAAGCAGGACATTGCATATGAGGACGTCAACTGTAGCACTGATTTGATAAACACCTCTTTGCCACCTTGAGATTTCCATCTGTGGCTCCATTGTTTTTTTCTCCTATTCATCTTCTCCAAGACCCCTCCCTATGATCATTGTTAGACCAAGGTATTCTTCGGATTGATTGTGACTTATACTCCAAGTTAAGTGGATTTTGATTATTTTGACTAATCACTTTAATTTGATTCCATTTAAATTATTATTTCATATAAGTTCAATTAATTCGAGTTTTAAATTTTCATTCTCTTCGATCACCAAGCCAACCCTCCTAAACCAGTTTCTACGCTCTCCCTTCTCACACCATTTCACCACCACTCTTTTCCATGGCGATCAAACCCCAATCATATAGGGGAAATTCAGGGGTTTCTCTTATACAGTTGTTGCAAAGCGTTTTTGGTTGAATTTCTCAAATACCCAGCACAAAGAAGATTTGACGTTGGTTCCAGTTTTGACCTTTTAAGGGGTCGCTGCTAAGTGCCTTCTTTTTGCAATTTATTATATCATTTCTTTATTTTATTTTCAAATTTTAGTCCATTTTAAGTATATAATGATACCAGCTTAAAATTAAATTCGCAAATTTAAGATATAATATAAAAATAAAAAAATTAAAATCCGGTTTGAAATTTTAGAAAATTTAATTTGTGGATTTGCCCAAAAAAAAAAAATGCTTCACATATAAATAAGAATTGTCACATAAAAAATTATTTTTCATTTTTTTTTTGACAACAAACAGACAAATACAGGAAATACTGGCTCTTATTTCTATAACAAATTAAAATTTGTGGAACATGCAACTGATTTAGCTCTGCCATTTCTCTTTTCCAATAGTATCTCATTTCAAAAATCTCAATATCATTCAAACTTTTGTTTTTTATTGTTTGTCCTTGTTATTAAGGATAGAGCTTTTTTTGCTCATCATAGTCTTTCAAGAAATAATTTTTCCGTAGTCAGAACGAAGAACAATACAGTTCTTTTCTACATGATATATTTGCTGATGTTGTATCTAGCTGGGGCCACTGGTGGTTCACTGTTTTACTTGGTGCACCATGCATTCTTGGCTTTATAATTTAAGGTACCATGATGCTCCAAGAAATATAGCAACACCAAACCCCAAACTTAAGTAATTTAGGATACATCACGTGACACTCTTCCTCATGTTCAGGCTCAATAAGAACAACTTATTTAAATGAATTACTACGTGGACAACAAATGTGGGGTAACAAGCAATGAATAACAAATAACGAGTGGTACAACAAACACTGTAATCTCTTAGCTTTGATATCATGTTAACATCCCACTTAAAACCAATTAATAATAGGTGGACAAGTCTTAAACTTTTCGATAGGACCAGTAGAAATCCAACTTAATCCATTTAAACTACACCGCACAATAGACTTTAATACATGGTTGTACAGGTCTGACATGAGAAGTTCATTCTACATATTACAAGAATATAATCTTCTAATTTATTCATTAACGTACTTGCAAGTTGGTATTTATGTAAAGATTTGCCTATGATTACATAGGAAAATTTCTTCATGTTCTGATGAACCATATATAATTCGGTCTTTTCTTACTCTTAGCCATCCGCCACAGGGACAAGCAAACTGGACGATGGACCCTTCAAAGACTCCAGTATTGCATATATATAAGAATCTTTGGCATCAACAAAAAAACCACGGTACTACATACAAAAGGCATGATGAAGGGGAAAGAGGGAAGATAATAAGGAAGAAAGAAAAACGATTAATCTGGCACACTTATGTCGATGGTATCCATGGTCACTGATTATAGTTTTACTAATTTATGAACAGTTTATTAATCTAATGTGCTATTTGATAAATTTGAGGGGGTGCCAATTATTATGTATCTTGGCCTATCAGTAACTTCAGCAGGATTGCTCCTGCAAGATGTTCGATTTTCATCTTGTGGCAGATAGACGTGTGGACACAATAGCCCTAGCTTCCCTAACTTGCAACTAGCCTTACAGTTTATTTAGTATTCCTCCAGATGCTGTTCAAGAACTGCTGCTTAATAACATGATTTAAATCATGCAGCCAGGAACCATTAGAGTTGAGGCTTTTTTTGGTGGTGTTAACCCTCTTTATGACTTTATCTGGGTACTAAATGTGATTTTAGTTTATTTAAAGTCAGTTTATTTAGTACTAAATGTGATCTTTTTGGTGGTGTTAACCCTCTATGACTCAGAAGGGGACTCTTATGAATTGAATAGTGGACCTGCTAACTAACAATTACTGCAATTACTGGACTTGTTAACTAATTGTGATATTCATTCCAGTATGGTCATCTCGTTCTTTTACTTGCTCAAAGTATCCGTTCTTTGCCCCATGTTTCATTCTAGTTGCTTCCTTTTTTGTGTTATACTGACATATTGGGCAGTTAATGCATTTTTCTATTGGATTTACTTTCTCCTCTTTCTTCATCTGTTTTCTGGGATAACGATTGTCAAGTAATGAGAGACTTTTACTTGCAGTGAGACAATATTGCTTGTGATTACTGGGTCCATAAAGTTATCACGTGAAATGATTTATTGTCTTCTGTTTTCTTCTTGTTCTGCATTCTGCCCAGAGGGAACTAACTGCAGGTGCAGATATCGTAAAAACGAAGTGTTGTATCATCGATCCTCGTGTGTAACCTTTAGAAACTGACTTTCTACTTGAATACAGCTGCAGGATCAAGGAAATATATTGCTTGTTTTGCCGGTATCGAATGAAAATACAAGCCAGTAGCTCATTTCACTCTTTTGCACTGTAGTTTCTTGGGGGGAAAAGATCTTGCCAGAAAGGGTTAAAGAACATTTAACAGTCATCACCCTTGTCTAACTACCATTTTTAACTGTCATTAAACTCAAAAACTCCTTCTGCCCTTTTTGCCACTAATCCCAAACCCTGCTGAATTAAACTTTTTCCAAGCTCAAAATGGTGGCATCTTCATTGTCTTTGCAGTTAATACTGAACTCAGATTGGCGTGTTGTTACTAGTTGAGGGAGAGCGAGCAGCGCTCCCTATAAATAGAGGAAAAGAGACCTCAAAAAGAAGCAGGGGAAAAGGGAAGAGGGTGAAGAAGAAAAATGAAGAGAAGAGCTGGCAATTATTGAAGTAAATGACCTTGGCTCTTTCCAGATGAAGATAATTTCGTCAATGCATATAGCCGTATGTCTTTCTCTTTCTATTATCTCAAAATTTTGCTTTTAGATTCTCTACTCCAATTTTAATAGATCTTTAACAGAATGATGTGAAAAATTAACTTCATCCTTTTTTATTTGATACGAGGTGTTGAACCGGGATTTTTCAAAATAAATATATATGAGCTTCGATAGTTGGAGTGTTGAATGAAGATCCAGTTCGTCACATGAAAAGATAAAAATAAAAAAACTCAAGACTCATTGAAAAGTCTAAAATACGATGGAAACTGAAAAAGACAACGAAAACAAGAGTAATAGAGAACACAAGAACACAAAGCTTTACATCCTCTTGAGAAAAGCCCAAAAAGTTATTTTGTTGATAGTTTTAGTTTTTAGGAATGTAAATAATATATGGAAAAAAATAATTTCTTCCCTTCTTTTTTTTTTTTTTTTTCCTTTCCTTCTACTGGTTTGCTTCTGAAGACTGCTGTCAAGATTCCATCATCGGGCCGCCACCTCGTGTCGCCGACTACTCGCAATGATCCTCCAAAACCCATTTTCTCATAATCTATTGAAAATTTTCATCTTTTTCCTTCGAAGGATGCGTCTTTGACAGAAGAAATCAACCTGCATGGCTAGTCTGTGACATGATGTAGGCTGTGTTCTACACAAAATAAGCTGGACCATATTAATTTCATCCTCTGTTGGGTTCTTCGTTGACTATTCTGGGTTGTTGTTTTGTTTAGGGGCTAAAGTGAAGTGTTCTAATATGGTGTGAAGTCAAGAGGAGCATTTCACCTACAATATTCTTTATTATAATATTGTAATTGTCTAATTACAATAAAAAATTATATAAAGTTTCAAAACTTATAAATGTGGGTTGAGCTGGAATTGTTTGTCTGAGTATTATGAGATACAAAATTTATCAAACCATTAAACTTATTTGTTGTTTTATGAACTTTATTAATATTTTCAAAGATATGATTGACACAAAGCTTGGTACGATTTGAATCTTGTACATCAGTTCATAAAGCTATGAGCTGAATCCATTGAAGGCACAACAGAATTAATTTTCATGATCCACAGCTAAGCAGTATCCATCCATGTCTCATGAGTACCTCACAATTTATAATTTATATTTATATCACATTAGTATCGTATCAAATAAGTGTAAAATAAAACTTATCACATTAAGTTATGTTCACATATTAAATATAAAAATAAATTTTTTAATTTTTATTAAATTCATATATAATTTTTTGTTAAAGTTTTAAACAATATTTTTTTTACCGTATTATTGTGACATTTTTAAATTTATCAAGTCGAACCAAAAGGATCAAGAGGATACAGTCTAAGTCAAACGAAATAACCTAAAAATTCAACCTTGTAGATGAACAAAGAAGAGGAAACAAGCCCCTTAACCTGTATGCATCAAAGATTTTATACTCTTTTTATCAAGTGTAGATTGCATTCAACTTTATATTAATTTTGCTCGTTTAGCTTGTTTACTAATTTCTTCTATCAGATGTAATAATTACATATCATATATAAATAAATAAATATATATAATTGTTTGATTATAAGTTTAATTTCTAATTGTAATTGTAAGCTCATTAAAAAATATAAATTTAATACAAAATGATATTTTTTAAAATAATATAATCAGGAGTATCTAGAAATTTTTTTAGTACAAATGAAGTTATAATCTAGAATAAAAAAGGATTATGAGTTTTTACCTATAACATTGTAATAAAATTAATCAATTACAAGTTTATCAAAATTTTATGTAAAGTCTACATCTATAATTGATAGATTTTTACATAATTTTTTATTATTATTAAACAATTGTAATATTATAATAAAAAAATTATGGGTGATATGCTCTTAAAAAGATTACAAGTGTGAAATTTAAATATCAAAACTGTTAAATATTACTTTTTAAAAATAACTGCATAAACCAAACTTCAATTTGAATATCCACAAACTTTACCTATACTTAATCCTCCTCCACCTTAAATACAAAATAGTAATTTATAGATTATGCAATCTCATTACAAGGCAATTAGATCCACCATTAGATGTAGGGTCAAGCACATTGCAATATGGCCTCTCAATCATGCGGAAAAAAAAAAAAAAGGATGAATTCAGAGTAGTAAGGATAATTGGACATGATCATAGACTTGTGCTAAGTTTTATTTATTTATTTATTTATAACTATGATACGATTTATATGGAATTATAAATTTAAACATATTGGTTAGAGGTTATTATTTTTTCCATTTCACTGAACATCATTAGGTCTAAACTCATTTTCTCCGGTCCTAAGCCATCACCTTCTTTTTTTCATAAATTCATCAATGAAATATATATATATATATATATATATTATATTTGAAGTTCTTAGGTTTTAAATTCTGATCTTTAGAATTAAAAATATAGTATTTTATCAATAGATCATACGATTATTGGCATCAATGAAATATCGAATAATGCCAAAGGAGAAAAAACAAAGATATAAATGATCAACATGTGTCAACAAGCACTGATCATCCAAAGGATGTTTCTTGTAAGGATATAGCCAATTATTTGAGCGCAATGCATTGCTTTATTTACTCACAAGTTTCTTGTCCATGTGTGTCACAATAGATGCAAAGAAATTGCACATGGGTTTTGGTGAGAGGAAGACAACACAAACTTGAGTAGAAATTGATATATTTGAGCTTCAAGAGGTTTTTCTACATTCTCTTTGTTTCAATCCATGTGATTATGTCTCTATATTGGGACCTTTGTCTCTAATTCAACCAACATATGCATCTTCATCATGTAATTGTCTTATAATAGCTATATAACACAGAACAAGCCTCATGAGACACAATAATTAATAATGAAGCTAAGATTAAATAATTTGTGTATTTATATTTTATTTATTTTGTGTTTAATATATGTAAAATAAAAAATTTATTATATCAAATTCAAATCGACACATCAAATAAGAAAAATATTTTTTTTTAATTTTTATTAACTCTTATATAATGCTTATAAAATTTTTTAATCGTGTCATATTATCGTATTATATTTAAATTATATAATTTAGTTACAGTCTAATGTGTAAATGAGAAAAAAAAATTAAGTTTTTTAGAGTAAAATCAAACTTTTAATTTGATTAATCAACTTTCATAAAAACAAATCTTAGAGGGCAGAAACTTATAGTCCTCCCTCATATTAATAAAAATAATTGCAATGAAAATCGCATGATTTTGGAATTTGGTTCAGATTGGCATGGGAAGGACAACAGAATTGAGCCAAAGGCTTGGAATTGAAATGTTAAAACTCTACCATGTTTGGTAACAGCTTTTGGATTGAGCTTTTTACTTTGTCATTAAAAAAAAAAAGTAAAAAACATGAACGTTACTTTGACCAGATGGTCCATTTGATAAGTAATTAATCAATCATCTTGTTCTCCTTTTATTAATATTATTACAAAGTTAATTGTAATATTTTGATCATTAAAATAAAAAATTTAATATTTTATCAACAAATTATATAATTATTTTGATGAAATTAATCATAGTTGTCATAACTATATTAACTATGAATAATTACGTGCCAACCAACCAAGAGTGATCAAGAAAAATATGGCAATCGATGATTCCATTTCACGCTGCTTGGCAATAGGATGTCATTGAGTTTTTAGCTTTAGTAGTCTTAAGACTTAGTAGCCTCTCCCTACTTTTCAAAATGGGAAAAATGATTCCAAACTACTTGATTTTGGCTTTGTATTCCCAGCATAGTTGAGCTTTTGTATGTTTTATTCCAATCCAACCGACAAGGATGACCCCAAAGCAACCTTAGAGAACCAAATTGCAGAGAATTAAGCAGATAGCTGCTATTGGTTTTTTTTTTTCTTTAATCTGCTAGAATTATGTTCTACTGCCAGCATTACTTTCCCATTGTTATTGCCTCAGTTTCTTCCCCCATTTATTTCCTTCTCTTCTTGCATGATTAATTGTGTTTAACTAAAATCAAAGCTCAAAATTTAATTCAACTGATTCATATAATTAATTTTAAAAAATAATATCAAATAAATATAAATTTTAAAGTCTAATTCCTACCATTCTTTTTCTTATTTTCAAGCTGTTGGCTTTTTAATTAAAAAAAAATAACCAAAATAAGTCTTGGTCTTGGAAACATTTCAACAAATGGCCTGACAGCCGAGCGAAAGTGAAAGTGATGTCATTTAGGTCC
This sequence comes from Durio zibethinus, assembly GCF_047325235.1. Lineage (NCBI taxonomy): Eukaryota > Viridiplantae > Streptophyta > Magnoliopsida > Malvales > Malvaceae > Durio > Durio zibethinus. The sequence goes on from NC_143170.1 coordinate 24,453,112, forward strand.
ATTTCTTGAAATGGTCTGGTAGGTGTGTGGAGGTTGAGACAAAAGTTTTGGGTAGGTTTCAGCTGAACGATTGTAACACACACGATAGCTAAATTTCGCAGGTTTAGTTGAACTTGAAGCATCAACACAAATACGGTAAAGTGGATTTTCTTAAGCATGTCAACATGCAAGCAAAGATTGGGGCCAACAATCAATATTGAGGCCTACCCACTGAAACATCATGTCGTAGATGAACCATGCTAGATCACGGGGAAACTATACATTTATATCTTAACCTAAATATTAAAATATTCTACAACATTAAGTAATTTCAGTTAATACATAATATTATAAATTTTTAAAAATTTATTTAAATTTAAACTAAAGTTTTTTTAAACTTGATTGGATTTGATAGAAAAATTTTTTTTATTCAATTTGATTCATTAAATTTGAAAAATTAACTTTTAACATTTTAAATAAATTTAAAAATAAAATAGTTATTTTTTATTTTATAAAATTTAAAATACATATAAAAACTAATAAAAATATATAATTTATTTGGTTAAGATATATATATATATATATTATTTTTAGATCCAAAAATTAAACCAAATTGAAACAGTTAATATCCAAATGTTGATCAAACTTTACAAGGAAAAATTAATTTAAATTAAATCAAATAATATAATTAATTTAAAAAAAATTTTTTTTCTCAATTCTTGATCTGTCTAGATTTTATCGAAAGAAAAGAGGAAAAACACAATGGTTGATTTACGTAAGAAAGGTAATGATTTTGAGGGGTAAAAATTAAGCAGGTTGATTACAACAGCAGTACAGAGCAGCGTTCGATTCGGTTGGATAATAAAAGCCGAGGCAGCAGAGCAGAAGAAGAGTAGCATCACGTGAACCCTTAAATTTGGGGCCAATTTACCCAAAATAACTGCTTTACATAATTGCTTCACATGCTCCTCTGCTGCTGTTCATCGAATCTCCCCTTCCTACAGCTATCTTTAAGGACTTAGGACCACTGCTCCTTTCCCTTCCTTAATCTTTCTCCATTAGAAAGGCCACCTCAGGCCAGGCCTTGCACTGGCCGACATAAAAAAGTTATTTGACCAGACCATATCAGCGTCCTTGTTACTTAAAACATAAGCTAAACGTTAAATGACCCTCTATAAAAAGTTGTTCTTTTTTTTTTTTTTGTATATATATATATATAAATTAATTAATTAATACTTAAAAATATATATATATAATTTACATTTTAAACCTTCAAATTATATACATAATGCTAATCAAAACTTTAATCCTTAATTATGTGAAATTATATTTGTAACATTTAATAAATATTATTAAGTTGTATTCATTAAATATTTTATTAACATATTTTTTCATTAATTATGTCAAATTATATTTGTAACGTTTAATAAATATTATTAAGTTGTATTCATTAAATATTTTATTAACATATTTTTTATTATATTTTAAAAACTTATATAATTTTATCCATATAATTAAAATTGTTTAAAATTGATCAATTATATTATTTATCACTTGACATTTATATAAAAATTTTTATAAAATAATTATTATTTTTACTTAATAAATAATATGTACATAATAAAATTATATAAATTAAATATTATAAAAATAAATTAATAATATCAGAATTTAAATTAAAATAATATATTATTTAAAAATTTAAGATATAAATTGTAAATTTTATTTTTATATATTAATTTAAATATTTTTCAAAATTCAAATATAAAAAGTGTAATTAACTCTTAGTAACAGTGTCTTTTCTTTCTTAATGTCTTATGGAATATAGTTAGTGACTTGATGTAGATATCGAAAATGTACTGATGAAAAAGATTTTAGCACTTCCAAAGCCAAAATATCTATAGAAAAAACATTAAAAAGTATATCTCCTTCCTCTTACTATATGATACGATAATGAATCTGATGGAATTTTGTTTGGATAAAAAGTTAGGCGATAGTGGCGAGTGCACTTTATAATAAGGTGTAAGTAAAGGAATATTAATAAAATTTATTATTTTATAATATATTCACTAAATTAAAATTTTATTTATAAAAATTTATTAAATTAAATAAATAAATATAAATAAAATGAATATAAATAAATTTTATTATGTTTGTAATAAGTTTATTAAATTAATAAATTTTAAAATATTATTTATACTAATTTATTTAATTTAATAAATAAATAAAAATGAAAATATTTGCAAAATGTTCATTAAATATTTTGTTCACTTACATTTAAGAATATAAATAAATCAAATATAATATTTTTTACTATATTTATTATCTATTTATTTAACTGATAATTTTTAAAATATTATTTATAATAATTTAGTAAATTTAATAAATAAATATAAACAAATAAAAAATTATTTTTTAGTAAACTCTATCAAACAATATGTTAATTTATGCCTTTTTTTTTTTAATTTTTGAAAACTGAAATGGTGCGCGAGGCAGATTTCTAAAGCAGTCGGTGCTTGCAATTGCAAGCATTAATTTACGAGTCTAAACTCATTTGATTTGATTATGTGGGCCCGGTGTCTTAAATTTACAGGTCTTGTCCTTGATGCCATAAATTTTAAGGAATTTAAATTAATTAATTAATTAACATAATTAAATAATTATTTACTGCTACTCTTATTTTTAAAAAATATAAATTAAATTCCAATCAAGAATAGCCACATATGCTTATTGCCGGATTATTCTTGACAATCCCCTTGGCTCTTCCCCCATATGAGTAAAGTAAAAACCAAACAAAGATAAAAGATAGATAAAAAAAAAAAAAAAAGCGGCCAAAACCTGCTTAAAAGGCCACCGCTTCGCATGCCTTTTAACGACTCTCCTTCTTCACCTTAAATTAGAAAGGCCTGGACGAACCTTGGACATCTCCCAGCACTGGAGACTTGCCCAATGCCACCTCCACCCGCACCGCCTGCTGCTCCACTGCCGCAGCAAAAGAAGTAAAAACGAAGAATGGCGCAATCCTTTAAACTCAAAATTAACACTCTCCTTAATAAGCTCGGTGACCGAGACACGTTCTCTCTCGCCGCTGCTGAGCTCGAGTCCATTTCTAGAAACCTCGATGCTACATTACTTCCGACTTTCCTTTCCTCTATTCTTTCCGTTGATTCCTCCGATAAAATAGGAATCCGGAAGCAATGCGTGAAGCTTATTTCTGTTTTAGCCGTTGCATATCCAAATTCTCTCCCTCATTTCCTCCCTAAAATCCTCTCTAGCCTCCTCCGCCGCCTCCGGGACCCCGACTCCGCCGTCCGCTCCGCCTGTGTAGACGCGGTCTCCGCTCTCTCCGCCAACCTCACAAAATGCAACTTCTCCTCTTCGTTTTTGAAGCCTTTGAGCGACGCGCTTTTCACGGAACAAGAACCGAACGCGCAGATCGGGGCGGCATTGTGTTTAGCTGCTGCGATCGACCGGTCGCCGGGACCGGATCCTGTTAGGCTGGCGAGGATGCTGACGAAGCTGGAGAAACTCGTGAAGTGCGATGGGTGCAAGGCGAAGGCCGCGGTTTTGGTGGTGATCGGGAGTGTGATCGGTTCGGGTGGGGCGTCGAATTTGGGTCAAGCCATGATGAAGGAATTGGTTGGGTGCTTGATTGGGTTTCTGAGTAGTGAAGATTGGGCAGCGAGGAAGGGAGCGGCCGAGGCCCTTGGGAGGTTGGCCGTGGTTGAGAGGGATTCATTGACTGAGTTTAAAACTGTTTGCATGAAAGTTTTGGAGGCTAGAAGATTTGATAAGGTTTTTTTGCTTTTCAACAAATACTACTAGTTTTTGGCTTTATCGTGATATAAATTCTAGTAAGGTCATTTACATTTTGGTTTACGTTATTTCTTTTTTCAATTGTTTTTAATTTTAGTGTTATATTTGGATGCGATCATTATATAGGTAAAAGCTGCTAGGGAGGTTATGAGTCAGATGTTAGAGGCGTGGAAGCAGGTTCCTGATGTTTCAGAAGAGGCGTCTCCGCCACCTCGATCGCAGGCTTCTTCTAAAGGTATGTGATGATCTGCTTCTGTTTGATGGGCGTTAAAGCTCCTAATATTGTGTTCTAGTTAATCTGGCAGGTTGATTGTGTCTTCTAGAACCTCTAAATTAGGAATGTTGCATTGCCCCAAAACATCTTTGTTGTGAACTGGTTATTTGGTAATTGTATATTTGCAAAGCGAAGTTTGATATGATCCCTTTTTTGTGGAATAATTTGACCATTTTTGGCAGCATATGTCTGATTTTTTTTTTACTTGTATACTGGATTTGGTTCTGTTCTGATAACAGAGGATGCAAGTGATGGACGCTACCCACCCGGCTCTAAAATTTCTTCCAATGCGGATGTTGCAGCTCCTCAAACTAGAAAGAAACCTACTTTGATTACAAGGTCAACTCCGCCTGATAGTTCCTTTGCAACCACAGCTAGGAAGAGAAGTCCTTTAAAGGCAACCATTCAGAAAGTTAATGGCAAGAAGCCCCTAGACTGGAGAGTTGAGATTGCTGTTCCTCATGCCACTACTGTGACAGGGGCACGTGAGGGTAGTGTTAAGGAGAGGAGTGAGAATGTATTACAAAGGAAGAATAATGAGAATGTGAAGTCTGCAAAGTCTGAAATAAAGCGATCCCTTTTCCGTAATAAGAATTCTGATGACAAGCACAACAAAGTTGGTGGTTCAAAGTCTGGATCTCGCGTGGCTCCTTGTCATGAGGAAACCCCGGAATCCACTGTTGTGGTTAGTAATGCCTATGAGAATCTCCATGCAAACCATAAAGACTGTGAGGATTTATCTCTGATCCGCAACCAACTGGTTCAGATAGAAAAACAGCAATCTAGCCTGCTAGATCTCCTGCAGGTTTGTTTTGAATGCTTGAAAAATAAATATCCTCTCAATTGCCATCCAGTAATGTGATTGTACTAGTGATATATCTATCAAGATGCTTTTTCAATAACATGTGTTTTTATTTCTTCTCTTGTCTAGAGATTCATTTGTAGCTCACAGACTGGGATGAATTCACTGGAGACACGCGTGCATGGTCTAGAACTGGCTTTGGATGAGATCTCACATGACTTGGCTGTATCAACTGGAAGGATGTCTACTTCCAGCAGCACCACTTGTTGCCTACTACCTGCTGCAGGTTTTTTGAGCTCCAAGTTCTGGAGGAAAACACATGGCCAATACATTACCTCTAGGTTTTCTACTTCCAGTGGCACCCCTTCAGTGGCTGCCACATGCTATAGAGCCGATCGAAATTGCAATGCTGAAACATTTAAGTTGGAGAACCGTAGGTTACGGCTTCAAGGTGGTGGTGGATTTATTATGAATCCATTGGCAGAAATTCATAGTGATTCAAGGCCTTTCTCTGAGATAACACATCAGTGACAACAGCACCAGAAGCAGCAGGTATTTAACATTAAATTTTACTTTTAGCCTTGTAATCCGATGATGATACTTTGTTTTGGCATAACCTCCTTAAATCAATGTCAATATTTCCTAAGGCAGACATGCATTACACATGGACAGCCTCCTATGTACATTCCTTTATCATGTTGGGCAATGTAATGTTTTCCTCTTCTAGCAGTAAATAGAAACAGCAAGGTTCCTGCTGCGGTTACCGTGGGTGGATTAGGTCCTGGCCCTGTGTTCAGTAGAACAGTCACTTAATCTCATCCTTGAAATTTACACATTCAGTTACAGAAGCAACTTGTCATATTTATTTTGCCATCCAGCGATCAACCTGTATTCTTATGTCCTTGCATTTGTCACACATCTCAGGCATCATAGCCCTTTGCTGTTAATTTCAATCATAGGACATGAAATATGCTTTTACTTTCGTTCTAGACATTTGTGGTTAAGGTTCTGTTTCCTTGTTTAGCTTGCTTCTGATTTGCATACAATCTGACTTGCAGGTTTGTAGCATGATTGGGACTTGGGGGGTCAAGGAAATGCAATGTTTTGCCCAATTTTATGTGGGTGGTGCCCTAATGTGAAGTTGCCTAAAGCAAATTGCTTGGCGGGGTTCTCATACAGTTCATTTTAAACTCACCTCATAAAGCCTACCGTCTTGTCGTTCTTCTGGTGAAACCAAAAGTAGTATCATCTGATAATTTCTTCATTTTTGGTTTAGACCTTTTTATCCCTTCAAAATTTTTCTAGAGGCATATGAAGACTGGAGAAAGAGTGGGCTACACCACCTCAATTTTCCAGCCTGGTATAGAGTGTGAAAATGTGTATAGCTTCCTGATGTTTTTGGAACACTTTTTTTTTTTCTTGCTTTACAGATCATCTGAAAGGGCAATCACTATTATTTGACTTTGATGATGAGCATCCTTATAATACAGCAACACTAGCAGTTTTAAGATGGTGGGGTCTAATTAAGTTAATGCAAACGAGAAAAATGCTTCTTAACCTAACGCTTTGTCCCACATGATACACAGTTATTAGTTTACTATTATTTATACAAAGAAATTGGATTCTTTTTGGACGTTTACCCTGCACAAATTACGGTGTAATCGAGTCAAAGTAGTTAGGGTGGAACAGAAGCCTACACAATAAAAAACCCGAGCTCAAATTCCAAAGTCAAAGTTTGAAACGAGATTTAAGCTCGATTGAATTATATTTTTTCTATTTATTTTTAAACTTAAGATTGATTTGAGATAGAAGCTGAATTACATGAGTTTGACTCAAGATGAATTAAATTCATGGTGCATAATGGTAAACCTGAAAATCATAGTTTAAAAAATGAAAAGCAATAACTTCAAGATGAATTAAACTCATAGTTCATAATGGTAAACCTGAAAATCATAGTTTAAAATATGAAAAACAATAACTTGTCATTGATCAAGTCAAATTCTAGTTATTTTTACGACTTGAGCTTGAATAGATTACGAATATCATTATCTTGTTCACACCCCTTCTATAAACCAGATCGGTGATAATTTGCCATGTTGAGTACGAGTACCATGTTTGGGTTATACAACAAAAAAAACAAAAATGTTTTCGTTTTTTGGGGCCAAGAGATGTTTCTTTTTTTTTTCCTTGGAAGAAAGAAAATTTAGGGTTCATAAGAGTATCAAGAATGCCAAACCTTCAATAAAATTTCATCAAGGTTGATTGTGGGATAGGGGAGTAGTAGTGAAAATGTTTAAAATCCCAGTAGCAGTGGAGGAATTCCAAGTCTCACCGACATAGCAATGGAGTATCAAATCTTGCCGATAATGAGGATCGACATGCCCCAATGGAAAACGCAAGGTTCCAATCAAGTCACTTTAAATTCAAAGCAAATTTCCAACCATGCAGTCTATGTCTAGTGTCAGATATATTTAATAGCTTACTGAACTTACCAGTTCATTGCCGTACTTGATAGTACCATAACCTTTTCAAGATGGCGCGATAATGTATAGTATTTCTCAAAATGAAACAAAAAGTTATTCCACCGACAACAAAAATAACACCTAGAGAGGCCTCACATCCCGGAATCTCAGGTCAATACCTATACGGTGAAACATTAAAAATAAGGTAAAATTTTGTACTCTGAGTCCAAGGAGGCAATGGACACAAAATTTGACAAATGGAAGACTGGAGTTCCCCTCAAGCAAGGTGCTATGTCATGTGGATTGCTTGGTGAAGCCCTGCTTCTCAATTTTCTGCCAAAGAAAAGAGTCAAATCTCAGTTAAAAGTGCTCAATTTAGCACAGCATCATAGCAACATCTTGATCAGCTAAAAGATTATCGATAACCATATTCTCCATATCAGACAAAGATTGAAGAAAAAAAAAAAGCAAAGGAAGTTACAGCCTTGGTTTGCACTCATTCATAAACAGATAGTTTTTAAAACCTATTCAGTAAGAACTGTAACTCAGGAGGTAACATACATGTGTACATTGTATGTGGTTATGTGGTGTTTCTGGTTTATGAGGCATACTACCAGAGGACAGAAAATATCAGATTTATCATACACCCAAAAGTTTCTTTTGTTTCCTTATTCAATTTTCATCCTCCTTTTTTTTTTTTTTTTTTTTTATCTCAATTAAGCATTTCATAAGAAAGCATTCCAGCTGCTTAAAATAATGTGACTAAAACCAGCCTTCTGTAGAATAAAAAAGCCAGAAAGTCAAGCTGGAAATAAAAATCAAAACAAGAATCGAAACAAATCCACGCAAATGCACGAGTACACATGTGAACACGCAAATACACACCCGCTTAGACGAATTTAAAAACGAAAACATCAAATCTAAACTTGAAGGAACTCTCTTTTTTCATGCGTTTAATTAAAGCTTCCAAGTGTTTTCATAAAACCATAGTTAATAGTTCAAAAGATTTTTAATTCCTCACATTCATGGTTTTCATTTGACCTCATTGTTCAAGTGAATCATCATTTAATAAGCTGTTGAAGTGGATTGGCCCCAATAGAATCGTTTTGACCTGTGCAAAACTCATAGATCTTTCACAGATGATTTCAGATATAGTAGCAGTTAAAAAAAAATGCTATTATGCTCTGAACCATGTAGAGACATGGTACTATTTATATTCCCAAAGAACCCAAAGACTACATTATCTCCTTCCCAGTGGTGATTAGAAGGTGCACGCAGATATGATTTGACAGCAACTAAACAGAAATTATGAGGGCATTTAAGAAATATGTATATATTGGAAAGCAAAAACATGTTTTCTGGCACTTTTGTTTTCCATTGGTCTGACAATAAATTTTTTGGCACAAAAGAGGCCGTAGGATGAGGATAGGGAAATGGATCAAGGTGACTGCATGAAGTAGCTGATCTAAACTGCAGATTCACATTTATTATAACAAATACTAGCTCGAAATACCTTTCAACAAAAAGGGGCGAAGTAGTTCAACAAGAATATAGTTTTACATATTAATATCAATTCTTAACACAAAAGAAGGTCACGTAGCCTAAGCATGAAAACAAAGCTTTATAATATTCGATCAACTCCTTGAAAGATACTGTGGTTGCAAAATGAAAAAAAAAAAAAAAAGGTACGAAATTTTATTACAGTGAAATTAGTGATTTCAAGAAGAAAACATATTAGTAAATGCAAACCATCCTAACAACATAAAGCTTCAAGCAAAGATGATTATTACTGTAAATCATGGGCTAATGTAATGTTACAAGCCAATGACTTTTGCATCAAATTCTGAAATAAGGATGAGCATGAAAAAAAAATGAATTTCCACTGAATCATTCATTCCAAGCATAATTGATCATATGAGCGGTTTGTAGCCAAAAATAAAAAAAGGAGAAGAAATACGGATTGAGAGTTGTGCCAGGCAAGGCCTCTGTAAACGTTAACAGAGAAAGTGGCGGTCAGGTAAATGGTGGCCAACCCTAGACCCGCTGTGAACCCTTTGAATGCCCAATCCCCTGCTTTGCTTGCCCATCCCATCTTCGTTCTCTGTCTCTCAGTTGGAGGTTGCTATCTGCCGAGCTCAGAGTTGAACACAAACAATATATCAGACAAACCCCTTTCGTCTTTGGATTTAGAGGAAAGGTTTTTTTGCAGGCAGTACTTGTTTTCAGACTTGGATAAAATTTCCTTTCTTCTTAGTTTTCCCAAAAATAATTTAAAAAATCAATATTTATCAATTTCATAAAAAATTACTATTAAATAACTAATAATAAAAATGTTTTAATATTTGATTTTTTAAAGAAAATATTTGATTCAGGATAGGTATTTATCTCACTTTTTTGTTTTTTCACAAAGTATGCATGTCATTTGTTCAAAAAGTTAAATTAATTTTTTTCTCGATAAAATAGTTTATAAAATATTCGCACCATATGTTGTTGATACTTTAAATCATTAATTCAATTATGTGAGTGTAAGTAGAGGTCAATTTCAATCGTTTTGATCAGTAAAAATGATTGAATTTGATCAAATTGATTGGATTCATTCAATTTTAATAATAATTTATTAAAAAAAATTTATTTGGATAATTTGATTAGTTTTTATATCTGAAATTAATAATTAAATTGATTGAATTAATTTATTATTTTTATTAGATTTTTTAAATATATTATATTTAATATAAATATATAATTATTTTTATTTATAACAAATATGATATTAATGATAAAACTATAAAATAAAATTTATTGGATAGAAATCATTGCACTATTGATGACAAAAAAAATGATAGAAATATTTAGTTTTTTTTTTTTTAACACTAAATCAATTGACATATTTGTTTGATTGTTTTTTGTTACTAAAAACAATTAAATTGGTTTCAATTATTTTTTAAAAGGGATGGTTAATTGGATTTTTAATTTTTCAAGATCAAATCAATCAACAACTCATCCTTACATTTATAAAGTAACACTTGAGCATTTGACTTTAGATCCCAATAAAATTACCTCCCCAGTTATATATATATATATATATATATAGTTGCATCAAATTTATTTGGACATAAAGTTTGAAAGTGACAATAAAATTACTTCCCCAGTTACTACTATCCATTCGCTATTAGTTGGTAAAATTATTTTTAGAAATATCATAAAATTATAATTTTAAAAGAATTCAGATTTCATTCCTGCAAAGAATAAGTAATACTTATGATATGAGACAAGCTCAAAACACAAGGGAGAACATTTCGACTTCGAACGCCGGGGTTGAGGATCATTCATCAACAACTGACTCCAGTTTTTACCTTCCTTCCGGAGACAAGATTGGGCATGAGCTTTTAGTTTCCAAAGCCTAGAAGAGTACTTCACCGTACAATGTTGGAATAACTAACTGCGAATCTCATCATTAACACAATGCATCAGTTAGTGTACATTTTGCTGTACATTTTGCTTTAAATTGAGAATTAAAGAAAAAGAAAACAAAATCTGCGCTTGAAATACATACTCTCTATAACACAAAACGACAAGGAGGGGTACCAAGAGGAAGAGCACTGTGAGCAAAAATTGCAAGTTTAATCATTTTAGTAGTTCAAAACAGTTAGATCTTGATATTATATATATATATATATATATATAATGAGACCAAAGCAGCACTTAATGAAGATAACGACCATATTAATTAATCCAAGGCCTATAGCTCTTCCTTGTTCAACAATCTATCTTCTTATGCGCATTGTTTGATAAAAACACTGGTTCAAAGGGATAGGACCAATTTGCTGCTTCAGTTGAGCATTCCCCTTATGAATGCACCAAACAGCCATATCTATCCACAACCACAAACTTCTTTTCTGATAATGATAGGAGCTGTAAAAGAGAAAATAACAGACAAATCAATATGTACTTTTACGATAAAAACAAAAGATTGAAGGTCTCATGAATAGATATCAGATGATAAACACAGGCTGGATGCTACTCGAGAAGGATTTTATATGCATGCATGTGAACTCTAGAGATAGAGAAAAGTAGGTCATAAAAAATTGGGAGTAAAAGTAACAACTAGACTTTGGAACCAGGTAAAGAGATAGAGAAAAGATGAAATCTCTATGGGATATCTGGTATTGAACACATTGATCACATACATATGTTTTTGGGCGCTCAAAAGGAGGAAATAAAAACTGTGACTAATCTAGGAAAAGAATGACGAACTCGAGATCTATAATCCACAATAGGTGTTAGTAAACTTCTTCCTCAACTATAATAAAATATTTAATATGATACTTAAATTTTAAAAATCTCTAATTTAATACTTGAACAATAAATTTTTTAACTAATTTAATATAGACACTTAATTTTGTCTAGACATGTTATACCCAGCTATGATACTTTTAAAGTCAAGTTCAGTTCATGTCCAACACTTCCCTAAGATTTACAAAATTTTAAAATTGAATTTTTGGGTTAAATTAACCCAAATGTTCTATGGTCAAACACAGTCAAATATGATCAAATTCAGTCAAACTTGATCGAACTCAAATCAATCCTTAGAATTTGCAATTGAATGGGACTATTATGACTTGAGATTAATAAAATTATGATTTTGATTCTTGAGAATATTGATTGTACTTCATAAGGGTAAAATTAGTAAAATTATCAAAATACCCTTTAAGAGTATTTTTATAATTTGATCTTTTTGAGATCTTTTTTCATGAAAAACTCTATATCATGTTTTAATATTATTCCATGATGCATTGAAAACCTTGATTGCACTTCCAAAATGTTGAAATTATCAAAATGCCATTTGAAGGTATTTTCATAATTTAACTATCTCGAGGTTAATTTTTTGCAAAAAGCTCTGGATTATGTTTTAATATTATTACATAAATTTTGATACATTAAAAACTTTGATTACACTTCAGATAAGGTAAAATTATCAAAATATCTTTTAGGGTTATTTTTGTAATTTGACCTTTTCGAAGTTGATTTTTCACGAAAAGTTTTAGATTATAGTTAGATATTATTTTATGATTTTTGGTCTATTAAAATCATGAAAATAAAAATTAGATCATAAGATTTTAGGAAAATCATGAAAAAAGCTTAAAAAAAAAAACACTAATAAAGGTTAAATAGTCTTTTCTCATTAGGACAATTGCATTATATGTCAAGATGGATGCTATATTTTCTAGAGACTTTATCTTAAAAGGTTTACATCCTAAGATTAAGATTGCTTTCCTTGATCACCAATCTTAAGGGAAAAAAAACAAAATAATTATAATCCTTAGATGAAATTGATCTAAAGGCTAGGGAAAGGGGTCTTGCGCTTTAAACATATCATTTAGTGCTAGAATTTGAGAGGAGGCAACTGGAAGTGGGGAAAAAACTAGAAAAAGAAGAGGAAAAAATAAAGAAAAAAATGGAAAAGCTTTATTAGGTAGCCATTTTATCACATTTTCTTTCATTTTTCATACCATCCACATCTCCATCTATGTAGTTTTTTTTATTTTTTTTTTCATTTTTTTGGTGGTTTGTTGGATGCCATTATGTGTTTTAATGAGTTTTTGCTAATGAAATCTCATGATTATTTCTTTCCTTACTTGGTGACTTGTTTGCTACATGTTTGTGGTTTTAAATATGGTTTTCTTTAACTACTTATTTTGGTAGTTTTCTAGGTGTTTCATGAAAGTTGTTGGCAATAAAAAGTAGTATTCTACATAGGTTTTCTAGGTGTTTGAATAAAATTTCAAAACTAGAAAGTTAGTGTTTTAGGTGTTTTCAAGGTGTTTGATAAAATAAAAATGCAAGTTTTCATAAGTTTCCTATATGTTTGATGAAATGGCTAACAAAAATGTTATACCATGGCCTAGGGTGGTTCTTGGCCTAGCCTTCCCCATAGCATGGCCAAAACCCTTCATCTTTCCCATGGTTTCAATTCTTGTTTGATTAGTAGCATGTAGTTTAGGCATAGGGAAGTTAGCTACATTTTTTTTAAAATGTTAGTCACGTAATTGTATGGTATTTTAATTTCATGCATCATTTAATTTATGCTCATATCATCATCTATGAATTTTATGCATTGATAGTAAATATGGAATAGTAAAATCCTATTTTCAAAAAATATAAAGAATAATATTAAAAAAAATTAAAAACCCTGCGTAGATATTGGAGGGAATTCAAATCATATTTTGAAAGATTAATTTTCTCAAATTCTATCTAGATATTGGGAAATTAAATAAAATTTTTCAACTCAAAATAAATAAAATTTCTTTCATCCTTGATTTTCTTTTAAAAATGGGGATAATGTTAAAAAATAAAATTAAATGTGCATAAGATGGATCAAATAGATCATTTGCATTTTTAATTTGTATTTGCATCATCCATCTACATATAATATTGCTTGCATTTCATCATTTTCAAAGAAACACAAATTAATAAATTGTGATTTTGGAGAATTATTTTAAATAAAAACTAAAATTTCTAAGTAAAAATAAAATTTGGGACCTTACCTAGATGTTGGAAGGTTTCTTAATAATTATTATTTATAAAAGAATATTATGTTAGATTTTAATGATTATTATAAACGTTTCAAATAGAGAAATATTCTTCAAAATTTTATCTAAATATTGAAAATTTTAGAATATGTTTCGAAACTAAATATTTTTATCTTATTCCTAAATAAAAGATTTAAAAAAAAGATTATCACAATAAATTTTGAAAGAATTATTTTTAAATATTAGAATTAAGATCATTTTTATTAATATTAAAGATAACATGTGTTTGGTTGGTATCGTTTTTAAATAGGCATTATGAGTATGCTAATATTTTTTTATGCATAACCATACTCCTGAACCCAACTTTATTTTAGAAGAAAAAAATTATCTTTTTAATAAATCTTAACTAGTTTTAAGGTTTTATTAAAAAGATAAATTTTTTAAATGATTAATCACACCTAACTAAAAAAGATTTGTGGCAATATTTCTATTTTTAAACTTTTAAAATTTTTGTCTTGTGATCCTCAAAATCGTTACGACAACTTGACAACTCCACTATGGACATTATTTTTTTTAGAGAATCAAGTCAAAATTGATCATGTGTTAGCCTAATTTTGTTTTAATGGTTTTAATTGATATGATAATATTGCTAATATTTTTACTAAAGCATTGACCTAGTAAAAATATGATAAACATGTAATCAAATATGGTATTAGATACATAGATAATTGGTTTTAGTGCAAGTGGGAGATTGTTAATATATACGCTTCAACCTGAATTAATTTTGGTGAAAACATTGTCATATTGTGATATTTGATATCTTATAAAAGTTTTGATTATTTTATTATTAAGCTTGTATATATAAGTATATTTTGTTATCAGTGCTTAAATGGTAAAGACCTATAATATAAACAAAACTTTACAAAGAAATTACAATAAGATTGTAATTATGAGATCTGTATTACATAAAAGCTATAAATTCTTAAAAATTCTTACTCAATGCTTTGTTAATAAGAGAATATTGACAAAAGCTATTAAGACTAGCACATGATTATGCTCTTTCTTATTTAGCAAATAACTGTTTTCATAGGTTAAAGTTTAGATAAATTTGAGCTAATATGTGAGTACTTGTCATAAAAACAAGTTCATTGAACATGACCCAAGATGAGAATGCTATATGATAGTTCACATCGTATCTATAGCTACATTTTCATGTGATGGTTATATAAGTGATCTTTTATCTTGAGATTACTTATAATCTTATATGATAAGTGTTATACTTTGACTTTACTTATGATTCTAATCATAAATTCTCTAGTCAAGTGTAGTTGGATATAACATGAAGCATATGAAGATGCTTGAAGTAATTAAGATAAAATTCATCACCTTGTATAATCAAGAGAGTATCTCAATTAGTTTTGATTAAATTAACCTTAAAAATCTTTGTTCAAAGCAAAATAAGAGTTTAGAATTGTTCAAAAGTGATTTGTGAGTTAATTTCAATGACAAGACTTAACAAGATTTAATAAACACTAAACCATGCTAATATTCAAGCTGAGATGCTTAGTGATGAAAAGATATTAATTATACATCAATACCATGCATAGATAAGTTGTCAAGTTACATTGACTTTTTTTAGCAATTTGGGGTCATAATAATGTAGCTAAAATTGATCATGATCTATAAATATGAGATTAGCTAATTATAAAATTAGTAATGAAGTCAAAATGTTTGATTCATCTAAGTTTGAATATAAAAATTACATTGCTTATTTTTATTGTCAACATGCTAAGGAACCTAATGAGTCACATATGATAAGACAATTGTAAAAGTTTAAAATTGAGATAAATTAAATTAGACTTAACTTGAATTGGGTTAAACCCAAAAGATAAAGGAATAAATAAAAGACACAATATCTATTTGATATGTGCAATTGGCATGCATAATGGTTAATTGGGAACTAAGCCATTATACATAACCCTAAGCTAGTTACAACCCTCTTTTATATAAGGAACATTAGCCACCTTTTTGTAACATGCTAAGAACAATTTTAATCGAACACGTTTTTATCTTATATGTTGAGAACAAATTTAAAACAAAAGTAAAAAGGTTTTACAATGCTCACTAGCTAGATTATTAGTTTTGTTCCTCTTATCCTTAGAGAAGGTTCTTTCATAGTTGTTGTGAATCACCATTATAGGTTGCACGCTTTGATAACTTTTGGCTTGCAAAAAAAATTCGATGATCACTTGCTTAGTGCAAAGTAAAGTTGGCACAAGAGATAAGTATTCTTAGCTGAAATTCATGTCTTATGTTTGTATGATCTTGTTGATTGATCTTAGCTTAAGGGAGTTAAAAATTTTAAAATTATGTTGCTATTACTTCGTGTATTAATTCCTAATTCCATTATGTTTTATGTTAAAAAACAAATGGCTTTTAAAAATGATCATCTTGAGGTAAAATAGTTTTATTAGGTGGAGATCTTAGGCAAATTTTTCTTATGGTTTCAATTGGAATGTGAACTTAAATCTTTGATGTATCAATCAACAAATTGCATGGAGTTATTATGATATTTTTCTTTGACAATCAATACAAGATTAAGATCAGAATCCCTTAGTGAGGATTAGAGGATTCAAATATAACAATTTACTCACTGGATGCTTGATATTGGTGATGGTAAAGTGGAAGCTATTTCTTTTGAGGTTGATAATAAAGCAAAATGGATAGAAGTGCCTACTGGTTTAATTTGGATCCATTAGACACATCCATTCTTTCTCTTATTCAAGTTATTTACTTAGATTTGTAACATAGATTTATTGATTTAGTTTACCTTAGAGAACGTGTTATACTTCTTGTAATGAAATTGTTGATTTGATCAATACTTTAGTGGCTAAATGCTCAATTTAGGATCTAATGTTTAGACATTTTCTCAATTAAGAATATCTTTTTTTATTTGATTCAATTTATGATTAAACATTTTTGAGCTGATTTAAAATAAAACCTTATAATGGAAATGTGATGCATGCATTATTAATATCTAATATTAACCGTTAAGTTATTTTTTATCAGTAAAAATGCTAATTCTTTCAAAAAGTCATTCTTCAACTCCTCCACAACCCAATCGAAAACCCATTCACCACTTCCTCCATGACCTAACCTATTTTCACTTGCCAAACACGTCCCTTTAGCCCCATCACCACACTATACTGAACACAATATCCAAATCCACTACTTCCACTAAAATAAAAAAAAAAAGATAAAATACATCCCCTACCAAAAAACTCCAACATCATACATCATAGTAATCAATAAACAACCCTCATCATTTTACTACTATCACTGCATATCACCACATCTAAAAATCACCATTCACAACACCTAAGCCATAAACATCAGCCAACAGTTACAAAGGCCTGAAAAAAAAAAAAAAAAAACCAAAGTCCATTTTGCCTAACAACTAAAAAAATAAAAAAAAATTCTCAAAAAGGGAATAATAGTGCTAAAAGCAATGGGAACAACAAAACAAAACCAAAA
Organism: Durio zibethinus; assembly: GCF_047325235.1. Lineage (NCBI taxonomy): Eukaryota > Viridiplantae > Streptophyta > Magnoliopsida > Malvales > Malvaceae > Durio > Durio zibethinus. Next base: position 24,470,509 of record NC_143170.1, read on the forward strand.
AATAGTAACAAAAAGGGAGAGGTAGTTTTAGGTGCTTTAAGTTGTTCTGAGTTTAGATTTTTTGGTGAAGAGGGGATTTCAAGTTGGAAAAACACATATTAGGAAAAGAATGTGTTTGGCCAACAAAAAAAAAAGATATTTTGAAGTTTTAAGTCATAATTTTGGGTCAAGATCTGGACGATTTAAATCTATTTTGGACAAAACCAAGCACAGATTTCAGACAAAGAGGTCGAGAAGAGTATCTAAAAAAATTTTAAGGTTAAAAGGTGATTGACCGGTGGTGGCTAATAGTGATCGACATTGTGGTGATAATCAAAATTTAAGTAGCTTGGTTTTCAACAAGTTTCATTTTTAAAGAGATGCTCTCTTTCTTTCTATTTGAGAAATAAGCAGAAATGTAAAATATGTAAGTAAAAAAATTTTTTTTTAGCTTTTATAATAGAAAAAAAAATACATTCTAGTTTAACACACGTGTCACAATGCAATGACGAAGTTTTATTTTGAATTAACCTAAAAAATGTTTAATCCTACATTGCATCAAATTAAAAATGATATCTTTAATTAAAAAAATATCCAAATATTAGATCTTAAATTGACTATTTAGTCTATTAGAATATACTGTAGTTTTGATTCGATTGTTAAAGCAAAATGTAACGACATTGATAATGAATGTTTGTACCTTCTTAAGTTTTGAATTATTTACCATTTTCTAGATTACCTAATCCTAAATTACAGTTGAAATTAGGTTATGTTATTATGTTCTTTAGCAATTTAAATCAAACATTAGAATTGTGTAACGATACTAGACTTATTGTGACATAGTTAGCTATCAATGTTATTGAAGCTACGATTATTAATATTAACTATATTTGCAATAAGATTTTTATACTTAGGATATGTTTTATAATCAAAGATTGAAGATGACCTTTTGTTTTTAAAATGAGATCAATTTCTAGTTCAATTATCTTACAGTATGGCAATAAATAAAAGATAATATCAAACTCTGAAATTTGTTGGTGTTTATTTACTTAGACCTATATTCATTCATGGTTAATTATATGCTGTAATTTCTAAAGTCACATATAAAAGTGGTTTAGAAGTTTTGATTAAGGATGGAGATGGCAAACCTTATCGTTACACAAAATTATTGTCTATTTAGAGATTTTTGAAAACTTGACTTTAGGTTATTGTTTATTTTTATTTATTTATGTGTTAAGCTACAATTGGTTCTTTCCTTTCGATCATTGTTATAACATTTCAAAAAACAATAAATTTTCTTAATCTTCAATGTCAATTTATAGTAACTTAATCATTACTTAGATTTTATGCTGACATTTTTTTTATCTCATCATGTAAATAGCTCTATCTAGTTGAGATATTTTGTTCAAGTGAACCTTGTTAATTATTTTTCTTTATATCTTTTTTATTTATACTTCATCTTTTTCTCTATCCATGTAATGAATATAAATATTTTATATGTCTTTTGTTTGATAAGTTTTACTGCTATTTATCTTTACCTGTTTTTCCTCTAATAAATAAATGTAGTTTCCTCCTCTAATAAGTTTTCTCTTAATGTAAATGTTCTTCATAGCAAACAAGAAATCCAATTGAAATATTTTTTTTTCATCATCAAAATGCTTTATAATTATTATTATCTTTTTGTTTATGTATGGAATATATGTACACATAGATGCAATCTGTATGTTTATCCTATTTAGATGAACTATTAGCTTTTCTTTATAGTATCTATATGCTGGCTTTTTTAATTTCATTATAATATAATTGTTGATAAGCATGCAGTTTAAATAAGTTATTAACTTTTAAACCAACTCAAACATCCTGAGCATTTACAAAAAAATTAAAGTACTTGTTGTTAGAATTTGAGATTCTATTTTTTTTGGTGCGAAAAGAAAATTTATCAGACTTGATTTATTGGTCGTGGATGAAAAGGTTTTCAGATATAATATTTATTAATAACTTTATTTCTTGTTTTAGGTGTCGTCAAATATGTGAATAATAATCATATTATATTTTACACTTATAGGGGAATACAATGCAAGCTTTCATTAAAAAAAGTGATGCAGATTTTTTTAGGCCAAAGTTTGAGGAAAGTTCCCTTTATGAAATTTTAATTTCTTTATTAGGCCAAATAAATCAATAGCTAATTGCATTAAAACTAATCCATTATCAATTTTATTTGTACAACGAAGAATGTGGAAATTACTAATAATGCACCATGTTGTCCTATGCATCATTGAGTTTAAATCTTGTTGCTCACTTGACCAATATGCTTTGAATGATACAAAATTGATAGGTTCATCATTTCCCTTTCAATAGTCTCATAAAATTTATTTCATATGTTTACATCCTTTAAACCCTTATTTATTGACCCTTACTTGACTATTAAATTTTATTTCAATCGTAGATGTCATTGAAAACTTGGTAGGGATTGGCAATGATGGTGAAGGTCATAATAAAAATAAAAAAGATATTGTCGATAGATAAAATTTACTACTTTAAGATAAACAATTAATATAAACTCTACTATTAATTCTTTTATTGTTAAAATGATGTCATGAAATCTTATTTTTATCGATTTTACATTTACTAATGGTGACGATCTTATTGTTACATTGTAGGCTAATCATGTAAAGGTTCTGAAGCAAAATTTATTAAAAGGGCATTCAAATGTTGTTATCATTTTGACTGGTATGACTATTGAGGAATTTCAAAATGAGTTATTTTCTCATTTTACTCTTTTACATCATGAGATACTTAAGTTCATTATCTTTATTTAACGTATATTTGACTAAGCACTTCAAAAATATATATTATAAAGAATATAAATTTGTATAGCTTTTCAGTAATTAAGATATATATTAACTTGCTGGTTGTTAATAATACAGTCTTTAAAAGAAAGTTCATTTTTTATTGGATGATTATTTGTTCTTTGGACATTGTAAAATTTATTTATATTGTGATGACTATTATTCCAATACAGGTATAAAGCTACAACGTTATTTGGTCACTTATTGTAGGATGATAATCTACAACGACTAAAAGCTACAGACGATATTGATGAAAATGAGAAAACCATTAAGAAACTAATGAAAATAGATTTTCTAAAATCTAAGGTTACATCATATGTGGCTTTAGTCTTTAACATATTTTCGGTTTGTCTTGGTTATGAAAATATTGCACCAATGTTTTATTATTTTGACACATATTTTTGGATGTGTGTAGAATCTTTCTTTAACATGTGAGGCTAAGATTATTGAAATTGATGACTCTGATGAGGGATTTTACAATAGTTGTAATCAATGCCTTAAGGTTTGCAATTTATGAATGGGAGATTTTATTATTCGAATGGTAGACATAAAGAACAAAGTCCTAAATTTTGGTAAAAACAATCAATCTCACATTACTTCTATCTATAAAATCTTACAAATGCATATAACAATTTTACGTAATCAAGATAAAAATATTTTTATTCATTTTTTATTTTAATTAAATTAGTTGCAAGGTTTGCATGACAGTTGAAAACATCACTAATGGAATTGAATTGATTGCTTTTAGTTCGATAGTTGATAACTCATTGGAAAAACAATATGACAAATTACTGTTAAAGAACTTGTTGATAAGATGATTTTACCTACTATTGTCATAAAGTTAATGAATTGAGAAAGATTTTAAAAATTAATCTTACTAAACAGGCTATTAAAATTGGTGTTCTCACATTTGTTGTTAGCAAGAGTTTTTCACTAGAGAAAAAGGACAACATTTAGGAACTAGTGGAACATTTTCTTTAACAACAATTGTTCTATCTAAACTAATTGTTCAACTTGAGTTGACTACTTAAGAACAACAAATTGTTTTGGTAGCCTTTATTACTATTCCAACTAATCTCTTACTAGTAGAGTCATTTGTAAAACTAGAAGGAATCGGGTGTTCAATTTATCTTTTTTCCTAAATGAAAAAATATACTTCATGAGTCACTTTAATTTAGTATTATATATCCATATTGTAATATACATATTGTAATATACATGTATGTTTTATGATTATAAAATAGTTAAACTTTCGTTTTTCAACATAAAGGAGCCAACTTTTATTGTCACTTAACAATAAGATGTACTAAAAGACTTTGTTACTAAAATATATATTTTTAGGCCAAGTTCTTGCCTATAGACAAAATTTAATTATAATTTTTTTTTAATTTTATAAATATCCTCTGTACATTTATCCCGACATCTTTTATGCTTTATTAATCTATCTCTGTTAATTTAAAATTACAGTCGCCAAAAAAATGTTGTTGGTCAATTATTGAAGCAGATGTTGAATCATAAAATATCATTGATGAATAACCTTTAAAAAAACTTAAATCTAGGTTTTTCTACCTCTAATTTATTTTGCATATTTCAAACTCATTCCATTGCTTATATGAATATTTTATAAATTAGAAAAAGCTTTCCAAGATAATCTTTTATAAATATAATTATATCTTTCATTAAAACTTATTATTCTCATTTGTATATATGGATGAACTCTTATGTTCTTTAGTTTTCTTTTATGTTTACAAGGGAAAAGAGAAAAAAAAATATTGAAAAGACTTTGCTGTAACTTTTTAACAGGATCATTTTTATTCATGCATTATGAAGAATACCAAACACATAATGCCATCACTTTGGTTGTTACGTCATCATGGTGTTTCTTTTTTTACTCACCATTTTTCGTGTTGATATGTTAATCACAGATATATGAATTTCTTGATGGCTAGTGAGATAAAAAATATACTAAACGAAAAAACATTTTGGTTTCAAGCTACATAATACATGATGTCATTGTAAAGATCAAAATTGAACATAACAATATTCAACAGTATAATATAGATGTCATCACAATGAAATAACTGTTATTTTGAACTATATCCATAGATAGATGATCAATTAAATCATAATTATTTTTATCTTTAATCCAGTTTTCTTTGTTCTTGATTACTTTATGTATTAATTATTCTTCTATTTTTTGGCTTTATCACAAAATGAAAAAATTGATTTTTTTTTTAAAAATTAAACTGTGAATATATATTTAATAATGTAATTTTTATTTTCATATATTTTCTTTCTTTTTTTAAATACTTAACCCAAACATTTATATTATTATAATAATTTTTTGTTTTGATAGCTTTATCGCAAACTAAAACTATTATTTTACTTTTACTTTTGCCTTAAACTATGTTATTATTTTTGTTAAATAACTCTTTTTGAATTTTGTATTTCATTGAATAAGAATTTATTATTTTTGAAGATATTTATGATCCATCAAATACTTAACTTTTGATGTCTTTTTGTTTACAAAAGAAAATAAAAAATAAAATCAACGATAGACTTTTTAAAAATAATTAATTAAATCCCATATATTCAAACTTTAAAATAATTAATTTTCTTTTTACTTGGATGTTTCCCTCTTCTTATGTTATACCTTATATGAATACCAAATAAAAACATTTATTCATTTGTTACTTTATGTCACTATTTGTTTTTTAATTTTCAAAACTTTGGCATTCTAATTGATCTTAAACTAATATGTGATTAATGGCATTTTTTGCTAAATCATATGTACATACTGATAATTAATGATATCATAAGTATTTTATTTTTGCTATAATATTTTCATTGTTCACAATTACTTCATTTATGCACAATCTCTTTTTAAAGCCTTTATTATTAATTAAAACAAAAAAAAAATTCTTCTTCTAAAAAAATCCTTCTACATCTATATATCAAATTTTTTAACTGAAATGCCATTATTTTTTGCAATTTAAAAAAGCATGCATTTTAGTAATAACTTTTTCTTTTCAAAATTCAATTATAATTACCATTTTTAATATAATAAAATATAAAAAAATTTAACTATCCAATTACATTTTTTGCTTAAATGTTTCATATCCAATTGTTTTAAAAAATATAATTATTGTTTCTTCAACGAATAGTTATTTAATGTAAACATAAATAAAAAAGAATAAAATTTTTTTAAGTCTGCTCAATAAAAAATAAAAAAATAAACATAAAAATATTGAACCAAATTATAATGCATTAAACAACAACTATAACACACCCCAAAATAAAATAAAAATAACTCATCTAATTTTTTTAACTCAATATCAATTTTTTGAACTATTCTAAACTTCAAAAGTTAAAAGTATCCCAACATTTTTCTATTATCACCAAAATAGGCTCATGTGTTAATTGAGCCTTATCAAAATTTCAAAAAATACACCTTATATTGACGGTTCAAATTTCTCTTTACAAAACCCTAATAAATATTTTTTTAAGAATTTTAAACTTCATCCTTTCTATAGAAACAACCCATTGTCTTCGATTGAAAATGGACAAACAGTAGGGTTCCCTAATGGAAGATATGAGGAATGTAGATCATTTTTTGGAATTTTTCCTACCTTTACTTCATGAACATGTCTTTTGAGATTTTTTGTAAATGAATCATCAATCCATAAATTTTTTATGGTTAATAGCTTTTTTTTTTTTCCTTTTTTATTCTTTGATCTTATGAAAATGTATATGTATTCTCACTTTTTTTGTTGGATGATTTTTTACCCTACATTTTATTCGCATTTTCATGGATTTTTCTTTTTTTTTTTCTTGTATAATTTTGTACTTTTTACTCTTTTTTTTAATATAGATTTATATTATTCATTCCTTGGTAAATTTGTTAGCTGTTATAATTTTTTTATATAATGCTTGTAAGTTAAATATATTTTCTATTATTATTAAATAGCATAATTTTTTTTTTTTTAACATTTATACAAATCTTTTTTAATATTTTTGATCCAATTTTTATTATATCAAAATATCTCATAAAATTATTCTTATTCTCCTTGTTGATACAATTACCAAATTTCAATGTATAATCTTATCTCCAAATTCTATAATTATATATAATGTTGAACTTTTAATAGGTTTCTCTATGGTTCAAATTTATATATGCAAATTAGAAATATCTATTTGATTGATACATGTTTTATTCTTTATTGTCTTAACATGATGTGATACACGTAGATATATCTTTAAATGTAATGCTAAATAAAAAAAATCTTAATTTGTATAGTTACATTCCATAAAGAACTTACACCTTTTTGCTCATGCATACACAAAAATCAAAAAATCTAAATAACTTTTTTTCTTACACTTAGATTTTTTTGCAGTCAAAATTAAATTATAAACCACATATCTTTCTTATTGGATTTATATTCACACATTATGCTTAAAAATTTAATGTGATATAAAAAATTTATATAAGATTTGCCAAAAGCAGTTGTCAACTATTGAAACTCTAAACACTAAGGATCTCAAAGGGATGCTTCTAACTCCATTCAAAATAGAGTTATATCAAATTTTTGGTCATTTATGGTTCCAAAATGAATGGAAACATTTTGTTGATACACACTATTTGTGATATGGTGATTTGTTAACATTCAAATACAACAAAGATAACACTTTTGATGTCTATTTATATGTTGGATCCAACTCCATAATTACAAGGAATGACTTTCAAAAAAGAAAAGTTACCATATTCATTTCGCTTGTATTCTATTTGTCACAAATCCATTCAAATTATATTCATTCCTTTTATTCCTTATAGCTTAAAAAGATCAGAAAGATGTGAGAAGCTTTTCACAAAATCAACAAAGAAATGTCAATGAAATTATCAACATTGATGATTCAACCTCTAAATTAGATAATGAAACTGAAATTTACCTTTATGATAATGACAATGATGATGCAAACAACACTTAAGTTCTAATCTTTATGCACGGCATGACAAAAGCAAATATCAAAATATCATACTTATTGGTAATAAATGATACACTAATTATTTTCATGCTTCACTATATTTTAAGAGTTGATAACTTTGAAAAAAAATATATGTGAATGATTATGATTCATTATTTTAGCAATCTATATTTACATTCTTAAATAATTATTTCACATAGAATATCCCCACTTCATTCTATAAATGATACTTACCAAACATGATGATGATTTCACATTGATAATTTTTGGAATCCACATAGTTTGGCTTGTACAATTCATATTCAGTGATAAAAATAAAATTTTTTCAACTAGTTGGAAAAAGTTTGTAACAGATAATAATGTAAAGATTGATGATATTTATATTTTTCATATAGTTAATGAAAGCTTCTTAAGTGTCACAATCTATTGTAAGTATATGTTGCATTCTTAACTATCTTTTGTTGAGTTTTACTTTGAATGTTATGTTATTTTGGACACTTAACACAAATAATTATTCTATAATTTAAAATATTTTTTTAGGTTAACTATGCTATTATGATTATACATCTTAATGGTTTTGACGTAACTTTGTCCTTAACTGTTTTGTTTTATTAGTCATCTTGCTACTATATTTATTGGATGGCTTTGAATTTCAACTCTTTGATTATTGTTTTTTTTTTTATTTGTAACAAATTTAATAAACCTATCATTTTGTTTTTACTTTTACTATTGTTGATTTTACAATGCACATCCTTGACTTTTGTTTTTGATCTACAACACCAAATGGATTTACTACTAATGAATTTTTAATTTAATCATTTTATCTACACATTAACCAAAGTAACATCTAAAATTTTTCCTAACTAAACATTGTTTTTTTTCCAACCAAATGTCACTTTCAAATATATGAACAAAAATATAAATACACTAACTAAATATCACTAAAATCCAACGAATTTTTTTAATTAAATACTTCATTAGTCATCAATTATTTTATACCCACTTAATTTGTTATCTAAGAAATTATATAACAAATTTTTAATTAAATATAACTATTATTTTATATACATAAACATATGCAATAAAATTGTACATATTAATAAAATACAAGTTCTTTAATAACATGAATATCCAAACTAAAACTACAATAATTAAAAACTATTACAAAAGAAAAAGTATTAATCCCTAAAAAAAACCTTAATTATTTTATGATGATTTCGATGTAATATTAAATTCTTATATATATATATACGAACTTTTTTTTCAAAAATAAAATATGTTATATTAGATCCCTCCTCGTTAAACTATCAAACTTTCAACCATCTTAATTTCACTTCTTGTCGATCTTGTAAAATTTTCCTACCAAAACTAAAATAATGTTCATTCTATACAAATAATCAACTACCTAACTTATTCCAACTGTCTTCAATCAATTAAATACATATATTAAATGTAGTATCAACTCCTCATCAAATACTTACTGATCACTTTGCCAACCCTTTAAATTTATATCCAAGCAAACACTACTGAATTTCTCTATTAAAACCCAAACACCAAATTTGCATCGTATGAAATATCTTAGCACATTGGTTTTAACTACACCTATTTCTTATTGATCATAGAAAATAGCTTTTTGCATAAAAAAGATGGCTAGTAACCCATTTCTAAATACTAGGGATTTGTACTAAATTTTACAGTTTTTTTTAATCTTGCTTGAACTAGATATCATTAAGGATTTTATGGTGAGAATTATGCAAACACAATTAACTTTCTTTTTATTTTACTTTTTTTTTTAACTTTACCATGAATGAATCTTTTTAATTCCTACATGCATTTTATGTTGTAAACCTATTTTACGTCATTTGAGTTACATTTATAGCTTTAGATGTTATTCATGCTTATAATGGGGGTTTTTCTCTACTATGGTTAGTATCAAATTTTGGATGTGCTTTTACTTCTACTGATGCTTATGGATCACTTACTAGATCAAACTCTAAAACGAATAAGTTTGATTAGCCTAGCCTCAGATGGTAGATCAAATGAATATTTAATTGCATCATCATGGCAGCGATAGATGTCTAACCTTTCTTTATCTTCTTTTTTTTTACTCAAAATCGTACTCATTCAACATCAAATTTCATGGGTTAGGCATACCCATTCTTTAGCTCATTCTTATCTTTCTTTGACTTTAAGAAGATCCCATGAATTATCTTCTATCAACATCATCTACTTACTCTTTTCATACGTTCTTTTTACTCAAAATCATTCCCAGATCATTTGATACTTTGTCTATGCTCTTTCTTTCTTAGTGAGGGAGAAAAAGTTTTACAAGCTGATGCAGTTAAGAATCTCATTGAAAGCAAGAATGAAGATTATGATGACTATTTCAACTTGTTGAAAAGGCTTGATTGACCCTTAGGATTGAATTTGGCTAAGGCACCCTTATAAGGCGTAGGGTAGGGATTGGAAACCTAAAGCTTCTCTTCATCTAGTTCATTCATTATGCCAAGAAGATAGAAGCTTGGAATAAGAGATGGTCAATCTTTTTTTATAGACAAGACGAAAAAAAAAAAGCTCTTTAAAGCTAGAATGAGTCATCTTTTGTGAAGAAAGAGGCTAGAAAGATAGACTAAGCCTTTTTAGGCAGAGATGATGTGATGTACAGGCATACTGGAAGCATTTGTTGTAAGATTGTGCTTATTCTATTGTCCATTTTTATAATGCTTGGAGTATTTAATTCAAAGTTAAAAAATTTTAAGAAATTTTTTTTCTTCCAAAAAGTAGATTCGAAAAAATTTAAGGAATAACAACTATGAAAATAAGGGTTTTTGTTTGTAAAATTTGTGAAAAATGTCAACTAATTGATAGAAGGAGACAAATTATCATAACTTGTTCCTACTCGAGACATAAACAAAGACAAGGATAATTTTTTTATTCTAAAAAAAACTGTTTAAAGTTAAAGAAAAAAAACTAATCTTAAAAAAAGTGATGAACAAATAAAAATAAAAGATCTATTTCGACATGAAATAGATATACCCTTATATCTCTAATTTATCCTTATGAAATGATAAAATATTACAAAACCTATGTCAAAAGTTGGTTCACGTAAGAATAGGTGTAGTAGTGTAGGGAACAGTGCATGTAGAATACCAAAAGGAATTATTCATGTTCAAACAAGTTTTAACAGTACCATTGTTACTATTATAGATGTACGAGGTTTGGTAATTGCTTAGCCTTTTGAAGGTACTTACGGATTCAAGGGTTCAAGAAGAGGGACTCATTTTACTATTCAAATCGTAGTGAGAAATGATTTTCGAGCAATAGACCAAGGTATGCAATGAACGAAAGTTATGATAAAAGGTCCTGGTCTCAAAAGAGATGTAGTATTATAAGCTATTCGTAAAAGTAGTATACTATTAAGTTTCGTATAAGATGTAACCCTTATGCCACATAATGGCTATAGACCCCCTAAAAAAATACGTTTGTAGAAATTAACAATAAAGAGATTTCAAGAGAAATAAATTATTCAATGATCTAATAAAATAAAATAATATTATTATGGTTTGAGAGAAAAGAAAAGTTTTTACTCAGACACTGCAATGGAAATGTGTTGAATCAAGAACAGATAGTAAGCATTTTTATTATAAACGTTTTATTCTGACTCCACTTATGAAAGGCCAAGCCGACATAATAGTCATTGTGATGCTAAAAGCTTTGCTTGGAGAAATAGAAGGAACATTCTTTACACGTGCAAAATCTAAGAAATTACCACACAGATATTCTACCATGGCAGGTATTCAAGAATTAATGCATGAAATCTTAATGAATTGAAAAGCAATTGTATTGAGAAGTAATTTGTATAAAACTCGTAATGCCTTTATTTATGCCAAAAGTCTTGGTTATGTAATTGCTCAAGACACCATCTTACCATTTTTTATAGAAATCATTGATAATACACAGCATATAGGTAGCCTAATTAAACCATTTGATTTGTGTATTACATTACAAATCGGGAAAAATAGAGGATATGGTATAAAAATGCCAAAAATCTTTCATAATGAAAGTTATCCTATAAATGTTGTATTCATGCCTGTTCGAAATGCGAATCATAGTATTCATTGTTATGAGAATGATAATGAAAAACAAGAGATACTTTTTCTAGAAATATGGACAAATGAAAGTTTTAACTCCTAAAGAAACACTTCATGAAGCCTCTCAAAATTTGATTGATTTATTTATTCCCTTTCTAGATGTGGAAGAAGAAAACTTACATTTAGAAAATAATCAACACAGCGTTACTTTACCTTTTTTTTTTCTTTACATGATAGATTAGCTAAACTAAGAAAAAAGAAAAAAGAAATAGCATTGAAATATATTTTTATTGACCAATTAGAATTGCCTCTTAGGATCCATAATTATCTCAAAAAGTCCAATATACATACATTATTGGACCTTTTGAATAACAGTCAAGAAAGCCTTACGAAAATTGAACACTTTCACATAGAAGATGGACTTTTAAAAAGACTTTCCTAGGCAGGATTTGAACCTACACTTTGGCAAGTAAATTTTCGACCTCCACCATTAAGTTAATGAGGAGGGTGCACAACATCCATTTCAATATTTGAAGTTTTTACTATCAACCCTCTCATCCCCCTCATTTTATGCCCTCATTGTCGTAGTGCTCGTCAAAGTGGCAGCAAGAAAGACAACACCTACAAGAACTGCCAAAGCAAATAAGGACTTTTCTGGAGAAAGACCAGATACAGTGAGATTGTTCCTACCATTATTCATATCCCGCTATCTCTGTCGTGCCTGTCAACTCGACCTCATGTTGCTCTCCACCAACAGCTGAAAGCCAATCCCTAAAGGTCCTACGAAAAAGAGACTCGAAGGAATGCCCCGCAGACCTTCAGAAAAAGGTAATTGACTAAGAAGATCCAAAAGACAAGCCCAATATACATAACAGCCTGTACATAGATAAGGTAACACTAATTGAAAAACGGGTGAGATAGGTAAGACTTGAGGTTGTAGATGGTGGATGAAACCCTAAACTAGAGGATAAACCCTAACCCCTCTCGGGGGAACCCAAAAAAGGAGTTCTAAACCCCCTAGGAAAAAGAAATGGATCGATAATATTACAAACGAAAGCTTCTCTTGTGGGGCATTCCACACTCGGAGTAGTCTAGGGATAAACCTGGTTAGGGCGAACAAAAACTTCCATTTCATAAGAATTTTTAGGGCCTATCGGGTGACCAGATTATCCCTCTTTACTTGAATTAGCTCATGCTAAGAAAAAAGGTGCAACACCGAGAAATCCATGAGATATTATTTTCAAAATTGCTCCGTTGAGTCCCATATCAATTATAGAGCCAATTCCTAGAATTATCAAACCCATATGAGATACGGAGGAATGGGCTATTCTTTTTTTAAAATGCCGTTGACTAAGAGATGTTAAAGCTACATAAATTATTTGCATTGTACCCACTAGTATCAATAAATTCGGTTATTGCTCCCATTAGTTTCCTCTTATTTATGAATGGTAAAATACCCATGTGATTATGAACGTTTAACCGTTCTCCAATACTTTCATGCCTTATTAATTCTTAAATCAACCACTATTGTGGTGTTTGATTTTTAACTTTTTTGCAACTATTTTGATTCCAATATTATTTTCCCTATTCCTTGACCTGTTGTCATTGATCCAGTGAATGTTTGTGCATACGTCATCTTAGAATCTATAAAATTATGCATTCATGATTCATTGAATTGTGACAGATTTATAAATTGATTTTGTTTGTTATTATAGATTCATAAATTAATTATGTATGTTATTTTGTTTCTTTTTCTTTAATTACCTCTGACAAATTTTCTTAAAAATAACATTTCTGAGACTTCTTGAAGGGTTTGCTTACACATACATATCAAATATCCAAACTCCAACATGTATGTACCTTAAATGTTTTATTTTAAATCAATTTCAAATGTAACTAACTAAAATTGAAGATCAATTATGCTTTCAAAATAGATTAAAACACTTTGTCAATGCCCATTCTCTCAAACCTCAAGATTTATTGAATTTTAAGTATAATGAACATATGATTTTTGAGGTTTTTCTCCCTTTCTAATCAAGTACTTTTATAACAACAAATGAATTACTAACAAGAGCACCTAACATGTTCATCTCAAGTTGATTAATTTTTCATTCTATACATTTATATTATGTATGTTTTGTTCGTTATAGTGAGAAAAAAAAAAAAAAACCAAATAAATGATGCAAGCTCTTCTACAGTTAATCAACCGAATCTTGTTCAAATCATTGACATTGAAGATTCAAATGACGAATCAAATAACCAGTTTCAAGCTTATACCATGAGGCATCTGGAAGTGATTATAACATTGATGATGATCCTCATTGCTTAATGAACAAGACAAATGCTGAAACATCTTACATTTTGGTGATAAATCATATATACATTCTTTTAGTACAACATTATATTGTTTTGATGATTAGCATCTTAAAACAACTATGCATGAACATTTTTATCATTGACACCTTAAAAAAAACCATGCATCAAAACTTTTGATTGAACAATTTTTTTTTGCAAATTGTAGTAACAACTTTTGGAATAATTTTGTTATCACAGAAAATTCCACCTCAATTATTTCGCTATCTACGCAACCATATTGTTTCTGTGACTCTGTTGGTTCCTTCATCAAACAAGATTTGGACTATACAATTCAAATGCAATAACCAAAACAACGTCTTTATAATATGGTGGAAGAACTTTACTTTTGATAATGTCTTGAAACCTGACGATCTCTGCCTTTCTGGAATAATCAACTAGAATACTTTTAAAATTATCATTTATCGTGGTTATGAATGAACACCTGCAGCACCCTAATCTAGGAAAGACTTAACTTGTTACGTTTTATTCTTCTATTTTTATCCTCATTGATCAGTTTTGAACTTTGGCTATATGTTATTATCTGCCTTCTGGTTTGTGAAGTTAAAACAGGTGTTATTATCTTTTTACCATTTGCCTATGATGCATTATGCAATGTAGCTTCTTCATTTTAAACGATGAAAACCCCACAGCAACGTGCTGGTAGAACGCTAGTTTATATAAATTCAGTAAAGTGCTGCCCGCTAGATTGAAGGTTTTCTACGATATTATCTGGCTTATGCATTTCTTTGCTCCTCGAGTCTTATACAATCCTGTCTGTTGCATTGTGTGCTTTGTTTCAGTTTTCCTTGCTAACAACTATAGTACTTTGTCTTGATCAGAAAGGGGAAGATAAATGCACTAAAGCTCGATTGCCTGTGACATTCCAGCTGCTAAGGCTGCCTATAGATTCCTGCAGGATAATGTGTCATTATCATTTTCTTTCCCCAGGTGGAGCAAAGGTCGAATTGTCTGTGAACGGTCTCAGCTTAAGCGAATTCTGTCAGGGACAGACTCATCTTCCAATGGGTTCAAAGAGGAGAATGTAATTGCTTTAACTCCCCCATTCCTTCCATGGTAGTGAAATCATCTCCTACTGATGACGTGATTTCTGAAACATAAATGAGAACAAGAACAGAGATTATGGCTGGCACAATTTAAATAGAAACACAAAATCTATTCCCCAGTTTCCAGGGCATGGAAAATCTCTCCTAATTTATGTTCAATGAGGGAGATTGGAGGGTTGAGTTGACATTAATCTCCCCATGTTTGCAATGGAAAATGAAGAAGTGGTCTTTCCCAAGACACCAGCTCACCAAATTGCTGAAAAGAATCAGTCCCTTGGAGGGTGGACCTCAGTGGCTGGCTAGTATTGCAAACTGTTTTTCTTATTAAGCGACGTGTCTCAAAAGGGTCACCAAATTAAGCAGCTGGATGAGGAAAGTTTCTGGTTTTTCACCTACAGCTTGTTCTGATTAATATTATTATTACTATTATTATTATTATTATTATTATTATTATTTTAAGTTTACACTAAAATGTGCATCATATTTTGCATGAATTATTCTTTGGGGAGAAGTTAGAGCCTTAGGTTTGACACTATGGTGACCAATTTTTACTCCGCTTTTGAAAGATCGATCGAAAGCAAAATTGGATCCTTTTCTTTCTTGCATTTCTCCGTACTAACTTATCCTCATAGAGGAGTTTGCCGACAAACCTCTAATACCTCCTCCTTTTGCAAATTTCTTACTCAATTTAGCTTACTTTCATGAGTTTTGACCTCCAACCCAGTCCATATCCTATTCATTCAAAACACAAACAAAACTATTATTTTCATTCGCATTTTTAAAATTTGAAGATGCTGAAATCCAACTAACCTTGTTTGTTTTAGACTTAAATTTAAGTATTACAAAATTACAAAGGCCTAGTTGAAATCTCACTAAATGTGATATTGATTGTTGGTTTGGTTTGTTTATTGACTTTTTTTCTTCTTTATGTATATTAGATGCCATTTAATTATGATTGTAATTTTTTTGATAAATGTAATTTCATAGAAAAAAGGCCGATGATGTTTCTCACTGACTAATTTTGGATTGATTACATATTTGGTATCCTAACTATAGTGAAACTATTGATTTGGTACATGAAAAAAAATTTACAATTAAGTAGTGGCATAGTACTTTTGTTTAAAAACTCCTCTAATAAGAGGCTATTAAACTTAAATTTTAAAAAATCTTCTTTAACCATAAGTAATGAAATTTAATATTTGAAAAAACTCCTCTGACAAAAAATAATGAAACTTCAAAAATTTTAAAAACTCCTTTAAATATAAATTCAACAACTTTACAATTTTAAATTTTGATTGAAGTCATGATCTGGATTATAAAGCAAGGGGGCCAACATTATATACTTAAGAAAATTGTAAGTAAAGATATTATTATATTACTTAACTAAAAAATTTCTTATAATTAGTTGCTTTTAATAGGTCCAAACCATGTCTTATCATTTTTGGTATACGATTATGCTTTTAATTTCTTTCAATTTATTTATAACAAAATTATGATTTAAAATTTTAATTATTAAAAATTCATAACTAAATTAAAATATCTTTTATTTTGTTGTTATGATTGTATAATGAAATTTGTAACACACACTATTGTTTTATAATCCAAGCTCTATTAAACTTGATATTTTTTATTATTTCACTACTACAAATTAGTTTTTATTAATGAAAATTTCCATAAGTAATAGCATGTTTTTTGTTGATAATAGTATTATTGACAAAAATTTTCATTAGTGATAGACAAGTCAGTGATACTATTTTGTCAATAATATGTAAAATTCATTAGTAATTATCAACATAATTTTTTTGTCGATAATTTCCATTGGTAATAATTCTATTGGTAATTTGGTTGGTAATCTATAGGTAAAATCAGTTTGTAAAAGAGTCAGTAATCCATTGGTAAATCTATCAGTAGTTTGTTGGTATTCTATCAATAATTGATTGATAATAGGTCATTAAAGGGTTTTTTTTGTCAGTAAATTTGTCAATATTTTATTGGTAATCCATCAAGAATGGCCTAAATTCCATCTGTAATACTAAAATTTCATAGGTAAAATTATAATTTCATCAATAATTTGATTAATTCTATCTATAATTATTTAATAAACCTGTAAATTACAATTAAAACATGTGTAATTATTTAAAAACTCTATTATTATTAATTAAAATATCAAATCCACATCATAAATTTAAAAACAATCCAAATTATCCATAACATCCCTAACATCTATAAAATATCTATAACATCCAAAAAACATTCATAACATCCGTAAAAAACATCATACAAATCCTAAAAAAATATCACTATGCTACTACATCTCCTGATCCAGAATCTTTGTTGGTGTTACCGGGTCTAGAAATTATGTTGGCAGAAATTGTTTGATCCATGAAAGACCTAAACTCAGTCTCAACTCAGTCTTCAACTCATCAATTTATTCTTATATCTGAGGTTGAAGAGGCTGAAAAGGCACACATGATGAACCACAAACAAAGTAAAAAACTCCTATTGCATCAATGGACTGACTTAAGTAAAAAAGGTCCTTTGATCTATCTACAGATCGAAAGCCATATACATGAGTACATATAGCTTCATCCTTTCCAATGGCTTCAATCCATACTTGTAGATAGAGATCTGATTATTACATACACTATAGTTTTCATTTTTCATAAATGTGATCTCATCTTAATACGCACAAAAAATTATCTAGTTAATACTGAATTTTGTACAATGTTTAGGCTTTCAATTATTACACTATCTATTTCATCAACATTCATAATACACAACTAGAATTACAAAGTAAAATACACAATAATTTTCACCTTTCACAAATGTAATCTTATCTCAATATGTACAAAATATTATCTAGTTCAATACTTAATTTCCTACAATAACTAGGTGTTTAATTACTACACTATCTACTTCATTAACAATTATAATGCATAACCAGAATCATAATGCAAAATACGCAATAATTTTCATATTTCACAAATGAGATCTCATTTTAATATGTTATAAAGATAGTTCATCAACAATCATAATACATAACCAGAATCAGAATGCAAAATATGCAATAGTTTCCACATTTCACAAATGTGATCTCATCGCAATATGCTATTAAATAGTTCATCAATAATCACTATACACAATTGTCATTACAATGCAAAATACACAATAATTTTAATATTTCATAAATGTGATCTCATCTCAATACACTATAAAGATAGTTCACCAACAATCATAATACACAACTATAATCACAATGCAAAATATGGGATAATTTTCACATTTCACAAATGTGATCTCACTACAATATACTATAAAGATATTTCAACAACAATCATAATACACAACTAGAATCACAGAGCAAGTTACACAACAATTTTCACTTTTCACAAAGTTTTTGCATCTCAAAACACACAAGATATTATCTATTTTGAGAAAGCAAGCATTAATTTCAAATTAGTCACAAAGTCATTTAAAGGTCACATACATTGACAATTTTGGATTTATTGTCAATGAATTCACCACATCCTCCCGAACATCTGTGAGTGTGGTTAAAAACTTTTATAAAAGTGAGTTCTCATTGCAACTCAGGTGACTACATTCGTTTAGAGGCATTTAATGAAATATATAACAATGCAATTTATAAAAAATTGACATTTAATAATAATAATAACTCATGAAAAAATATCATACCATTTTTTTTTTTATGAACAAGAAATGTAACCAAGGCAACAATGTGTTTTGTAATACTTTTTTTTTTTTATGTCTGACGGTTTTGTTTGGCTTTGATGGAGATTTTTACCATTTAGAAGTGCTCTATGCATTATCAATAAGAGCATCCCAAATTGGAACTATGATCCACCTCTAGTTCATCCTTTTGCGGTGTATAATGTTATCAACTATACGCTCTTTTATTGCCAATTCCTTTTTGTTAGACAATAAGTTTTTCAATCAATTCTTTGAAATATTGTTCCATGCTCGTTTAATAAAAGCATCATCTAACTTAACCCGCTGACATTTTTCCAAATATAATAGATGGGAATATAATAAGTCATTGACAAGAATTTGAAATTTTCATTCAAATCAAATAAAAAAAATATATAAAAATAAATATCCATTTACTAACTTAATTTATCAAACACCAAAGACTTAACAGTATAGGAACTTTACCCCATTTCGATCAAGGAGAAATAAAATTCTCTTAAATTATTTATAAAATTGTTGAGCTAATCGATAATTGCTTAAAACAACTACCAAAATCCATTTGTTTGTAAGATTAGTTAAACTGCACGAATTCTTTAAGAAAAAAATAACAATAAGAAAAAAGAGTAAAGAGTTTGTCATACTTTTCTCCTAATGGAGTAACCTTTTGTTTGCCCTCTAGTCTTTTACCTTTTGTTTGCCCTTTAGTCTTTTACCTTGTTGTCATCTTTTTTTTTTTTACTCTAAATGATGGATTGTCGGTGAATTCTGGATTGATGTTATGCTCCATCAGTGGATCATCCATCATCGGCCTTGGAGGTGACTAGCATTATGGATCATGTTATATATGTGCTAAAGATGACCTATATGGTGGATCATGCTATATTGGTCTTAATGATGACCCAATACGTGAATCACCTCTCATCGATCCTGTTCTAGAATCACCTCAATGAACAGCGCTCTTTGCACGATGTCTTATCATAATTGTCATATAGAACAAAAACATTCCATAAGTATTCCAAAAAAAAAAACATATATAATATTACTTTAGTGATATAAGATTAAATGAACTGAGCAAAATATATAAAGATAAGCATATAAAACATTATAATTAAAATAGGTCGAATAAACTTTATATTTAACATTACATATATTGACCACATTAAATAAACATTATATATAGCATTAAAAGTCACACCACATACATTAATCAATGTTAGAATAGGCAAACTCATGTATTTCATCATCATCTTCTTCTTCTTTTTTTTCTTCTTCTGCTTGAATCGCTTATACTAAATCTATCTCTTTATAATCACTAGTAAATAGAATTGTAGGATTATCAAGTTCTTTTGAGATGGTAACATTTCATGGAATAGAAACTTCAACTTCTTAGAACACATTTTCATTTAAATCAATTGTTTATTCTTCATCTCCATCAACATTACTTACTTGATATGTACTCTTGGCTTTTGTTTTGAAGACTACCTATCAATCATTTTGATGTCTTTTTCTAGAAAGATAACTTATATAGGAAACTTGATATGCTTACGAAGCTAAGACAAATGATTCATTACTAGTAAGCATTGAATTGTGTTTAATTTCAATAAGACCATGATAGGGATCTATCCTTACCCCATTCTTTGTGTCAAACCATGACATTTAAAAAATATAATCTTATTTCCAACTTTAAAGTATTTTAACTCAATGATAGTTTTCAAGATACCATAAAAATCACTCTCACAATCATTACAACAACTTCCTTTCACACACATCCTATAATTCATTGTCTTTCAAGTTTGGCCATAGTTAATCATATAAAACTTAAAACCATTCAAAAAGTAACATTTGAAACACCTAACCATGTATCTGAGGTCACAAGCTATCTTAACTAGACTACGATCAATATCGCCATTTTGCTCTTCAACCTATCTAATTGTAAAACAAAAAAATTAATCATTGTTTTAAATTATATGATAATATAATTTCTATTCACATATGCTATCATGCACTAAACCCTTACCAATTGCCTTAACCATTGTGAAAATATTGCATCATGTTCTTTCTCTAATTTCGCATTAGTTATATTCACAAATTCTCTTTTTATCAATTTATCAAATATCCTATCAATGTAAATTATAAATTAGGAAAATTATCAACTTATTATAAACATAAATTGTAGAGTTCATATAGTTTTTACTCAATGTATGGATTTATCTCTTTACAATTCAATAAAATATAAAAGTATGCCTCGGTATGCTCATCCATTGATAGTTGTCAAGACTTATCTTATGGACCAAATGCTCGGCTAAGATGATTAAAAATAAAAAAAAATATCCTCTAGATTCCATGATTCCCCCATTATCATTATTTGTAACTAGATTCAATCTTGTTGAAAATTTTGGATCAAAATAGAATGAGCAAAAAGTGAATATCTATTCTATAACATATACCTCGCATATAGATGCTTCGACAAATGCTTGATTAGTGTATTTTTTTCATAAGATGATGAAGAAACCAACTAATCATCATAGTATAACATAAATGTTGTTGAAGAAAAATTAAATTAATCAATGTTTATATCTAACAACTTAAATATATTACCTTGCAAATTGTTACATCCATTGATAATGAACAGGTCCACCAATTTTTGCCTCATTAGGCAAGTGAATGGGGCAAATACTTCATAAAATCAAAAAAACCTAAAAGAAAAATCTTTTTTAATTTACAGATTGTATCTACAATGTTTATTTTCTAACACTTTCATATGATCTACATGTATTTCAATAGAACATAAATCTCTAAAAAATGAGATAGCTTAATAATCGTATCCTAAATAAAGTTAGGCACCAAATCATGAAAGGCAATTGGGAACAATTGTTGCATGAAAACATGATAACCATGACTTTTTATCTCATAAAATTTACAATCAACCATGTTTACACATCGAACTATGTTAGATACAAAACCATCAAGAAGTTTTAATTGTTTAACCCATGCACAAACTTCTCTTCTCTATTATTTTCTTAAAGTGTAAAAAGCTTTACACATGAAAACTTTCTCATTCATTTCATTCAATTTCAACCCAGGTTGCTTACAATACACCTTAAAATCTAGTATAACCTTTATGCTTTCTTTGGTTTTACCCTTAACATCCATCATTGTTTTAAAGATATTGTCAAAGACATTATGCTCAATATGCATCACATCAATATTTTATTGAATTAGATTGGTTTGTCAATAGGGCAACTCTCAAAATATGTTTTTCTTCACCTAATTATGACTTTCCCAAAACTTATGTAACTTTTAATCACTACATTTCATGCCAATGTGATATCAAGAAAGCGATCTAACTAAGCCAAAATTTCTTCACCTGATAATGGAACAATAAGGGAGTCACATTTAACTTTTTTTCAAAATTTATCTCTTTGCCTTCGAAAATGATGATCAAAAAGAAAAAACTAATGATGATAGTAAGAAAAACAAGGTTTTTTATTATGAGCCAATCAAAAAGACTTTTCCTTTCCTATGTACTAAGGATATGATATGTTTCCCTAAATGTTCTAACCAAACAACATACCAGATGTAAGAAAATATTAATTGTCCATAAAAAAGCTACCTTCAAATGAAAATTTTATTTTTTATAAGTATCATAAGTCAAAATACCATTCGACCATAATATTTTTAACTCATGTATTAAAGTCTCAAGAAAACATCTATATTTTGATCCGAACTACTTTTTCCTAGAATGATCATATTCAAGAAGATATATTATCACTTCATACATAATCATAGTGGTAAATTGTATATCATTATAATTATTAGCCATCAAGAGAATGGTTTCATACTTAGACCAAATGGACAAAAATCACCTGCACATAATCCTAATCGTACATTTTAAACTTCACGTGTAAATGATTTATGGCTGCGATTAAAATATTTCTAAGCTTCACCATCAACAGGATGGTAAAGCACACTATCATGACTTTGTTTATAACCATGCCATGTCATATATTTGGTATTTTTAGTTGACAGATAAAGTCTTTTAAGTCTCAGTATCAGTGGCATATAAAGTAAGATTTTATAAGGAACTTTTTTTGTCTCACCACCAAACTTTTCCTTATATATCGAGAATGACCACAAACCAAACAATATGTCAAATTTGCTGCTTCCTTATAAAACAACATGCAATTATGTTTGTGTACATGAATTTTCTTATAACTAAGTCCTGGTTTTGTTATTTTTTTTTCATTTTGTAGAAGTTTTTGGGTAATTTGTCATCCACCAATAACAAATCCTTCATTATGCTTATCAGAAAATGAAAACATGACTCACTAATACTAAACTTCAATTTACAATTTAAAAGTTACGATATTGTACAACCTAATCATAATGATTCATCTATATCATTCAACAAAAAAAAGAAACTTGCCCCATCTACACTTAGATCTTTTTTATTAACTCTTGCTTCACTAACATAAAAACCATACACCCCAAAATTAGGATAGACAACATCTCTAATCATTCTAGGATAGGAATTTTCTATTCTTACTTCACTTATTGATTCAAAGATATCTCTATTTATTAATGGTTATCCTACTTCTAACTCCTTATGTAAGACCCAACTCATATAATCAAGAGTAAACCCCTTACGATAAAGGTGCTTACACACAACATCCACTTTTAAAAATCTTTATTTCTTACATTCAATACAAAGACACCCAATCATCTCATTACTTACAAAGTATGGTTGAGAATAAGCATATCTACCATCATAGAAGTTTTGACTAATGTATAAATTTACATCTGAACAATAGTACATTCAATAGTGATCTTTGTCCATATTTTCAATCCTAATTAAATCATCATAAAAGTTCAAAAAATACAACTCTTAGTATCTTAAATTGAACTATGAGTAATTAAAGTCCTATAAAGTATTCAACCTTTTTATTGGTTAACCATATAAGCAGTTATTACCATACTAAACAAAATTATCTAAATTATAATATGAGATAGTTATTAGTCTATTTTAACAAATACTCCATCAATGGCACAAAAAGTCTTACGAAATTCATTATGCATACTGCAAAACAACAACTTCAAAACAATAAATTATTGGTTTCAATGATTAGAGAATACATCAGATCTTGGGCTTTTTAGTGCAATTCGAGGTGTTCTAGGAGATTTTCTTTAAGACACTTCTATGTACGGAGCTTGTTCTATTTTCAAAGTCAATAGAATGGAAAATAATAAAGTTTAGTATCATGAAAATAAATAAAAAAGCTTATTCATTACTGAATATACATCTACCTTAAACCGACATTCAAAACATATATTCACGAATAGATTAGGGAAAAGAAAAAGAAATAAAAATAGCGATGCTCCCCTCAATACCATATAAACATAATTGAATAATAACAACTATTTTTTTTTATTTTCTTACAATCTTTTCCATTAAATTTCATCAACTTATTTCCATGTGATTAGGAAATCTAAATGTGTTTTCTATTTTAATATGTACAAAAAGGTTTGTAAATTATATGTAAAAATAATATAATTATGAAATATCAAATTTAATTTATTTAAATTGAGTTTAATCAATCACTCATATTGAGAGTTATGAAGAAAAAAAAAATCCAACAACTATTATACACTAACTCATAAATTATAACAATATTTAATTTATTTTTTTACCATTTAACCTTCATAATATTTTTTTGATTCAACACCTTAAAATTAAAAAAAAAATTCCATATACATCAACTCATAATACTATTGAATATTATAAATTGTACCAACATTTTATAAATACAATAATTTTTTTATTTCAATAATTATTATTAAATTCTAAAAAATATCAAATATAAAAAATTTTTAAAACAAATATAAATCTTAATACACAGCAAACCCAAATTTAACATAAAATCAACATAATTTTTTATTTCAATAATTATTATTAAATTTTAAAAAATATCAAATATAATAAAATTTTCAAAACAAATATAAATTTTAATACATATCAAACCTAAATTTATCATAAAATCAACATAAATCTTACATATCTAAAAGTCAATAAATCTATAACAAAAAACTAAACAAGTCTCAACAATACTCAACAAATCAAAAAATAATACTCAACAAAAAACCTAACAAAAGTTAATAATACCCGACAATACTTAGCAAAAAACCCAACAAAAATTAGCAAAAAGTTAAACCCAACAAAAACTAAACAAATCTCTAATGAAAAAAGCCAACAAATCTCGCCAAATCTATAACAAAAAGTTGAATAATAAACTCAACAAATCTATAATAAAAAAACTTGAAAAATCAAATGCATTATATCAACGACAAAGAGGATGGTGGTGTAGCATAAAATTGAGGATGATCGATCGACTGATAAAAGAGAAGGGCGACTGACCAGTGAGAGAATCACAGTGGAGAAGAAGACAGAAGGAGAAGACTGAAAGAGATTGGGGTTTGATTTTAAGGATTTTGATTTAAGGGAAATTTGGGGTTTCCTAATTCTGGGAATAAGGGTTTAAATTTTTTTTTTCATTTTTTAATGGATTACTGATAGAAATTTCATTGATAATCAGTAACCAAAAAAAATTTTTTTTAGAAATTTTTTTACTGTCAATAATTTCCACTATAATTCATACGATATTTTTACTTACAAAAATGAAATTAAATCTGTCGATAAATTCCATTAATAATCCATTAGTATTCCATTGGTAATGGTCAAATTTTTTTGCAATTATATTTCATTGATAATCCATTCGTAATCAATCAATAATTACTGATAGAAAAATTTCATTGGTAATTAGTCAGTAATTACTGACGAAAAAATCTTATTAAGAAAATTTCATCGACGACAAAGACATTTTTAGTAGTGTGATGTATTTTTGTTTTTAAAATTTAAAAATCAAATTGATATTTTTATTATAATTCAAGAGCCATAATTAGTCAATAATTATTTTTCAATAAAAAATTAAAATTAAAAAAATCACATAAAAAAGAGAAAAAATGGAGTAAAGAAAAGGAAAAGAATGAATGCCACAATTATGGTTGGCTTAAGGTTGAACGACGTGGACCTACCTCATACATCAATTTATGCTGATCGATCCTTCCTCTCTCACTTTCTTTCGTTTCTCTTTCTTGTCTTTTTTTTTTCTCTTTTCACTTTTTCTCTAATTTTTTATTTTTCTTTATTTTTTAAAAATTTTAAAATAATAAAGACGTAATGTACCGATTTGTGAACGTTTTGAAATGTTAATCTTTCCCTACATATAATTGACTCCCAAACATAATTCTAAAGATATAGACTAAAACCTATTCTTTTTAGAGACTCTTAGTCAAACTTAGAACAACTTTAAAAATTATAAATTCACTTAGGTGGCTAATTACACGGTTAAAAAAGGTTGGTGATGATTTCATATTTTTGTGTCAAATAGGTTAGTTCTAAAATTGCACATTATGACAAATACTATTCATAATTGGATTAAAATTGAACTAATTGATTGAATTTTTTTTTTTTTGTTGATGGATAGACTAATTCGATCTATTATTGAAAGAGATTTAGAGGAAATTTTGATATATGTAGATTTAATTAAGAAATATTATCAACATATCATGATTAAGACGAAAAATATTTAGATTTAACTTATTTGTTGTTCATGCTATGATGTTAGTGTTGTAATTTTTTTTATTTCAGAATTATAAATAATTTGATCAAATGTATGAATTTATCAATTTATTATAAATTTTAATTTTTTTGTAAAATATTTAGAGCAAAAAATAAAATATAAAAAATTACAATAGTTATAAAAGTTTGTTAAAAATGTATTGTAGACACCCAATTTGGTCCAGGCCCGGATCAATTGGGATTGGTCCAAATAGGTAAGTCTTTTTTTTTTGTATTTTACATTTTTATTTTATTTTTATTTCTATTATTATTATTATTATTATTATTGTTTTTATATATTTTTTTCTTTTATTTTTATTTTATGTATTTATTTATTCATATATATATATCTTTATTTTTTTTCTCTTTTTTCTATTAATATTTATAGGTATATCAGATTATATGTTATCTGTTATTTAATTTTAATTTATCTGTTAATTTTTCTAATTTTTCTTATTTATTTTCATTAATATTTTTATTTGATTTTTTTTATTTTTTTGATTCATCTGGCTGGAGATTGGATTACGATTCAATCAGAAGAGTCCATGTTGGATTCAATTATTGAATCTCGATTCAAAGAGGAATTAGGATTGATCAGAAACTCTTCTGATCAATCCCTATAAAAGGGATCCTCAAGAACAAAAGGAGGACACACAAAAAACAGTGAGAAAAACAGCTACTGGTTGACAGAAGAAGGCATATAGAAGAGATTTGAAGGCTAAGAAGGGTTTAGAGGCGTTAGAATAGCTTTAGGAATCGAGAAAAAATTTTTGTAGATTTTTTCAACGAAATTTTTTTTGAAAATTTTTGGAAAATTTCGATGGACGTTGAATTTTTCGATGGACGTTGAATTTTTCGACGAAGATTTCGGCCAAGTTTGAAGTTTTAGGCTAACTTCCCAGTTTTCGGTAACATTTCCAGAAACCAATTAGTTTTTCGATGAACTTTCGGGGAAAAACCCAGATTCCAACCAAAATTTTTAAAATCTGATGAATATTCAACCAGAGTTCTTCAAGTGTTCTAGAGAGAAGAAAAAGAAGAGAAAGGAAGAGAGAGAGGGAAGAGGTTCGATCTGCTGAAAAAATGAAGGATTCAGCCTTATATACCCTTTTAAAATGACGTCATTTTTACGTTAAATAACCTAGAGGATCCGCGCATTTTGCCAAAATCTGACCCGACCCGAACGTCGACCCGTGCATGATTTGCCTCTCCGAGCCGTTAACCAAGTCGAGCCGACCTTTCGAGCCACGGTCTCTGAGCCATTTTTCTTTCTTAAGCCGAGCTATTCTCCGAGTCGCTCCAGGTTTTATTTATTTATTTTATTATTATTAGATTAAGTTTATTTAATATTCTTTTATCTTTATTTTATTTTTATTTTTATTTTACTTATCTTTATTTTATTTTTATTTTTTATTTTCACTTTTATTTTGTTTTATTATTTTATTTTCTTTAAATAAAATTAAAAAAAAGGTTTTTTGGAAAAAGTTGAAAGTATCAATTTTTTTCTTAAAAATAAATTTTCAAAAAAAAAAAAAGATTTTGAGGAAAAGTTGAAAGTATCAACTTTCTCTACATAAAAATAATCATTTTTTTATTTTTTTAATGTTAAATAATCCAACGATGGAGCCTTTACAAATGAAACAGTAGTTTTTCTTGCATATTCCTAAGGTGAGAAAATTTTCTCAATTTTTTACTAAAAGTATTAGAGTCAATTGAGAATAATTTCTAATAATTAATTACTTGGTAAAATTTTAAGGCTCATTGGATAATACAAATTTAAGCTGGTACCATCTTTTGATGGGCATTGTGAGGGTACTATAACATTTCTCACACGTAACCGAACTCTCGAACCCTGTTCTGGTTAGTAGACTTGAACCTATTTTTTTAGGGACCCTTAAACTTAGGTGTTCCCTGAAAGGACAGATTTCTTAGGTGACCAATCGCACCTAGATAAAAAAGATTGATGGTGACTCTTTAAGTCAATGTCTAGCGATAGATCCCCAGATCTAGACGTTATGACAGCTTGGTGACTCCACTGAAGATTTTGAGAGTCAGGCCAGCAAATAATTTGTGTTATCCAAAAGCTTAATAAAATTGAACCTTTTTGTATATATGTGTTATTATTCATTCATGTTTATTTACCTTGTTAATTATATCATTCATATGCATGTGCATAACATGAGCTCTACACTTGAGCTCCATCCCTCTATGAGGGAGTAAAGAACATATTGCTTTCGTGAGGTCTAATGCCTCCGCAGTGACTAACGAAATACTCTCACTCAAATTGAATCTTTTTCGCTTGTAGCCTGTAATGGGTGAGGATTAGGGTGTCTTACTAGTCTGTGATGGACAAATATGTAAGGAGTAATTTGGGAACCTTTAGACTTTGACCTTAAACCGCATATAGTGAACCTTAAGAGCGCCTAACCTATAGATAGAGCAATCACTCTTCCCTTTTAGAATTGACCAAAAGCATAGGATTCATCCTTTTTACTCTGTGTGATGTTTAAATTTACTTAATTATTTATTCTTTTTCTGGGTATACTAACCTTTTTCTTATTCTTTTGTATTGGTTCATACGCATATCATAAAGTTGCATAAAGAACATTTTCTTGAAAAATGGTCTTCAACAAATTTTTTTCATGGATGCCAATAAACGATTAGTTTGCTCTTCATCCGTATTAGCGCCTTGTGAGACACCCAATGAAGTAAGGGCCCAGTCAAAAAAGATTCAACTGAAGATGAGGGATTGTTTACCAATTGGATATGATTCTACTTTATCTCAAGAAAAATCTATCCTCTTCAAATAGAACAATCTAGAAGATTTAGTTGATATCTGAAAGAAGATGAGTCCGTCAAGACAAGAGCAGTTTTGCCAGAGACACGGGTATATAGCACACCTTCTAGTAGTAGTTGTTGATGATCAACTAATCAAAATTTCAGCATAATTTTAGGATCCCGCATACAAGTGTTTCATCTTTAATGAAGCTGATATGACTCTCACCATCGAAGAATATTCGATTTTGTTAGGTTTACATCTCAAGGCTCCTGACAAGATATATGTCAAAAAATACAAGTCAGGATTTCGTAAAGGTCTGGCTCAACTCATAGGGATAGACAAGGAAATTATGGATTCTCATACAAAGAAGAAACAAGAACAAGTTTGCCTACCTTAGAAGTTTTTTCATGAGTTTCTGATGCAACATGCCAATGAAGAATGGGGGTTAGATATATTTGCCTTGGTCATATACGGACTGGTGATCTTTCTAAAAGTTTTAGGATATATTGAGATAGCAGTGATTGACTTCTTCGAGAGTGTGATCAATGGCTATAATCCTTCAACGGTAATATTAGCAGAGACTATCAGATCTTTGAGTTATTATTGTTGGAATGGATGACGCTTCATAAGTTGTATACAGTTATTGTACTTATGGATGAAAAGCCATTTTGAACAGGAAAATGATGTTTTCTCGAAGCTTTATATCTGTAATCATGTTTCGATCAAAGAATTTTATGAAAGTGGGTGGTCCGAACGAAAGTCTAAACAAGAATGGATAACTTTCCTACAAAAATTGAAAAGTGCCAAGGTGAGATGGTTGGCCCCATGGATGAATGTGAGCCTATGTTGTATCAATGCGGGGATAGTATAGTGGTCCCACTTCTGGGTTTATGGAGAGTGACAAATTATGCACCACTTTTAGTGATAAGGTAATTTGGGAAAGAACAGTTCATTCCTATGACTATGGGCTTCATCAATTAGATTTTTCTTACAGTGAGTCAAAAGTATTTCAGAGGATGAATGAGATGATTAAAGCATGAAAAAATCCCCGAATAGTGAGTCTTGGACCATATACTGATAAAGTCACCCCAGGGTACTTGGTTTGGAGAATAAAAAGAAGATAAAAAATGGTATTCACTTATGAAATCTCTCGACCACCAACAGAACTCGAAGAGACACCATCAAAATTAGAGCTGGCAACAAAAGAATTTGAGTCTGAAAAAGGTAAGTTAAAGCAAAAAATCTAGAAGCTTCAAGAAGAAAGAGCCTAGTGGAAAAATAGAGTTGAAAGTCATGAAGTTAAAGTTCACAAGATTGCTAGAAAACGTGATACAGCTATTGAAGATCTAACAAAGCTACACCAAGAGCATAAAAGGTTATATGTGAGAGAAAAGGCCAAAGAGATAACTATTGTCGAGCTGACTGAGGAAAGTACAAGATTGAAACAAAAAGTATGCTGAATTGAAAGAAGAAAGTATCGAAACACAGGTAGAAATTAACATGCTAAACAGTTATGTGAGCATGCTAAGTCAAAAGTTGAATAAACAAGGAGACCACATTGCTGCATTGGTTAGAGAACATAGAGAATTATCATACCAAGTCTGGTGTGGTAAAAGAAAAAACTTAGGAAGGTAGAAATACATTGAGCACCTAACGACCAAAATCTATAAAGGGGTATGCAAGGCAAGAGAGATAGTGGAAGAGGCAGAGGCATTGAGACAAATGGTGACCCTAGTAGGAGAACATAGACAGCATCTGTTGAACTTCATCGAAGAAGCCAAGGCCCAATATGAACAGATCAAACAATTTTATGGCTATAATTCTAGGATGATAAACTCAATGTAGATAAAAGTTTTTTTTGGAATAAATGAAATCTTTTAGTTGAATATCATTTTTAAGGCAAATGTTCTTTGCATACATGCATTTTTCATTCATTGCATTCTCATTCATTACACTTAACAAAGTAACCATGTGATAGTCATGCAAATTTACTAATTTTAAGATATAGTACTCAAGGTTTAAGGATAACTCCATCTAGCAAGAACCCTGCCCATCGATACAACACAAGATCCAGAGTAAGGCAAATAAAGCAAAAAAATTCTCACAGATTTGAAAAGATAGAAAAAACACAGGAGAAGATTGAAAGTGAGTTGAGCAAGATTTTGGATGCTCTTAATAACCTGAATAAAGGAAAGAGAGTTGAAGAAAATGCAAGCCAACAAGTTCCCCTGTTGCAAGAAGTGGCTGACCCTTTATATCTTCCAGGTTTTGGCCTACCTCAAGCCTAGTCTACTTAAGAGGTTTCACCGTAACACTTCACATATCCAACATATCTTGGAATACCGTCAGCTTTTAACCCAAGGTATTATAATAGCTATGTAAATTTTATCTTTACTGAAAAGGTAACAGAACCAATTCTTGATCTAGATGATTTAAAAAAGAAGA
Organism: Durio zibethinus; assembly: GCF_047325235.1. Classification (NCBI taxonomy): domain Eukaryota; kingdom Viridiplantae; phylum Streptophyta; class Magnoliopsida; order Malvales; family Malvaceae; genus Durio; species Durio zibethinus. The sequence continues at coordinate 24,502,434 of NC_143170.1, forward strand.
AGAAAGAAAAGATAAGAGTGAAAACTCAGGAAAGCTCCAAGATTAGTATGCTAGAATAAAGGTTACAGGCTCTAAAAAGATTTAGTTTTTATAGGTTAGTTGATGCTGTTGGGCTCTACCTAGTCCCTGATGTGGTCATTCCTTATAAGTTCAAAGCACCAAAATTTGAGCAATATGATGGTACAAAATGCCTCAGAACTCACATCATAATGTATTACCAGAAGATGGCAGCTCATGCTCATAATGAAAAACTATTAATGCATGTCTTTCAGGATAGCCTTACTGGCTCTACGATCAGATGGTATGTTTAGTTGGATAGAATCCTCATTCGTTCTTGGAGCGATATGGCACATGACTTCATCGGTCAATATCGACATATTATCGATTTGGCCCTTGATCGTTTGTCTTTACAAAATCTGGAAAAAAAAGTAAACGAGTCTTTTAAAGAGTATGCCCAGAGGTGAAGGGATGTTGCTTCTCAGGTACAACCTCTTCTGACCAAAAAAGAGACTACAGTACTGTTTGTTAGCACTTTAAAACCTCTCTATTATGAAAAAATGATAGGGAATGCAATGAAAAACTTTGCTGATATGGTAATTTTGAAAGAAATTATTGAGAGTCCCATCAAGAATGGCAAGCTAGAAAAAAATGAAGCATCTAGCAAGAGAGTCACGAAGAAGAAAGAAACTGAAGCTCAGGCTGTGAGCTTTGATAGACAGCAATTTGGAGGCTATCAACCTTACTCACCACCAGGATATATGCCATATTACCCTACTGTAAATAACATTTCCCCTCACATATACCAACCATTTACACAATCACCATACCTCTAAACATATCAAACCCCTCATAGGCCTCAAAATACTATGTACAGTCCTAACAATCAGCCTATTTCAAGACCCTAAAATCGCCCAACTAACCCCATTGGTGGTTCGCGAGAGCAACGAACTACCCATGAAAAACTTGTGTTTAACCTAATTCTAATGAATTATATAGAATTATATAAAGAGCTTTACAACAGTCATTTGATTACTCCTAGTAAATTGAAACCCATCAAGCCACCTTACCCCAAGTGGTATGATCTCACAGCCCACTATGACTACCATTATGAGATTACTGGTCATTCCACCAAAAATTGTATCATCTTAAAACACAAAGTGCAACAGTTGATCAAGGATAGGATGATTTGCTTTGATACGAGAGGGTGACTGCACCAAATGTTAGTGGCAATCCTTTGTCGAATCATAATGTGAATGCTATAAGTGAATAACAAGAGTGCCATGTGAAGAAAGGAGTGGCAGATATTAAAACACCTCTCAACCAATTGTTCAATGTTTTACAGAGAGCTGACATGATACAACTAGTAAGTTCACATAGCTATCATGGAGCATATATAGCTGGTACTAGTTATAGGTATCATAATGAGACAATAAGCCATTCCATTGAAACCTATGAGTAGTTTCACCAAGAGGTGCAAAAAATCTTGGATTCACATCAAATAGAGGTCTATGAAGAAAGAGAAGACTTAAAAAATATTGAGGTGTCCACGACTGATAGGCTTGTAAAGCTGTTTTCAAAATCAATGACAATTCAGTATGAGAACAAACAGAAGTCAATCATAGACAAACTCATCCCCAGGTCAGTAACTTTTAAAGTCTCGACTCTTTTTTCGTATAAGGATAATAAAGTTATACCCTAGAGATATGGTTGTGACATTGTAGTTTAGGGGCAAGAAGAAGATATCTCCAAAGTCGACACTTCCAAATAATTGGTGTAAGAGGCATTACTCGAAGTGGAAGGTGTTACACTCCAGAATGTTAGAGAAGGCTAGAAAGAAGAAAGCTAAAAAAAGAGAAAGACGAAATAATCCTGAAATAGAACCTGAAGAAGATCATTCAAAGCCAATATCAAAAAAAGATGTTTATGAATTCTTGAAGCTGATAAAACATAGTGAGTATTCAGTTGTGGAACAGTTGAATAAAATCCCAGCTCGAATCTCATTATTATCACTGTTATTGAACTCAAAGCCACACCGAAATACCCTGTTAAAAGTGTTGAATCAAGCATACATGGCACATAATGTATCTGTTGAATATGTGAATCACCTGGTCAAAAATCTAGTCATGCCAAATCACATTTTATTCAGTGATGATGAGATTCCTTTAAAGGGAAAATGAAATGACAAGGTTCTGCATATCACAATCAAGTGCAAGAGCCATATCATAGCTAAGGTTCTTATCGATAATGGTTCTGCTATCAATGTCATGCCTATATCAACTTTGGCAAGGCTACCCATTGATTACTCTCATATGAATGACAGTCAGATGATTGTGAGAGCCTTTTATGAGATCAGAAGAGAAGTTCTGAAAGATATCGAGATGCCCTTTCAAATTGAGCCATGCACTTTCAATGTGAAGTTTCAAGTGATAGATATCTTTTCATCCTACAGTTGTCTGTTAAGAAGACCATGGATTCACATGACAGGAGCTGTGTCTTCTACTTTGCACCAGAATATTAAGTTCAATGTAGAAGGTCAATTAGTAGTGGTAGTTGGGGAGGAAGACATGCTAGTGACCCAACCATTGAACATTCCATATGTAGAGGCTATCGAAAAAGCATTGGAATGCTCTTATCGATCTTTTGAATTGGTTAATTTTGTAGGTGAAGGATTTTAAAATCAGCTTTTTTCAAGGATAATGATGAGCCAAGTCATCAACAAGGGCTGGTATTCAAGACTAGGGCTAGGTAAAAACTTACAGGGAATAAAGAAACCCCCGATAGTGATAGACAATAGCGACAGAGTAGGCTTAGGCTATGAGATGCAGAATGAGAAGTCAAAAGAAGATCGTCAAAAAAGACAGCAAGATTAATGTTTATCCCATACTTGTATGAAACTTTCAGACTTGGAGGATTCATGTACCCAAAGACGAGAAAAAGTATGGAAAACGTTTTCGCCCAGCTAGCCATTAATGCTGTTGAAAATAGAGTGGGACTTAATCAAGAGGAGTGGGTTTGTCTTTGTCCACCAGATTATGAGCTAAATAATTGGAGTGCCATCAAGATGCCTGTGACTTTTGATTCAATACAATGTAATTGTAACATCTCAATAGCTATTGCCCAAGGCATTATGGTGATCTTTTTTGTTTGAGCCATTTGTCTTTTATTATTTTTAATAAAAAATAAGAAGGATGTATTTTCATTCATTTCTTTTTGTGTCTTCATTATTTCTATCTTTCTAAGCACATCTTGTCAACACATCCCATTTCATTCAATTTCAGGTCTTTAAATGAACATGAAGTTAATCATGATAACAATCAAGAGGTTAGCTTTGAGAATTCAATTAACACTGATGAACTTGACAATGAAGAGAATTTTAAGGAATATGTTATGCCTCCGGACCTAATGAGATTGATTGAACAAGAAAATAAGCCAATTGAGCCTCACCAAGAGATAGTTAACTTAATGAATTTGAGAGATGAAGAGAAAAAGAAAGAGGTCAGAATGGGCACTTCACTTTCATCAAGAGATAGGCAACGATTGGCAGACCTACTTCAAGAATTTGTAGATGTATTTGCTTGGTCTTATCAGGATATATCAGGGCTAAGCACAGAGATAGTGAAGCACAGATTATCCTTAAAGCCAGAATATAAGCCAGTTCAGTAAAAACTGAGACGGATGAAGCCTGAAATGCTACTAAAGATTAAAAAAGAGGTGAATAAACAATTTGATGCAGGTTTTCTACAATTGGCTAAGTATCTAGAGTGGGTAGCCAACATAGTCCTAGTTTTTAAGAAGGATGGAAAGGTATGAATGTGTGTAGACTATCAAAACTTGAATAAGGCTAGCCCAAAAGATAACTTTCTTTTACCTTATATCGACACGTTGGTAGATAACATGGCTAAGCATTCAATTTTCTCTTTTATAGATGATTTCTCGAGGTATAATCAGATAAAAATGGTTGCAGATGATATAAAAAAGACTACTTTCATGACCATGTGGGAAATCTTTTGCTATAAAGTCATGCCTTTTGGGTTAAAGAATGCTGGGGTAATATATCAAAGGGCCATGGTAACACTCTTCCATGACATGATGCATAAAGAGATCGAGGTGTATGTAGACGATATGATTGCAAAGTCGTGTGAGGATGAAGATCATGTCACCAGTCTTAAAAAGTTATTTGAGAGGTTGAGAAGATTTCAACTTAAATTAAACCTAGCAAAGTGTACCTTTGGGGTAAAGTCAGGAAAGTTGCTAGGCTTTATGGTCAGTGAAAGAGGAATTGAAGTCGATCCCGATAAGATGCGGGTTATCCAAAATTTGTCACCTCCCACACCAAAAGAAGTTTAGGATTTTTTGGAGAGATTGAATTACATTTCTCGGTTTATCTCTCAGCTTACTTACAAATGTGATCCTATATTTAAGCTTCTTTATAAGAATAATCTTGGAATTGGAATGAAGAATGTCAAGAGGTGTTTGATAAAATTAAGGAATACTTATCGAACCTTCTAGTATTGGTGCCACCTGTTTCAGGGAAACCTTTAATTTTGTACTTAACAATATGCAAAAATTCAATGGGATGTGTATTGGGGTAACAAGATGAGTCTAGCTAAAAAGAGAGAGCTATTTATTATCTGAGTAAAAAGTTCACAGAGTACGAATCTAAGTATTCTCCATTGAAGAAAATGTGTTATGCATTAGTGTGGACTGCCAAAAGACTCAGACAGTATATGCTCTATCATACTACATGGCTCATAGTAAAATTGGATCCAATTAAGTATATTTTCGAGAAACCTTCTTTATCTGAGAGAATCGTTAGATGACAAGTAATGCTCTCGAAATATGATATTATATACATGAGTCAAAAAGTAATAAAAAAATGCTATAGCAAAATTTCTTACAGATCGTGCTACTGAAAAGTATGAACCAATAAAGTTGGAATTCCCTGATGAAAACCTAATGACTATTTCCTAACTGAAGGAAGAAGAGCATGGGAAAAAATGTTGGAGAATGTACTTTGATAGAGCTGCTAATACCTTGGGGCATGAAATTGAGGCAATTTTGATTTCTCCAGAAGAACAATATTACCCTGTAACAGTAAGGTTAAATTTCAATTACACAAATAACATCGCTGAATATGAGGCATGTGTCATGGGCTTACAAGCTTTTATAGATAGAAGAGTGAAAGCACTAAAAGTATTTGGAGACTCAGCTCTAGTTATATATCAGTTGAAAAGAGAATGAGAGATAAGAGATTCAAAACTCGTTCTATATCATAAGTATATTCTAGAGTTGACGAAACAATTTAAAGATATCTAGTTTGACCACTTACCTCGAGAAGAAAATTTGATTGCTGATGCATTGACTACTCTGGCTGCAATGATTCGAATTAATGATAATACCGACATTCAGCCCATCAAGTTAGATGTTAAGGATATACCAGTTTATTGCTCTAATGTAGAAGAAAAAAAAGATGGAAAGCCCTGGTATTATGACATCTTACAGTATATTAAAGATCAGTAGTACCCAGTTCAAGCAACAAAAAATGATGGCGAGATAGATCATGAAAGCAGGATATTACTGGTTGATGATGGAGAATGATTGTATTGACTATGCTCATAAATGTCATAAATGCCAGATATATGCTGATAAGATTCATGTTTCGTCATCTGTTTTACATGTTATGGCACCATCATGGCCATTCTCAATGTGGGGCATGAATGTCATTGGTCCAATCACCCCAAAGGCTTCTAACGGGCACAGATTCATTTTTGTGATGATAGATTACTTCACAAAATGGGTAGAGGCAGCATCATATGCAAGTGTGATACGCTCTGTGGTTTGTAAATTATAAAGAGAGAGATCATCTGTAGATATGAGCTTCTAGAGAGAATTATTTTAAACAATGCCAAGAATCTAAATAGTAAAATGATGCAAGAAATATGTGCTCAATACAAGATCAAGCATCATAACTCGGTACCATACCGTCCGAAAATGAATGGGACAGTTGAGGCAGCTAATAAGAACATAAAGAGGATTTTGGAAAAGATGACCGAGACTTACAAAGATTGACATGAGAAGTTACCATTTACATTGCATGCATATCGAACGTCAGTTCGCACCTTTACTGGAGCAACCCTATTTTCTTTGATTTATGAGATGAAAGCTGTACTATCAGTGGAAGTAGAGATCCCCTCCTTGAGGGTTCTAAAAAAAATTGAGTTGAAAGAAGCTGAATAGATTCAAGAACGCTATGAGCAGTTAAATTTCATAAAAGAAAAGAGATTGACTGCACTGTACCATGGTCAGCTATATCAAATAAGAATGATGAGGGCTCATGATAAGAAGATTCGACCCCGTTGCTTTCGAGAAGGAGAGTTGGTCTTGAAAAGAATTCTCTCAATTTAGCATGATAGTAGAAGAAAATGGACTCCGAATTGGGAATGGCCGTATGTGGTGAAACGAGCATTTTTGGGTGGAGCGCTGATACTAACTAAGATGGATGGAAACAATTTATCCCATCCTATAAATTTTGATGCTGTGAAGAAATACTATGCTTGAAAAAAATAAAAAAAATAAAAAAAATAAAAAAAGAAAAAAGTGAATGGAAAAGGAAGACTCAAGGCGAAAACCCTAAAAGGGTGGTTTGAGTCATAGGGGGTTTGTCTAAGTTGAAAATCTGAAAAGGCAGCTTAGATAAGGAGAATGCAGCATCGAATTTAAAAGTTCGCTAACATGGAGGCTAGCAAATTTGGAAGAGTTTCAAGTTGTTAAATACATCAGAGGGTTGGGTTTTCAGAAAAAATTTTGAGATGTGTTATCGTGATTATCTGATTGCTCATTTTAGGCTTTGTCCCCATACTTATCCTTGTAATTCTCCTTTGGCTGAATTAGCCAACATTTTACTAATAAGAGACATTCTATTTCATTCTTTGTGTCTTTTTTTTATGATTGTTTCTCAATCATTCATATTCCTTTCTTCCTAATACCCCACCATGGAAGAAATATGCAAATGCATTCTTACTTTTTGAGTTTGAAATAATGATTGATGAATGAATAACAACATGAAAGATTTTTACATTACATTGAATAAGTCAAGAGTGATAAAGGCATAATCGAGATGTTCAATTCTTGATTAGGACATTGAATTTGGGAAGAGATTTCTTATAAGAAGAATGTGAGTAGAAGAGACAATTAAGAGTTACACTGGCTTGATCTTAGAAGAGCAGTGTAATTGGATCTTTGAAGAATCAAAGGGCTTGATGCCTAAGAAAAGAGCTTGAGAAACTTGAGTATCATACATTGAATAGGAATAAATTGGCCAACATTTGCATAGTATGCATTGAAATTTATATGCATTGCATAGCATATATTACTTTCAGAAAAACATAGTGTATAAATTCGAGAAGCAGGGGTGTTCCAACAACCCACATAGAGAAGACAGATGTGAAGATATTTTTAAATTTGAGCAAAAAACTTGTCAGGTAAGTTTCTAATCCTTGAAATAGGATGTCTTTTGGTATCAGGGTTGATTTATAAGACCTTTGGGCATAATCTCTTGAAATTCCTTCAAACACAATTTTTAACTCTTTTGAACATGATTGTCAAGGAGCAATTTATTTTTCAAAGTCGTGGTGCCTCTGTTTAGAGAAGCAATTTACTTTTCAAAGTCGTTGAGCCTCTGATTAGAGGAGCCATTTATGTTTTTCAAAGTCGTTGAGCATCTGCTTAAAGGAGCTTTGGTCAAAAACAAAAAAAACAAAAAATAAAAAATAAAAAAAATAAAAATGTCGAATTGAGTCTTGCTTGGGTGTCTACGTCTTTGCGTAATTTTTGTTTCACAGAAAATGTGCAAAGAGGGATAGCTGTAGACACCCAATTTGATCCAGACCCGGATCAATTGGAACTGGTCCAAATAGGTAAGTCTATTTTTTTTTGTATTTTACATTTTTATTTTATTTTTATTTCTATTATTATTATTATTGTTTTTATATTTTCTTTCTTTTATTTTTATTTTATGTATTTATTTATTCATATATATATCTTTATTATTATTATTTCTCTTTTTTCTATTAATATTTATAGGTATATCAGATTATATGTTATATGTTATTTAATTTTAATTTATCTATTAATTTTTTTATTTATCTTATTTATTTTTATTAATATTTTTATTTGATTTTTTTTATTTTTTTTATTCATCCGATTGGAGATTAGATTGGGATTCAATCAAAAGAGTCCATGTTGGATTCAATGATTGAATCCCGATCCAAATAGGAATTGAGATTGATTAAAAACTTTTCTGATCAATCCCTATAAAAAGGATCTTCAGGAACAGAAAGATGACACATAGAAAATAATGAGAAAAATAGCTACTGGTTGAGAGAAGAAGGCATATAGAAGAGATTTGAAGGCTAAGAAGGGTTTAGAGGCGTTAGAATAGCTTTAGGAATCGAAAAAAAAATTTTAGAGATTTTTTGACGAAATTTTTTTCTGAAAATTTTTGGAAAATTTTCAAATTTCGATGAATTTTTTGGGGGACGTTGAATTTTTTGACCAAGATTCCGGCCAAGTTTGAAGTTTTCGACCAACTTTCCAGTTTTCGGCAACATTTCCAGAAACCGATTAGTTTTTCGGTGAACTTTCAGTAAAAAACCCAGATTCTAGCCAAAATTTTTAGAATCCGATGAATATTCAACCGGAGTTCTTTGGGTGTTCTAGAGAGAAGAAGGAGAAGAGAGAGGGAAGAGGTTCGGTCTGCTAAAAAAATGAAGGATTCAGCCTTATATACCCTCCCAAAACGACGCCGTTTTTACGTTAAATAACCCAGAGGATCCGCGCGTTTTGCCAAGATCCAACCCGACCCGAGCATCGACCCGTTTTTCAACCTGCACGTGATCTGCCTCTCCGAGCCGTTAGCTGAGTCGAGATGACCTTTCGAGCCGTGTTCTCCGAGCTGTTTTTCTTCCTTAAGTCGAGCCGAGCTGTTCTCCGAGTCACTCCAGGTTTTTATTTATTTATTTTTAATTATTAGATTAGGTTTATTTAATATTCTTTTATCTTTATTTTATTTTTATTTTTTTTCTACTTTTATTTTTTTTATTTTCACTTTTATTTTATTTTTTTATTTTATTTTCTTTAAATAAAATCCAAAAAAAAGGTTTTTGGGGAAAAGTTAAAAGTATCAATTTTTTCTTAAAAATAAATTTTCAAAAAAAAAGATTTTGAGGAAAAGTTGAAAGTATCAATTTTCCTCGAAATTAAAATTTTCAAAAAAATATTTTTGGGGAAAAGTTGAAAGTATCAATTTTTCTTGCACAAAAGCAATCTTTTTTTTATTATTTTTTTAATGTTAAATAATCCAACGATGGAGCCTCTACAAGTGAAATAGTAGTTTTTCTTGCATACTCCTGAGGTGAGGGAATTTTCTCAATTTTCTGTTAAAAGTATTAGAGTCAATTGAGAATAATTTTCAATAATTAATTACTTGATAAAATTTTAAGGCTCATTGGATAACACAAATTTAAGCTGGTATCATCTTTTGATGGGCGTTGTGAGGGTGCTATAACCTTTTTCACACATAACCAAACTCCCGAACCCTGTTCTGGTTAGTAGACCTGAACCTATTCTTTTAGGGATCCTTAAACTTAGGTGTTTCCTGAAAGGACAGATTAATTAGGTGACCAATCGCACCTAGATAAAAAAGATTGATGGCGACTCCTTAAGTCAATGTCTAGCGATAGATCCTCAGATCTAGACGTTATGACATGTATGTTGTAAATTATAAGGTTATCTTTTTCCTTCCCATTTTAATTATATTTTCTTTTAATAACATGTATAATTAAAATTCATGTTTATCACTATTTAAGGACTCATAAGCATCGATAAAAATCATTATCCATGCAAGCTTTTATGGCCTTGAGAAGATTTTCTTTTTTGTTTTCAAACCATTTGAGTTTGTTGCAAAATTCTTCTTTAATCACTTATCCTTCAATTGTTGTACTATGTACGGATATGCAATTATATATATATATATATATGTATATAACACTTAATTATATAATAAACTAATAAATTTTATATTAAAAATAAAAAATTTCAATGTAAAATAATGGAAAAATAAAAATATTGTAGATTAAGATGTACCTATATAATATAACGAAAAATGTTTTGTATCATATCTCATCTAATAGTGATATTTACATAAAATTAAATAGTGTTTGATTCCAAATAATAGAAATATATTCTACTTAGAATCAATTTTTTGTAAAAACTTTTGCTTAGTGTTACCCCTCACTTTGGTGTAAGACATCTAGAACTCCTAGTAACAACAGCAAACCCTTGAATAGATGGTGTCCATCCTTGCATTGTAGTCACAAAGGTCAAAGTAGTTCAAATTGAATTTGTATTCTTTGGCGAATGAGATTGAAACCATATATTACATATTAAATATGGATAAAATTGTAAATTAAAGGTAAATAGGAGAGCAAAAACTTGTGCCAAATTCTAACAAACTCCAAATATAACTAAAAATTTTCATCTTGTTCACATCCATTATTAGTCATGAAGAAAATTTTGACAAAATCTCCAATAACTAAAAGCTAAAAAGAGATAAAACGTATGAAACTATTCCATTCAAAAGTAAAAAAAAAAAAAAAAAAGGCTAATATTGAAAATGAATGGATAAATGGAGTATGAACATGCATAAAAAAAATGAATAAAAGAGAAATAAATTTAATCGACAAACATGACAAAGAAAAAAGTTTATCAACATAAAAAGACATATAACTTAGTGATCAAAATGTTCTTGATTATAATGAAATCAATACATTTAAAGGCTTTTGAAGACTAACCTCCTAGTACTCTTAGCATATAGGATTCTCTATTTATAATAAGAATTTGAGAGACTTTTATAAATTGAGAGTAATTTATGAAAAAAATTATAATGGATTATTAATTATTTATGTAATATATCTTTTATTTTGAAAAGTTTACACAATATTTTGAAAATTTCTTGTAAGACAATAAATTATACCTATTGTAATTAATACTTACATAGAAAGAAATATAAAAATATGTTTCCAACTAATTAGACTTTTATTTTAGGTTTGAATTTTTAGCATTATATGCCTTATATATTCATTTAGGTTAATAAATACATAAATTATTTCTTAATTAAATACTAAAATCACAGTCATTAAATAGTCATGCTTTCAAAGCATATTTCTTATTTATAGTACACATGTTTGATATTTAAAGTTAAGAATTAAATTTGGTTGAAAATAATTTAAAGTAATTTAATTGTAACACATTTATAAAAGGTAAGAATATTGGATATTTATAAGAAAATAAATAACCAAATTTAGTCAAACAAATATTTTTTAAATTAATAAAATGTATATGAAGTCAAATAAAAACAATTAAATGCAGGACACATTGTGATTGTTCAAAACAATCCATATATAAAAAAAATAGATTATCCACATTGGATTTTTTTTCATTTTTTACCAAAAGTTTTTATTTTTATATATTTATATAAGATAAGATGAGATGCATGACTTATTGATCACAACCCATATATATAAAATCTAACATTATAATGTACAATTGATTTTATAACAAAAACAAAGATCTAGCATTATAATATATCATTAATCTTATATAAATATATAAAATTATTATATATATATATATATATATATATACATGAATAACATCCATTACTCAATTGAATGTCATATTTAATTAAATATGAATGTATTAAATAATTGATTAAGGAATCAATTTTTTACCATAATTTTAGTGTTTATTAAATGTTTTATAATATTTCTTATTAGAGTTTAATAAAAGTTCTTTGAATTATTAAAAAAAATGTTTAATGACCGTAATTATAGTATTCATTAATTCTGTGTATCATTAAGAAATTTTTTTATTATAATGTATCATTGATTTAATTTTGAATTATAATTTAGGATATTTTATTGGAAATAAAAGGTAAGTCAATTGAAAATTTTAAAAAAATAAATATAATTAATGCGTTAAAATATTTTAAAATTTTTATGAAATCACATCAATTCATATCAATTTAAAGAAAAATAAATATCAATAAATATAATTAATACTTGACACATGGCAATTGATAAAAATTGTCCAAATGTCAATATTATAGGCCATCAATATATAAATGTCAATATTATAGGCCATCAATATATATATATATCTACTATCACTAGTGTGTGATCCATGCAATGTACGAATTATTTTATTTATTTAAATATCTATTTACGTTGCAAAATTTTTATTTTTCTTACAATTACATCTAAGTTTGAAATTTTATGACATATAAAATATAAATATATATATATATATTCAATTAACATGTCATAAGAAAACTAAACATATTATTACTATCTTGATCAAAATGTTGAAAATAAATGTGAAAAATAAGAGATAATATTAGATATGGATCAAAAAGTAAAAAAGAATTAAATATAAATATAATATTGGTTTTTTAGGAGAACATAAATATTAAATGATCAACAAAATAATAAAAGAAGTATTGACATACCTTTACTAAATTATAATTTTGATCAAAATACTAAAAAAATATCAATCAAGAAATGTGTGACAAACAAAAATAATTGAATAAAAATAATATCAAAAGAAGAAATCATATAAATAAAATAAACAATAAAATTACAAAAACAATAGAAATCTTAAAGGAAAATTGAATAATAAAAAAATGATGTAGCACATATTATTAATTATTAATAGACCTAAAGTAATTTGTGTTTTTTGAATTTAAAAAGAAACTAATAATAAAGTATTTGAAAAGTAAAAAAAAAAAAATAGAAGAGATATATGTGATTTTAAATTTGGAGAGAAGTTTTTTAATTTTTTTTTTGCATACTTATAGTAAAAAACATTAATAATTTAATTTGTTTTGAAATTTATCAATATTTTAATTAAAAATTAATTACTTAGTTAATGAATGTTTTATCATATATTATTATCCTCTTATCTACGTAATATCAATCTAACCCCATACCAAAGTTTAAATTCACCATCTATATAAAATATATTTTTCACCTATTTTAGTCTTAATTATTTTGTTAAGGAATTTTTTCGATAATTACTATTGTTCCATATATATCATAGGACATATGAAAATATTAAAAACAAAACCATATTATTGTAATGCAAATAGAAAATAACTATAAGTATTATATGTTATTATGGACCCATGGTCTTATTTAACTATTAAAGAAAGTCTTTTTTATAACACTTAACTTAATTTATATACTAAAAAATAATTTAAAGTGAAAGTTGATTAATATTTACTGTACATAATGAAATTATAATAATAAACATCTTTCATGCGTGCATTTAGTTTTATTAACTATTATACAAAAATTAATTAATTTAAAATGAAAAATATTGAAAATATATATTACAAATATAATAACAAAAATGTAATATTTAAATATATTCACTCTTTACATAATAATAATAATAAATAAATAAAGTTCAAAACTTTAAAATTATTTTACAATGTACGTAAATAGTTTAAATGCAAGGTAAAGAATATGTACATATTATATATATATATATATATATATATAAAAACTCAAGTTAATTTTAAATAAGATTTTATTTTTATTTTTTCATTAGAATGATCTCAATAATCTTATCTCATTTAAATGAAGATAAAGATTATAAATTATTTAGCATAAAAAAATTGAATAAATATGATTTTTTAAGATTTGAAACATTTTTTAAATTTAAATAATAAGATAATTTGGTAGTCAATTACAATTAAAGAACTATTCTATTTGTTAATAATATAAATTGTCCACATAAAATTATATGTAAGCAAATCTTATTAAGTAAGCACTTATACTATAATATAACATTATATATGATTATATTATTTATATATATATATATATATTTATACATGAATAACATCCATTACTCGGTTGGATATCATATTTAATCAAATATGAATGTATCAAATAATTTATTAAAGAATCAACTCTTGACTATATTTTAGTGTTTATTAAATTTTTTATAATATTTTTATTAGATTTCAATAGAAGTTCTTTGAATCATTAAAAAAAAATTTAATGACCGTAATTATAACATTTATTAAATTTGTGAATTATTAAGAAATTTTTTGATTATAATGTATTATTAATTTAGGTTTGATTTATAATTTAGGATATTTTATTGAAAAATAAAGTTAGGTTAATTGAAAATATAAAAGAAAATAAATATAATTAATACATTGAAATATTTTAAAATTTTTATGAAATCAGATCAATTCATATCAATTTTAAAAAAATAAATATGAATAAATATAATTAATATAGGACACGTGGCGATTGATAAAAGTTGTCCATGTGTTAATATCATAGGCTATCCACATTAGACATTTTCTTTTTTTACCAAAAATTTTAGTTTTTATATATTTATATAAGATTGTTGCAAAAGGTAATTTTAAGTCATAGTTAAGATTTGGAAAAATAAGTCATGATAGTTACCAAGATATGTTTGGCTCAAACTGTAAATAGAATATATTCCTCTCTGAATTGTTTGAGTTTGAATTTGTTAAAAATCATTGAAAAGTCATTTTTTATAATTTTGTTAAGCTTAACATAAACAAATTTGCTTGAATTGGCCTGAAAAAAGGAATATTGAGTAAGCCGAAAAACCTCTCATTGCCAAAAAAAAAATTGTCATGATAGTTAAGATAGCCGAATTGAAACTTTAATTGTATATGATTGTGGCTTGGATCTTCCTATGAAAAATAAATTGTTTTTATAATTATATATGATCTTAGTTTAAGCGTTATAGATTTTAATAAATAGATTAGAGAAAAGCTGTATTATTTGGACATCATATCCAAAAAAATGTTAATCATTTATAAATGGGATCTAATTATGCAAATATTAGAAGTGCCAATTATATAAATAGAGGATGTAAACTTAAACAGTGGATTGCAAAGAAAACAGAACAAATAGTACTGAAACTAGCTTAAAACAAAACAAACTTAAATCCGATATTTATTTCCGTTAGCTCGTATAGTTTCATCACATCAAAAATGCATTTCATAATTGGACCATCCACTCTCAAATGGACCGTTAATCAATTAAAATGTAGGACAAGTGATTGAAGTGATGGAAAAGGATTCCTAACTTTTCAAGTGCTAAGAAGCCCTATGAAGAACAGCATAATTTCACTCATCATTTCATGTTATGATTTCTTTCAAAAAGAAAAGAAAGTGAAGATTGGTTGAGGAAAATATTAGAGTGAAGGTGGAAACCTACAAAAACATTATCTGTGAAGGTAATGGAGGAAACCCACAAAAACATTATCTTTGGCTTATCATCCAAGATGCACCCCACCATCAATGGCAATTATACAGCAAAGGGAACCCCCCATGTTAAGATATAATCAAATAAAAAAAGATAGTTTATTCTTTCTCTCATTGTACTATAGCCGAATATGCGATGTGGGCGGTCCATACTCCACCACCATCTTTCTAAATTTCTAATACAAATTAAATTTTTGAAACAAAAATATTGCTACTAATGCCTTTCATTACCTAATTCATAAAGATGTTCATTCAAATTCAAAAAAGAACTTTTTCTTTTCATAAATCTGATTCTATTCATGTTAACATTCCAACTAATAACTCTTAAGCTGGAATCTTAAGTAATATCGCCTTCTCAATTAACTCGACTAGACTTTGCCACGATAATGGTTTGATTATACAACACAAATATCGGTATGGCGAGAGCTCTTCAGGTACGGTAACAGCTCTTAAATCGGACTCCAAAAATAACGAAAAAAATAAATGGAGAGTGAGAATAAATAAAGTAAAAATTGAGTCACTCAATAAAAGCAAGCTTGACTTGTATAAAGAAGAATAGAGACCTTAACTATTGAATCTGGTGACTTGAATAATATTTTTAGTAAATAGCTAAAAGAACTTGGAATAATTGTTAGTTTTTTAACAAATGATTATAAATTATAATGAAATATTTTATGTGATATTTGAATTTTAAAAATCCCTAATATGATATATAAATTATGAATTTATTAACTGATGTGGTAGTTAAAAGATTATTTATATATTATGAGTCATCATTTAAAATTAATTACTATGATAAGTATAAATTTATTTAATAAATTCATAATTTAAGAATTATATTAAAAAAATTTTAAATTTAAAAATCATATTATAATTTGATCATTCAGAATATTATTAAAAAACAAATTAAAGACGAATTTTAGGAGGTGCAAATTATGTTGACTTGATTCATTTCACTTCAAATAAAAAAAAGAGTATTTTATAAGATATTATTGTCCTGTAAATTCTCCCCGCACTTTCTTGTATACATTGTCTTTTTTAAAAAATTATTTTTAATCACTCACAAATAAGAATGAATTAGTGTTGAAACTTGAAGAGGGCTTGTTTCCAAATAAATCTTCAATTTTCATTTTGAGAGAATCATTAGCGGACAGTTTAAAGAACCAAGGGGACCATGGCCCCCCAAAAACTTTACAAATTTTTTTTATAGATATGTTATTCTTATAATAATTTTGAAATTTTTTTATAAAAAAATTAGTTTGGCCTCCTCAAACTTAAATTTATTGTATTGATATATATTATTATTTATTTTATGTATTTATATTGAATATATATTACAAAAAATTAATTTTATCTAAATATTACAACGTTAATTTAAATATATATAATTCTTTAACTTATTTTTACTTATTATAAATAATTTTTAATTTAAAAAGAACAAATTTGTCAACACTTATTTTTACAAACATGTAAACTTAAGTTTAATATATATGCAAGTATTATAATAACTAAAACCAATTTGACAAATATTCAACTGTGATTCATTTTTTCAATAATTTTTTTTATTATATTTTGCATGCTCATTTTATTTGAAAATTATTACACGTCAAAACAATTAATATGATTAGTTTAAATATAATTTTATTTTTCATAATGTAAGAATACCATGTAAAGAATTAGAAGATTTTAATTTATGATCAAAGTCTTTACTTTATTGTTTTAAAATTTAATTTATTTAAAAAATATATTTTTTAACTTTTTCATTTTAATACTTTAAATATTAAATATGATAAAATAATATGTTAATATTGTAAAAAAAATAACGATTTTATTTTTATAAAGAATATTGTTAGTGATTTATAATAAAAAATTGCGACATCAATTGTTTAATATGTTTATTTTGTTATATATATTTACATATTAGTATATTTATAATTGTAAGTTTTGTTATTATATGTTTGTATCTTTTTTTATTACTGATAGATTTGATATATTTTGAAAAAAAATTATTATAAAATATTATTTTGACCTCCTCAAAATTAAAAGTCAAAATCTGTCACTGAAAAAAAAAATAGAGGATAGGGCATTGATTTTTAGAGAAGAAAGATTAGAGTTAGAGCCTTAAAGATAGTTTATGCATAAGATTAATTTTTTAGAGAATGCTTAAATTAAAATGAGTATATATATTTTAGATAAAAATATTAATATATAAAAACTTATACAAACAAAATATAAAATATTTATGTAATATAAATTTAAACTTTAATTTAATTGATTGATACAATTACTTTTAAAAATTAACATCAATAAATTTAGAATTTAAATCCGAATATCCATAATTTCTTCGTCATCTAAAATTTATAACCTTTTTTATATAAAAAATATTTATATAATTTAAATATCATTATATTATTTATTTTTAATTTGATTTTTCATTTCAATTAAATTTAAAATAATACCGAATCAAATTGAAACCAAAATTTTAATTCGGTTAGCTTTTTAAATCAAACCAAAATTTTTTAATTTTCAAACCAAGCCCATTCAAATCAAATTAGATTAGTTGATTTAGTTTTCCAAATATTAATCAAATAATTTCAGCGCTGTGACTGACTGATAGAACATCACTATCAAATCTTATTGAACTGTTAACAAGTTGCATGAAAGCCAAAATAATTAGCAATCTCATAAAGAATGCATAAAGGCTATTTTGCAGTCTAGGTTCGTTATGAACATTGAATAATGATCGCCTTCCTTTAATTTTTTTTCTTTTCAACTTTAAAATAAAAAATTTGACCTTTTAATTCCTACCACTGGTTGTCCACTTAATAGGTTTTCCAAGAAAGTCCTATCGGAGATCAAGTCTCTGCGGAAGTGTTTAAGTCTTGTTTTGATACAAGAATTTTATTACTTTAAGCTCGTCTGGATTAGGTGGTTTTTGGGATTTAGTAACTTGTTTTTTAAGTCATGGAGTAGTCCCAGTCAATGATACAAAGGGAATGAAGGATGAACTGGATGGATTATGTTAACATTTGAGGCAAACAGAGGAGGAAAAAGATCATGCTGTGATAGAAGGACCTGCAACAGGGGATAAGATTGACATTGGTAAAAACTGGCTTGTAGGAAAACTCCTAACCAAGTGATCTTTCAACAGGGAGGCAATAAAAGGAATGGTTAAAATAAAGTAATAGATTTGGAGGACAATTTTTTTCCTTTTTAAATTCTCAATCATGGCAGACAAGAAAAGAGTCTTGGATGGATCACCATGGTTTTTCAACAATCAATTATCATAACCTATTGGTCCAATTATTGGTCCAATTGTTAAAAAAAATCAAAAAATCAGCAGTAATCACTATTTTTTTTTTATTGAAATGTGATTGACTATCAAGTTAAAATTATTAATTTTGAAGAAATCTTAAATCTGACTAAGATTTTTAAAAAAAAGATAAATTTTGGTATATGTTATACAATTAAATTTAAAAGTATGATTATGCATGTGAAAACACTAGCATCTCATAGCCTGTCTAAATACAATATCAAATAATCTTTTGTTATCCTAAAATGGTTTTAATTAAATGGTTTTTTGTTTTTCTAAATTTTTAATTATTTAAATATTAAAATTTTTCATAAGATTTTTTCATCGTTTTGATAAATTTTTTAAAAATTTTCTCACTTTAAAAATATTTAAGAAATCCATTCGTTTTTTTAAAAAGTCTCGATTGTTAAATTTATTAAAACCCTATGAAAATAATTATTTTATTGAACTTTCTATTTTTGTTTTCTTTATTATTCGTTTCATTTATTTATTTATTTATTATTATTATTATTATTATTATTTTATTGAACTTTCTACCGCCTTC
Organism: Durio zibethinus; assembly: GCF_047325235.1. Lineage (NCBI taxonomy): Eukaryota > Viridiplantae > Streptophyta > Magnoliopsida > Malvales > Malvaceae > Durio > Durio zibethinus. The sequence goes on from NC_143170.1 coordinate 24,521,664, forward strand.
TATGCACGGAAATGGGAGAGGTACACAATCAAGGAGACTAACCATGCAATGAGGTTAAGATGAGATTCTGAAAAAAAAAAAAAACAACCTTTGGAAAAGAAGAATCCCAAGCAAGAACCAGATCTTTGGATGGAAGCTAAATAATGGTTATATACCAGTTTTAAGCAACCTGCGAAGGAGAAATATTGCGGTCAGTCCGGTTTGTTTGAGATGCGACTAGGAGGATGAGACGGTAATACATGCATTATGGGAGTGTGAGCATGCTAAGGCAGTATGGTACTGTACGACTATTTAAACAGGTGGAAAAATGTGATTCCAGGACAGCAACGCGGGTATTTGGCTAGGATTGTAGAAGAGATTGGAAATGATAGTTTGGAAATGGTACTGGTTGTAGCTTGGGCAATTTGGCACAGTCGAAATATGGAAGTCAAGAATGCAGTAAAACGAGGTCCCACAGACACGCAAATATTGCTAAGGATTATTTGGAGGAATACAGGCTAGCCAATGCAAGGACAGAACGAGAGGATGTGGATGAGGAGGTTCATTGGCAGCCACCACCTTATGGCAGCTTCAAAGTAGATTTCGATGGGAGCCTTAAAGCGCATGGGAGTGGAGGTTGCACTGGTGTGGTAATACGAGACCATGGAGGACATTGTGCGGTGGCTTCTGTAGCAAAAATGGAAGATGCGTGTGACCCCTTATTGGTAGAAGCCAGAGCAGCAGTCCAAGCCTTCAAGCTAGCTGAAGAAATGTGCCTCCCTTGTGTCATCATAGAGGGGGACTCTATCCAAGTAATCAATAGCATCAATCCAAGAACAAGGGATTTGTCTCTGATAGGGAATATAGTAGCGAACGTACACATAATCTGGGACAGGTTGGAATTTGTTAAAGTGGCCCATGTAAGGAGGAAAGCAAATGGAGCTGCTCATGCCCTAACAAGAAATGCACTTAGCCTAGAAAACACAGTGATCTGGACAGGGGAATGCCCACCTTTCAACCATGATGTTATTGCTGCTGATTACGTTTGCAATGAAATCTTTATATTCTACTTTAAAAAAAAACTATATTTTTTGAGCAAAAAAAAGCAAAATTAAAAAAAAAAAAAGATAAGAGAAATTATCTAATATATCTCTAATGGAGAAATTAAAAGATTGCCAAATATCCCATTAAAGTATATCTTAAAGATAATACAATAAATAAAAATGATATAATATGCAGTTTGTAGAGATTTTAAATTTCATCACTGAAATTATAGAATTATCACATATTTAATGTGATATATTTGAAAAATAATAAATTAATATATAACAAAAAATCATGATAGGATTTTTTTTAATCTCGTTTAAAAATTCTATAGTTAGTGTATACAATAATAATTTTATAAAATAAATTATATTAAAAGACAGATAAAATTTTAATTTCATTTATAAAATTTAAAATTTGTATATGCGAATAGTTAAAAACAATTTAATTTTACAACCTTGCAGCATTATTATCCAGAGTATTACCGCGAAGTACCATAAGAAAGCCCGCTAAGCCAGCCTCCCCATTATCTTTTCAGAGATTTGATAAACGGACAGAGTAACAAATATATAAAACAGATTCACCAACCGATTTACCAACCATTAAACGCCACGTAATTTTCCGCGCATGGAAAACAGTTTCCGTAACTTAGCACCCACCTTACCCTATATATATGCTTCACGCGACTTCCCACCATGTCCGTTCTTTCCCATTTCTCTCTTTCATCTTGTACGGCCTATAAATTCATATTCTTCTACAGTAAAAAAACCGGAAAAAGAGAATGCCGCCTGCCACGTGCCCCTCAGCCTCTTTCTCCACAGCCATTTCCACTGAGAAAGGCGGCGGCAGGGGAGAGATCATGCTTTTCGGAGTCAGAGTGGTGGTTGATTCGATGAGGAAAAGTGTTAGTATGAACAATCTTTCTCAATACGAACAGCCTCCTGAATCTAACAATAACAACAAAAATAACAACAATAACAATGATAACGTCACCGCCGGTTACGCCTCCGCTGACGATGCCGTTCCCCACTCCATCGGAAATCGCGAGCGCAAACGAGGTTCTTTGTATATATAATTTTTAGATTTTTACCTTTTTTCTTTCGCTTTTCTAATTTCTAATTTCTGATTTCATTTTTATTTGATTTTGCTTTTTTTTTTTTGAAAAAAAATGAAATTTAGGTGTGCCGTGGACGGAGAAAGAGCACAAGCTGTTTCTGTTAGGATTGCAAAAAGTAGGTAAAGGGGATTGGAGAGGGATTTCTAGAAACTTCGTTAAGACTCGAACGCCGACACAAGTGGCGAGCCATGCTCAGAAATACTTTCTCCGACGAAACAATCACAATCGCCGCCGTCGTAGATCTAGCCTCTTCGATATCACCACCGGTTCGGTATTATTCTTTACTATTATACCTATCTCTTTTCTCAACACCTTTTCTTTTCTCTAAAAATTAAAAACAAAAAAAAAAGTTTGATCGATTGAATCTTGAGACTTTAACTCCGATTAGCTGGATTGATAGAAAGACGAATATTTGATAAGAAAAATCTAATTTTGATTTATTTTATTAGAATTAGGCTAATAACTGATTAAAGACTTTATTTCAAATTGTCGCATGTAGTGTAGAAATATTTTTCATAAATTACTGGCCTTTATTTTGATACTGTAATCTATGGTTAGGTAGCAGCACTTCCAATGGAAGAAGAGCAAGTTCATCGACAAGAGAACGCATCTCAGCCACCTGAAACTAATGGGTTTCCCATGATACCGGCGGCTTTTCCTATTACTGTTAATCGGGTAGTTCAACCGGTTCCAATTGAGAATCCAACGGAAAATCTGACATTAGGACATGGGAACCAATCGAATAATAATGCAGCAGCAAAGCTTATCTGCTCGGTCCCTATTTCCCCTGCTCCTCAGGCATCTGATCTTTGCTTGAACTTGAATTCAGTCATGGATCCTTCGCCAGTGTCACTCAAGCTGTCTTTGCAATCTGATCAAATGGATTCTTCATCTTCGAGACGTTCTACACTTCGGGTGATGCCAAGCTTCAGCAATGGAGATAGCAATAGCATCATCAGTGTTGCTTGAGAAGGATAAAATTAAGCAAAAAAGCGACGTTTTATTATTATTATTATTATTATTATTATTATGGTAAAATATATATATATGTATATGTGTAGCAAAATTTGCGAAAATAAAATAAATTGCTTTTTTAAGTATAAAGTTGAAACGTTAAATTTGATTGATCAGTTTAGAACAAAATCATATATTCAAAAATAATTCAATTTTCACAGTTTAAATTTCATGTTTTGCAAGGAAACTTCTTAGAAGAATGAATGTTGAAAACTTCTCTATTTCTATCGAGAATTTTGCATAGTACTAACCTTTCTATATTGTTATGTGTTGCATCAACCCGAAAATTGATAATTAATTATAAGCAAACAAAAAGTGTCTTTTGATTAATGAAATAATAGTGACTTACGCTATCATTACGTTTTGGTTCACTAATAGTATAAGCATAGGATAGTTTTATTTCCATCTTACCAAAAAAAGAAAAAAACAGATAGTTTTATTTTAGGGTTAAATTCTCATTTGGCTTATGTATTATAAATTTTTTGTCAATTTAGTATCTAGAAAAAAATAAAATTGTTAATTTGTTACTACAACTCTCATTCTAGTAATCACTTTGATAACTCGAACTAAAACCGATAGTTAACTTATTGACATAATATAAATATCTAAAAAAAATTTACACATATTAAAAAATTCAATTAATGCCATATAGCATTACAAGAAAAATTAAAAAATTCTAAGAATTAAAAAAAAAAATTTATTATTGTGTTAGTGCACCTTTCATTAGATAATGTACCTATTATCATATAATGCATTATTTGGTATAATTATGCAGGGAATATAACAAAAACAAAAATAAAGGTAAAATTAGGTGATTGGATTTGAAACCTTTGTTTTTATGTGCAAACTAAGGATTTATTTAGAATGACGATAAAATTTATTCTAATGAGATTAAAAATAACGGTGGAGGTGAGATTAATTATTATAATAATAAAATTAAAATCATATATGTGTTTAAGTGTAAATATAGTAAAGACGATAAGATAAATTGGAATGAGAAAAAAATGTTTATTAAAAGTATTAGATTAAAATTTATATGTAATACTAAATTTAAATTATTTAAAATTTATGAAATTAATAAATAAAATTTTATTAAATTATTCTTATGGTAAATAATAATTTTATTAATAAAATAATACTAACATATTAAATAATATTTTAGTTATATAAATTAAAAAAATTATTTTATAATTTTTAAATAAAAGAATTTTTAAAAAATTAAATTATAAAAAAATTATTGTCTCTTTCATATAATTGCAAAGGCAAAACAGTAAAATAAAAATACCAAACAGAAATTGGGTCACTGGACTCAAAACCTCCTATCATTAAAAACTGATTTTTGCATTACAAATTGATCGTCCAAACGGATAATCGGTGCAATGGTCACAGCTTTCACGGGAAACGGAATTTCACCGGGCTACGTAAAACAGGAAAAAAAATTAAAAAAAAAAAAAAAAAAACTGTCATGCGTTGATGCATTTTTTGTTTTCTGTTGCTATAATGTTTAATTGTTGTTCATTTGTCTATTTTTGCGCTGCTACCTGACAATATAACTGAAAATAACAAGTGCTGCCACTATTCATTACTGATCTTGCAATCTTGGTGGGTCTACTCTTATGACTTTCTATTGGTTTTTTGGCTTTGTGAGGGAACCACAGAAAAACAAAAGAAATATCATGCTGGATTATTGGTGAAATTTCAGTTTGTGAACCAGACAAAAATTTTTACCTCTTTCTCTTTTTCACTAATTTTGTGAATTGGAGTTGTTGAATAAAGCCCTTATTAAATGGATGTCAGATAGTTGTAAATTTAATGCCCGGCTATATGGCAGACCTTTCTTTTGGATTTAGGATTAATATGTTAAAATCATTTTTAATTATAATAAAATATTTTATAAAATATTTAAATTTTAAAAATTTTTAATATGATATTTATATTATAAATTTATTAATTAATGTGATATTTAAAAAATTATTTATTAAGTATATATCATTATTTAAAATTAATTATGCTAAAAATTTATAATTTAAAGATTAATTTTAATATTATTAAAATTCAAAATTTATATTAAATATTTTACAATAATTCATAAACATTAACCTTTGAATTTAGAGACAGGCAAAGGACGGTTGGTTGATTTCTGTGGGGGCCTTTTGCATACAAATAAATATTCGAGGACAGAAATTGGTAGCAGTCCTGTCATGCATGTTACATTAGTATCCCCAGATAGACAGCCTTTCATTTCATGACTTATGACTCATCACCGCAGTCTGTAAGTGGGTTTGGTTTTGTTTAATGATGTTTGTTCATCGTGGATAGCTTTTTTACGTCCGAGGTTTTATGTTGTTTAAGGAGGAAATAAATGTTGGCAGAAACACAAGCTTCTTTTTGCCAGTAGTTTTCGAAAAACTAGGCATTGCAATTGTTAAAATAGCCGGTGAATAATTTTACTATAGCATCTAATTTAACAGGAGATTGCTTGGTTGGAAATTTGATGGTTGGAGATTTTTTTTTCGTCTGCTGATGCGATTTTCCTTAATCAGGCTTAATTTGGACATATGGATGCCATGGTTAGAGCTCTCTCATCTTGTCGGATTCAGTCATAAAATACAAATCTCAATATGATGAAAAATTTTTTTCATGCATCCAAACTAAACTTTAAATCATACTAAAAATAAAAATCAACCCGTTTCAAGCGTGAACCTTGTATAATTATAGCAACAATGCAACCGAACATTCGGTTCAACAATAATAATACTATAATAGTTGTACGAATTCTTTATTCAAAGAATCAGATTTGAATTTTCCTTCCTATTTCCAATGATTTGTAGCCACACGTTTTTAGTGGTTTAAAATTATGAAGACTTATAAATTAGTTTTACGCTTCATTAGGAAAAAAAAAAAAGTAAAAAATGATCATGTATAAGATAAAATTTGATTTAAATTTGATAATTTATATATTTATAATGTAAAATATTAAAATATATATTTATATCATATTTTATACGAAAATTATATATTATAATTCGTATTGATATAAAATATAAAATATATTTTTTAATTTATTAATTTTATATATAATTATTATTAAAATTTTAAATCATATTATTTTATATCATATTTATAATGTATCACCATTTTTATCTTTTAAATTGTCAAATTTACATACGAAGAAGAAGCTGGAAAAAAAAAAAGCATGTAGAGATAAACAATTGATTATTCACGGGATGGACAAAAAAAAAGTTTCCAAATTGGCTTTGAAGAGCCAAATGCCCAAAGTGTAGAAATAAACATTTTGACATTGTAAGTGTCATTAAACGAGAAAGAAAAGAATCTATAATATTTTTGGTATTTAAATTGACTTTTAAAGAAATAAAATATATAATTTGTATTTTAAATTTTTAAATAATATATGATTTTAATTCAATTTTTAATATTGTTCATTCAACTCAGGTATATAGTATTTAATCAAAATAATTTTATTATATGTATATTATTTATTAAATAAAATATTAAATATTTTGTAAAAATATTATTTGAATGTCGTATGGATTTCACGTGACAAATAATAATTGATCGATATTAAATAATTCTTACAATTCACAAAAAAAATAAATTTATTCTTTTAATTTATATTAAAAAAGATGTTGGTAATATATATAGTGAATACATAACTTAATAATATTTGTTAAATGCCAATATATAAGTTGAATGATTAGCGAAATTAGTATTTGAGTTAATATAATACATAATTTAAAAGTTTATTGTACAAATTGTATATTTTATTTTTAAAAATATTAATTTATAAATTTTTATCAAAATTCATATATTAAATATGTAACTAAAACTAAAAAACAAAGAGAAAAGAGCGCATGAAATCCTGTTGTATGGTAATTTGGTCAAGTCTATAACATGACCTAAGATTTCCAAATACTTCGTAAAATATGTCAATTCAACATCTTATTGCTGCTTCCTTGATATATTTTTCTTCCGTTCTGAAAATTGTTTGGAAAACGAAAAAGAAAAAAGAAACATTTAAACTTGACACATTGCTTCTTTTGGAAGGATTGATGTAGCTATAATTTGTTTTTATATATATTTAAAGCTATAAAAGATTAATTTTTGATTATTGAAATTAATAACCTAACATTTTCTCGAAAGACCACATAATTGTTAGCAGGTAGCTATAAATTTACTTCCATATGGATGAACAACATAACCTCGAAAACCATGCATATTTGAAGATTACGATTTACAACTGAATTTTACAAAAAAAAAAAAAAAAATAGTAAGCAAAATATTTTTCGTCGCTATTTTCCATATTCTCAAAGAAGACTAAAGCAGATAGCATTTTGATTCTAACATGTGGAATGGTTTATTTGACAAAGATATGATCCTTTTCTTTCCAAGCAATTGATGGTCCTGAATGAATATAATTCAGCTGAATCTGTTTTCCTCTTGTGCAAGAACCTGCTTTATTAAAGTGCAAAAGGAGAAAGAGAAATTTTCTTTACCAAACAAAACTTCCCTCAATGAAGGTTTCTTTTTTTTTTTTTTTAAATTCCCTTCATTGACAAGGGGATTTAATTTATGTGCACAGAAATATCATCATGATCAGCTTTGAAAGCCACTAATCTAAACATAAGAAATTTTGAAAATAAAATTTTTAAATGATTGAACCCGAAATTTAAGTTTAACCGATTGATTTATACAGTATTTTTAAAAAAAATGATATCTAATAAATCTAAATTTCAAAATTTAAAATCTACAACTCTTCCATTATTTATAATTATAGACTGCGACCTTTTTTGTTTAAAAAAAATTTCAATAACTACATTAAGTCCATGTGAAACACAAAGTTCCCTATTAAGATGATTGGCCCATTTCACACGAAAAAAAATTATATATTCAAGATTTTATTTATGCCACACCTTTTGACAAATATATTGCTCGATCATGGAGTATGGGTTCCAAGTTTCTCAGTCTGGCACTTTGGAAGTCACATGATTAAGGAGTTAATTATTAAGCAAAGAGACTAATAATGAGATTCTCCTTGTACTTTTCACCTTGTATTTTATTCATTTTTCTCTTGTTCTCAGCTTCTTTTTCCCTGCTTCTGATTTACCAACTCACTCAAGAGTCTTGAATGGATAAGTTTTTGATTCCATGAGTCCCCTCTTAGCTCCTGTTTTTCATATGATGTTTGATTTTAATACAGATGATGAAGATTTTGAGTTTATTAGGAAAAGGGAATTACTGTAACATTTGTTTAGTAGCCTGACGTGTCCACAATGCAGATTTGGCTGTTTAAGTGGCTACAACTTGAGTTGCTTTTAAGAATGTTTCCTTAATCAATTATGAATTTGAAGGGAAAATTAGGTTACATTATCTTCTGCAACATTTTAGCAAAAAAAATTATCAAAGAAGAAAGAAAGAAAGAAAGAAAGAAAATCATCCTGAAAACCTGATCTGTTGACTAAATAATTGAAATTATCTGTACACTGATAGAAAAGATTTTGGGTAGCAAAGATGTATTTTAGGCCAAGTCGGGTTCGGATTTGAAAAGAATGAGAAGAAATCATGGATATTATATGGCAAAGAGGGTCAAGACTTCAGATAACTTTACTTAAAAAAAAAGGCAAAGGGAAAATAGCTAACATGTTCAAGTAAGAAACATACAGTACTATTATTTACTAAGCAGCAGAGTTGCAGATAAAAGAAGACACTGAATTCAGTGCAGTAGGTGAAGATGGTTACTTCTTACTACTTAATGGGGTGGGTGGAGGTGGCAATATGAAGGGAGAAAGCTTTGATGCTTCATGCCAATTGCTTCGGTTCTTCTCATGTACCTTCCTGATATAGGCGGCAAACATGCCTTCACTATCACTTTTCTCTTCATGAACCATGAGAGCTTCATTTCCTCCCCCTGGCTGCATCAAGAACGAATAAGGCTTTGAGCTATTCTGCAGCTTTTCCGACCTTTGACTCCCAGAAAATGGAGGCTGCAGCAGTTCATCAGTAACCACATCAGAATCTGTTGCAGGTGTGAGGTTTTTGGTTGCTCCAAGACTCATCTTGGCAATAGAAAATGATGAAAGCTTAAGGATGTTCACCACCATCTTCATAGATTTCTCACAAAGGGACTTGTCATTTCTGTCCTCAATCATCTTGTTCAATACTTCAATGCAAGTTTTTTCGCACTCACCAACAAACTCCAAATACAAATAGATGATTTTTTTTTTTTTAGGTCGATACAAGTAGATGATTAAAGATGAGCTAAAGAACTTAGCGTATAACTAATGCTTTTGAAACGTGTTTTTTAAGCAATTTGAACGAATAAATCAGCAGATTCATTACTTGGGTTCGTCTGACTTTATGTTATAGCCAAGAAAACACAAATTAACTTTCTCTAGTGGTTGATCCATTTTTCTTTCCGCGACAATAAGTCATTTTCAAGAGGCTGTTGGGTGAGTAGGGAAACTTGGGTATGTTCTCAGCCTCTCTAAAGGCAGCATGTGTCAGTTCAGTTCTAGACCTAACAATTTTAATATTCATATTTATTTATTTTATGTGTAAGACACAAAATTTATTGTATTACAATTTATGTGAATATTCCAAACACAAAATACATGTTTTTGTTTATGTTAAATTTATATATAATTTTTTTAAAAATTTTAAATAATATTACTTTCGCGTCATATAATATTATCGTATCGTATTTAAATTTGTCATATCTCTTCACATTACCTTATATTTTATGTCTAACATATGTAAAACATAAAAATTATTGTAACATTATTCATGTTAACATATCAAATACAATATATATATTTTTGTTTTTACTAAACTAATATACAAATTTTCCTAAAATTGTAAATCATATTACTATCTTATCGTATAATATTATTATGTCATATATGAAATTGTCAATCTCTTCACATTAGCTGATATCTCATTAACCTTGAACCTAGATCTCTCATAATTGATTGCTGGCAAATCTTTGTCATAATTGATTAACATAATTCACTTGAAAGATATGGTTTGATTCTAAATTGACACCAAATCCTTTTCAAAACCTTGTTTAACACAAGACAGGTGATTATAAGCTAATTACAGAGAAACAGGCTGTCCACAATCACGTTTTATGGATAGCATTTATAATCTTGCTGGTTTCAAGTAAAATGTAAAGCCCGATGGAACGAGATTCTTCTCCAAACTGCTTTGTACTTTCCATTTTCTTAATGCTTCTCTTTATTACAGCCCTATTTTTTGTTCACTTTTTTTGAGTCATCTTCATCACATCTATACTTTTATAAATGTGGTTTTTTTATAAACATTTTTATTTTTTGTTTTTAAAAACAAAAAGTTATTAAATTACACTTATTTTTCTAAATATAAATTTTATTTTTTAAAATTTTTTCCTTTCAATTTTTTTTTTAAACAATATTCATCCTTTTTAGATAAATGTCAAGTGGCATCCACGTGAATGCCACTAATCAATTCATGCCCAAGTAACGTTTTGTATCATTTTCAAAATTATAGTGCTAAACTAATTATCACAGTAATAAGATCACTAAGGTGATTTAATCATTAATAATTTTATATTACTATATTTATTATAAATCATTGGCAATCATAAACCACTGTGTTTAGTAATATAAAAATAAATAAATAAATCATAGAATTAAAAATATTTAAAATAACCTTACAAAAAAAAGCAAAAAATTTAATACTTATTGAATCAATAATTTATAAAACAATTAAATGTTATTTTATAGAAAACTATAAAACATAAATCAATTTTAATGAAAAATAATTTTTTAAAAAATTATTAAATAAATTTGTTATTTTTATAACCAATAAACATTTATTCAATTGTAATAAAAACCTTTTTTAAATAAGTTATTAGAAAAAATATAATTTATTAGAAAAAATATATTTTTGAAAATTTTTTCTAATCAGCTTTCGTGGGATATGTCAAGTATATCTTTTGTTAGGGTAAATTAGTCAAAAATAATATTAAAAATTACTTTCTTATGATAATAAATTTTTTCCATCGTTTAAGTTGGAAATCATATCATCACTCAAAGCAGTAATCTTATCACCTAAATGATTTAGGATCACTACCAAATAGATTTTTAAATTATTACCAAATAAGATAATATAATTACTGAATGTAAATCACCCTGATTTTTAAACAGATCATTCTATACCAAACACTCTCTTAGAGCTTTTTATCAAATTATCAAGATTTAGAATCTTATTTTCGAACCTCTTATGTCAAACTTATTTCCTAAAGTGTAATATTTATTACCATTTCATATTTTTAATATATTTTCAAAAAAATTTTATATTTGATACACTATCCAACAGTGGTGGATCCAAGATTTTTTTAAGGGTTTCCACTTATAATATATATAAAATATTGTTAATGGATTTATTAATATTATTAATTGAAAGGTTGTGCAAAAAAAAATTTTGGGGTGCCCAAGAAAATTTTTCTTTTAAATTTTTTTCTTTTTCAATTTTTTGGGTGCTTTAAAGAAAATTTTGAAGATGTTGAAAAATTTTCTTCTAAATTTTCTTTTTTTCTAATTTTTGGGATGTGCATTACACACCACAACACCATTTGCATATGTCACTTCATCAATGAGTAAAATGGAAAATATAAAAGTTTTTAAAAATAAATATTTATAATTTTGTATGTTTAATTAATTAGGTAAAATAATTTCTCAAAAAATAATTAAAATTAAGACTTATTAGGGTTTTTTTCTCAATTCTATCTTGTATAATTTTTCAAATAATAAGATTCATGAACAAGATCAAGACAACTTCCAAATTGGAAAATTAGTTGGTGTAAAATCAACCAAAATTGAAAAAGAAAACCTTTTCATGAAACACAAAACCTTCATTATTAACAAAAAATAAACTCTTATTTGTTAGCTATGTTTTAAGATCTACCTTATCCAAAATATACAGTTACGGAATCAATTTATCTTACTTGGGCTCAAGATCAAGAAAGGAGCTGGATGGATCAAAACTATCAACTCCAAGAAGATTCTGATTATGGGCATAGTACAAGGAGTTGAAATGCAACTTGGAGCTTGAAAAGGCAAAGAATCCATCTAGGTAATCTTTTTATGACTATGACTTTGTTATCATTTAAAAATTTTTTGATCGAATCAATGCACTTCATGTACCCTTTGCCAACTACATATGCATCTTGGATCTTTGGTGCCATTGTGTTGTTCTGGTAAAATGAGAGGTTTTAACTTAGCCTTTTTCACCAAAGCCTCTATGAAAAACAAAGATAAAGACTTCACACCATGCCATCTAGATGGAGTTATTGTTGGGTTTAAAGGGCATTAGGCCAATGTCATGGATCAAGGTGAAGCTTTTATTTTATCTGTTTGGTGGGCATCAAGTGCTATAAAATGAAAGAGGGGTTTTTTAGTTCTTATCCTTTAATATTCAATGAAGGAAGTGTAAACACTTAATTTTGTATGAGAATGTTTTAGTCAATCGTGATACTTTAAAGTTGAGACCTATGTCTTAACCAAGGTTTTAGGATTTTTTGAATGTTTCAAGAGTTTTGAATAAATTGACTTTTAGGATGATGTAAAGAAAATAGCAAAAATAAGAAAAAGTCAAAGGTCAATCCAAAAGTTAACCTAGTCAAACTTGTTCAAGATTAGTTGATTTTGATCAAAACAAAGTCAAATTTGAGGTATATTGGTATAATCAAACCAAGGTATTGGGTTCATAAGACTCTCAAACCAATTTTGAGTTTTAAGTAAAAATGACCTAAATAATCAAAATACCTCTGGTTAAGCAAAATTGGTCAATATTACATGGAACAAATTTTGTCAAAGCTTAATGTTCAAAAAGAAAATCTTTTGAAAGAACAAAATTTTAAAGAAAATGACCAAAATGTCCCTCGATTAAATTTAGTCAAACTCAATCAAATGAGTGAACCTTTCGAATTTTTTATTGACTAGGACTATAAAGACTTATTAAAAATAAAATTATAATTTGGACTCTTAAAAATACTGTTGAACCTCAAAAATGGTGAAATTACAAAAATACTTTTTAGGAGCATTTTTATAATTTGGCCCTTTTTAGGTTGATTTTTCATTAAAAATTCCATATCATGTTTAAATAGTATTTTATGAATTTTGATGCATTAAAAATCTTGATTAAATCTCAAAGAGGTGAAATTACACAATACCTTTTAGGCATATTTTTATAATTTAGCCTTTTGGGCTTAATTTTTCACGAAAAACTCTATATCATAACTAATATTATTTTATAAATTTTGGTCCATTAAAATCATGAAAATAAATATTTGATCATAGGATTTTATGAAAATCACAAAAAAAAAAGCTTAAAATACTAATAAGGATAAAATTATCTTTTTTCACTAGGATAGCTGCACTTACAAGTAAGTTATGTGCTATAATTTTTTAGAACCATTAGATTTAAAGGTATAATAATCCTATAGCCTATATTGCAAGCCTTGAGTATCAAGTTTGAAGAAAAAGACAAAAGAATTACTACCTTTTGATGCATTTTGATCTAATGGTTAAGAGGGATGCTTTGGCTCTTTAATTGACATGCATGGGCTGTAGAGACTTTCTTTTCTAGCAACTAAAAATCTACCATTAAAAAAGTGTTTGGAAAAAAAATCTCATGGAAGAAAGTTTTTTAGGTAGTTTTCTTACTTTTCATGCATTTTCATTTTCATCCATATAGTTATTTTCACTCATTTGATGGTTTGTTAGTTGCCATTATGTGTTTTAATAAGTTTTTGGTGATACAATCTTATGATTATGTGTTTCCTTTCTTTGTGATTTATTTGCTACGTGTTTTGTGATTTTATAAAATGGTTTCTTTAACTAATTATTTTGGTAGTTTTTTATATGTTTGATAAATGTTCTTGTCAATAAAATAGTTTTCTAAATATGCTTTCTAAATGTTTGATGACAATTTTCAAAATAAAAAGTAGTATTGTAAGAATTTTCTATGAATTTGATGAAATAAGAATCTAGTCATTTACCATGATTTTCAAGTGATAGCAAAAATGCTTTAGTATTGTCATAGTAGTTTAATTTCATTCATCACTTATAATAGTTTAATTTCATGTTTAGCATTTAATTGTCACAAATATTTTCATGCATTATCATAATTAAACAAGATTGAAACCATGATTTTTTTACATGCTTCAAAAGTCCGCCTAAATGTTAAAGATTTTTTTAGAGGTTCACAAAATCATGGTAAACACAAAAACCTAATCTTAAACTTACCCAACACCCTAAACCCTAATCAAAACCCTAAACCAAATCCTAAACATTGAACTCTAAACCATACCCTAAACCCTCAATCAAACCTAACCTCAAACCTTAAATCAAACCTAACCCTAAACCCTAAATCAAACCATAAACCCTAAACCTAGCCTCTTAATCCCAAGTCTGACCCAAACCCCAAATCCAACCCAAAACCTTAAATTGTCTAGACCCTAAAACCAATCAAATCCTAAAACTTTAAACCTATTTCAACACCCAAAACCTTCTCGAAATTCAAAGAATTTGCAAAAAAATCTCATATAAAATAATATATTCATGAATGTAGCCTAGAAGATAGAGTTCTTAAGAAATTTTATTTCATTAAGTTTTTCATATGATTCCTTAACCTAAAAAATAAAAATATGATCAAACAAAGAAAAAATAAAAGTAGGATTTTAAATATAAATAGTCATATCTGGACTTTGCCTAAAGGTTAGAGAGTCCAAGTGATCTTTTTATATTTAGAGACCTGATTTCAAATTTTCTTCTCAACATCATACATGAAATCCATTTGCATATCTTTATATTAGATTGTTGTTTGCATTCATTTCACATGCTTATGTCTTTTAATTATTACTATTTATTTGTTAATTGTAGCATCATCGATTTCTTAGCATAAAATATTTTTCATGAAATATGTTATTAAAAAAATGACTTTTGAAATAAAAATAAAATGATATTCCGAGAGAAATAATCCTTGATACTCTACATAAAGGTTGAAAAGTCACCAGCAATTATCATCTAGGAAGAAAGTTAATTTCAATTTAAAAGAATGTTGTGGTGAATTTTAAATGAAAAGAGTTATCTTTAAATTTTACCTAAATGCTAGAGAATTTTAAAATAATTCTTTAACTTAAAGATTTTTAAAATATTCCTAAATAAGGTTTTCTTTCATAAAAAAATAAAATTGATTTTTTTCTCCTAAAAAATATAAAGAGAACTATTATTAAACATTAAGTTGAAACCATTTTCATCCAATGACAAACGATAATGCATAATTAATTGATATCGTTTTTAAACAAGTATTGTGAGAGTGCTAATCATTTCCCACGCTTAACCGTACTCTTAAATCTAATTTTGTTTTCGAAGACAAAAATTTTTTTTTGATAAATTTTAAATTAGTTTTAGGGTTTTATTAAAAAGATAAATTTTTAGGTGGCTAATTACACCTAACAAAAAATATTTGTGGCGATTTCATGTTTTTTAATTTACAGATTTTTGTGTCCTACGATAGGGTTTGTAGACCCGCACATTGTAATAGTTTGGTGACTTGGATGGGAACTTTTTTTTAGAGTCAGGCTAAAAATTAATCATATGTTATCACGGGTTTTGGATTTACAATTTAATTGATATTTAATTTTAATTCCATTCCTTTTAATTCTTTTAAAAATAATGCATGTTAGTTACATCCATACTTTGATTCTATTATTTACTTTTTTTCTTTACTTATATTATTTTAGATAGTATACTTCCCTATGTACTTTACATATTCACTTGCATGCATAAGCTCTATATCCAAGTTTAATCCCTTTTAAGAGGAAGTAAAGTAGCTACACTCTTGTAAAGTGATAACCTTCATATTTGCTAGCGAAACACTTTCATTCAGATTGAACCCTTTCCATTTACAACCTATAATGGGTGGAGATCAGAGTGCCTTACTAGTCTATAATAAACGATGAGGTAAAGAATAATTTGAGAACTTTTAAACATATAAATCCTAACCTAATATATCATGAGCCATAAGAAACCAGCTAGTTTAGGGCTATACCAGACCTTTCTCATAGAAATTGCTCGAATGAAAACATAAAAGGAACACTCTAATACAGCTTATGTTTAAGGGTAATAATAATGTAAAAAAATTTTGAAAAACAAAAGAAAAAATTCTTCCAATAAAATTTTCGTTTGACATGCTATTTGATTTGTCTAATAGTTGTCCAAGATTTGCTTTTTCAAAAAAATTGTTTTAAGATTTTGGGTTCAAAAAAGAGGTTTTTCTTAATTTCTTTATTTTATTAACCAAATAAACAAAAAGAAGAAAACAATCTTTGAATTCTAGTCATTTTATATGTTTGTTTTTTCCATAAGAAATATTTTCTTGAATTCTTATTTATTTCTAAAAAAAAATTTGATTTCAAATGTTATTGTATCCATTGCATTTCATTTGATCTTTTTTATGTTCGTTTTCATCATGTTTTGTCTTCAAAAATAATAAGGTTGTACCTACACTTTATCTTATATACAAATATTTGAATGGTAGAGTCAATTTCATTGGATTTGCATTATACATGCATTGCATTTCATGCATATAATATATAAGTGCATTTCATATAAGTATGCTTCATTATTAAGGTACATACATTTCATTATATAGTATGTCATTATGTTTCATGCATGTACATTCACAAATGATATGATTCTAAACTTGAATTATACACATTCATTACATTTCATGTAAACATTTCTCATCATTCATGTAATAAAATTCTGTTTTTCAAGCACATGCATTCATAAATAATATGGTTTACACCATACTTGCACCGTGCATACATTACATATGTCTCGTCACTCATGTAGTAGTACCTTGAATTTTATGTACACACATTCACAAATAATACAATGTACATGCATTGTATTCTATACAACTATATTTCAACATTCATTACATACAATCATGAATAAGATTATTTTCAATCAAATTTGCATTTTGCATACATTTCCATTTCATGTAAGTAGATCTCATCATTAATATAGCATGTTATATGCATTTCATGTTAACATGTTCATCACTCAGGTAATAGGTTATTGAATTCATAAATAATATGTATTATTGCTCATGAAAATATCCTTGCATTTCAATGTTCATTCATCAATGCATCTTCATGCATTTATTTAATTGCTCTTTCAAGACATCTCATTATTTAATGAATAAAATGGCTCTACATAGTTAAAATAAAAATAAAAGTCCTAAAGTTTTATGATAGGAGATCATGATAAAATTTTTTTTGATGGACTACGAAGTAACTAAGAAAAGACCTCTTTTAATCCCATTCTTATGTCTTATACTAACCTATTCTCGCAATTTGTCAAAATTCACGTATTTGTTCCTGTCTATCTAGAACGCTTAAAACCTCTCTATCATAACAGTTTTGAGGATCGCTAAATGAATTTGAAAAAACAAAAGAAATGGAATCGTCACTAATCTTTTTTGGTTAGGTGTGATTGGCCACCTATTAAACCTTACCTTCTCAATAAATTTTAAAATTAATTAAAATTTATCAAAAAGATAAATTATGGGTCTGTGAAAACAGCTTAGGTTCGATAGTTAGTTACATGTAAGGAAGGACTAGCACTCCCACAATGCCCATTTAAAACGGTACCAATTAATTATATGTTATCTTTTAATATTGACTAAAATGGTCTTAAATTTGGTATTTAAAAAATTAATTTTCTTAATTTTCTTTAAAAACATATTTTTTATTTTTAGTAAGCTTGAAAACAAATAAAAACCTTATATTAAAAATTTCCTAAAAATGTTTCAATACGCTGGCAATATTAAAAGGAACTATCTCACCTAAGAAATTTTTAAAAATCATTACTCAAAATTCTTGAAAATCCTATCTTTGGTGGTTCATATTCATTTCCAATAGTTATTTAAGAACATAAAGTAGTATGTAATTTTAAAACAAATAGTATTTTCTGGGACTTATTTTTAAAAAACGAGAAATCTTTATCAAAAATTAATCTAAATGCTCCAATACGCTAGCGGCATTTTAAATAGATTTTCTTACCTAATGATTTTTAAAGAATCAATACTTGAATTTCTTTAAGATCTTATCCTCAGAGATTTCTCGTTTGTTCTTTAAAAAAAAATTTAATCATGTAATAATATAATAATCCACAAATACATTTGTTTTTTTTAGAAAACATTTTCGTAGTTATTAAGAAAAAATCATCCAAGTTAAAAGAAATGGTTATAAAATGGAATTTTTTTCATATTGAAAAGAAACTTCTAAATATTCTAATACTTTGACAATTTTTAAAGATTTTTCTCACTTAGAAAATTCTCGAGAATCACTATTTGGACTTTCTGGAGTCCTATCATCGAAAAAAAAATTATTTTAAAAAAATGTTATGCAAACAATAGAGTAGAATATGAACATGAAAAAATATATTCATTAAAAACATTATCTAATTATCATCAAAATTTTAAAAGGAACAGAGGAAATATAATAGAATTATAAAATATGAACAATCATGCATACAAGGCAATATATTGATTATGCCTTAATAATCTTAATTATTTCCCAATTGACACTTTCAGAAGGAACAAAGTAAGTAAAATTTATTGAAAATTTTCCTAGATACCCCGATACTTTGGTGATATTTTAAAAAAAAAATTTCACTTAGAGATTTCTTAGGAATCTCTACTCGAACTTCCTCAGAATCCCATCTTTGGAAATTTTTATTCTCTTTGTCCATTCTTACTTAATTAATTAAAAATTTTTAATTTAATTTTTAAACTTTGATTACATCAATTTTATTACTAAAGGAGTCATTACACATTATTATAAACATCTATTAAAATTTTAGAACAATAGACAAATGAAACTTTTTATATTGAATATTTTTCTAAATACTCCATTACTTTAGTAGTACTTTTAGAAAAATAACCTCACCTAGACATTTAGAGAATCATTACTTGGATTTCTCTGAAATATCATCCTCGAAAAGTTTCATTCGATTTATTATTATTATAAATGAAGAACAATTTTACATTTAAAACAAATTAAGGTATGAAAACTAAGTTGCATAAAGATTAAAGTGAACATGAAATTTAACCGAACTAACAGTGAAAAAAAAATGCATGGGATTTAAATTATATTCACATTTGAAACAACATTAGAGAAATATGAATGGTGACATAAAACATACATGAAAATAACCTTATTATAAAAATTTCAACCTCTTTTCAAAACTTTGTAAAGTTGTAAACAATCCAAAAAGAAGAATAAGAGATGATTTTAAGCTAGGTGAAATACTATCATTAACAAATAAAATAGAAACAGAAATTTCAGCTTTCATGAGTATTCATCATGCCAAAGATCAGTATATTCCATGAATGTTTAAAGATCAATGACCTAATACATCAAATAAATCAACTTAGAAACATATTTACTAAAACTTCTATGATGTTATGCTAAAAATGCATATGGATGTAAAGAAAATGAAGCAAATTCAATCAACAATAAGTTATACAAATGAGAATATTGCAGTAGATAAAAAAAAAAACAACAAAGAAACCATTAAAATCATGCGCATGGAAGAACAAAGAAAACTGACTTAAAACATTTTCTACCTTGGCTTGCTTCCTCTCTTCCTCTTTTGGCAGCTTCTTTCTTTTTTTCTTTTTTTTTGGTAGCTTCTTCTTCTTTACTTTTGGTAGCTTCCTCTCCAACCCCTTTCTTTTGGCAGCCCCCCTTTCTTTTCTTTCTCATTTCTCCTCCTTCTTTACCTCCCTATTTGGCTACCTCTTTTTTCAACAGCTTCCTTTTTTTTTTATGTTTTGTTTTTTTTTTTTTTTTGTTTTCCAGTCCTCCTTTCCTCTTTTTTCTTAACTAAAACCCCTAGCCTCCTTAATGGTCAAGTTAGAAAGAAAAAAAATCTTGATCTAGATAAACATGGACCCTTGGATGAGATTTCATCCAAGGGTCAAAGCTTGTTCTTTTATTTCTTCAAAGGGGTTATCTTTGACCATTGGATCAGGATCAAATAAAGATCCAATGGTCCATATTAATTATTGCAAAGATGATATTTTTATGCCCTCCAAACATGTGAAAAGATTATTTTACCCTCAGTTGCAAAGTTTTCAGTATTTAGGCCTTTTAGTTGGAAATTAAAGTTCCCGGGGTCATTTTTGAGACTTTAAAACACCAAAAAATCATGAAGTATTATAAGATTATGATTTGAAAAGTTTCATGAAATTCTAAGCTCAGAAAGGCTAAATTATAAAAATACCCTTATGAGGGTATTTTGATAATTTCACACTTTTAGGGGTACTATTATAATTTCAAATGCATAAAAAATCATGAAATATTATAAAAGTAGGATCTGCAAAGTTTCATGAAATTTTGAAATTGGAAAGGCCAAATTTCAAAAATACCCCTTAAAGGGTATTTTGGTAATTTCACCCTTCATGGGATACTACTATGATTCTGAACTCACCAAAAACTATGAAATATTACAAAAGTGAGATCTGAAAAGTTTCATGAAATTTTGAGCTCGAAAAGGCTAAATTATAAAAATATCCCTATAAGGGTATTTTTATAATTTCATACTTTTCGAGGTACCGCTGTGATTTTAAATGCATTAAAAATTATGAAATATTATAGGATTAAGGTCTGAAAGGTTTCACAAAAATTTGAGCTCATGAGGTCAAATTATAAAAATACCCCCTATAAGGGTATTTTAATAATTTGACCTTTCTCAAGCCACAATGAAAATTTTAATGTTTTGAAAAAAAATTTCAAATTCAATTTAATAACACCTTGATTTCAATGAGATTTTGAAATTTTAGAATTAATCCAAACTTTATTCATTTTGACCAAATTTTACATAATTTGACTTTGTTTGACTAGTTTTGACCCAAGTTGATTTTGGGTTTTGAATTGGCAAATTTATGAGATCTTTATGGGTCTTAAATGGTCATCGTAAATGGTTTTGGCTTTTTGCTCGTAATTGAGCCCCGAATCAATCATATTAAAAAATATTTCGGATAAAATTTGGTGTCTACACTCTCTACACAAAATGATATAACCCCAATTCACATTGTAATTATCACTATAGGAATCCAAGCCATTTCACATAATATTACACTATTTTAAAATATAAGGTGCAAGCCTTAATCAAAGCTAATTTGATAAATTTTGATGCTAATAAGAAAGAAACCCTAAATATCAGTGGAAATCCATTAGCAAACCATACTATGGTAATGATAAATGCTTTTATTGATGGCCAAGCCTACCGTGTTAAAGTAAAGGTCAAAGAGATCAAGACTTCTCTAAATCAAGTATTTAATGCATTGCTAAGGCTGATATGATCCACCTTATAGATTTGTATACTTACTTCTGTAAATATGTGTCAAATGAAACTTACAAATATCACAAAGGAGTTTTAAGCCATTCTATTAAAACTTGTGATCAATTCTATCTAGAGGTTTAAAATTGATGGACTCATACAAATTGAGTTCTATGAAGAAATCAAAGAGTCAAGAAATACTAAAGTATCAACAACCTATATGCCTATGAGGTTCATGCCTAAACTAGTGACAATTTACTATGATGAAAAGCCAGTCTAATAGTTGAAAAATCACCTATTAGGCTATTTTTAACCATCAATGTTCCTTGTCCTTTTCCATAAAAGAATAATAAAATTGTACCATGAAATACGATTTTAAGGTTGTAATACAAGGACTAAATGTGGATAACAAGACTATAACCAACCCAAATACTAATAATCTAATTAGTGTTGGAGGTGTAACTTGAAGTGAAAAATATTACACTCCTAAGATGTTAGAAAAGGCCAAAAGAAAAACTTAAAGTTGAAGAGGAATATGACTATGGTAATCTTGTGGTAGTTCATGATAAGGATTACCAAAAGCCTATTATCCAAAAAAAAGCTTAAGAGTTTCTAAAATTGATAAAACATAGTGAGTATAGTGTGGTGGACAGTTGAATAAGATACTAGCATAAATGTTCCTATTATCTTTGTTGCTAAATTTTGAACCTCATCGTAATACCTTATTAAAAGTATTAAACTAGTATATATAACACATTATGTATATTGATTATATGAATCATTTGGCTGGTAATTTGGTGGTTTCAAATTACATATCCTTCAATGATGATGAAATCCCATAGAGGTTAGAAGTATTAAACCTCTTTACATTATAGTTAAATACAAGAGCCATACTATTGCCAAAGTACTAATTAATAATGGTTTGACAATTAATGTTATGCCCATGACAACATTGACTAGGCTACCTATAGATATATCTCATAAGAATATTAGCCACATTATTGTTAGGGCCTTTCATGTAACTTGATCAAAAATGCTTGGAGAAATTGAGATGCCATTGCAAATTAGGCTATATACTTTTAATATAAAGTTTCAAGTTATGGATATCTCTCCTTCATATAATTACTTGTTATGAAGACCTTGGATCCATATGACTAGTGCTATTCCTTCTTCATTGCATTAATAAGTCAAGTTTAATATTGAAGGTCAGCTCGTTTAAGTATTTAATGAAGAAAATTTTCTTGTATCTCAACCTGTGGCCACTTCATATGTGAAAGCTACAGACGAGGCACCAAAGTATTCTTATAGATCTTTTGAAGTTGTCAATGCCACTTATGTAGGTAAAAGATCTAAATTATACTCTCCCAGTTTATCCACAACCATAAAAATGGTTATCAAGTAAGTGATTGAAAAAGGCTGGCATTGTAGGGCAAGACTTGGAAAAATTTTGCAAGGGATCAAAAAGCCACCTATGAAAATGGCCAATAAGAAAAAGTTCGACTTAGAATACAAGCCAAAAAGATTGAAAAGAAATGAGATTTGGGATGAAACAAAAGAAAAGAGGATAGCAAGGTTGATGGGATATATAATACAATCTCAGCAAATAGTTATCCCATACCTCTATGACACATTCCAATTTGGAGGATGCATTTACCTAGATTTGCCCAAAGTTTCTAATTTAAGGCTCAAGTTGATCATGAAAAAAGCTTTTGCTAAACTTACCATTCAAGTGATAGATGATGAAAAAGTGAATAGCTAAAAAAAAGATTTATTTGTGTGTCTTTGTTTTTAAAGCCATGAATTGAAGAATTGGACTATCATAAAACTGTCTGTTATCCTTCAAACCTTTGAAAAGTAATGTAGTGTTTTCAGCCTCTACTTACTTAAGCCTAAAAGCATTAGGGAGATTTATGTATGGGCCATTTATTTTTCCTTATTTCAATAAAAAATTAAGAAGTATGCATTTTCATTTCATTTCTTTTAATCCATTGTGTGCCAATACTCTTTGCTAATTTGCGCAATTTCATTTACTTTTAAGTTTTCAAATAATGAATATGAAGATAAAAGGTTAAAAACTCTTCTCCAGGAATTTATAGATGTGTTTGCTTGGTCTTATCAAGATATGCCAGAGCTTACCATTCAGATAGTGGAACATAAGTTGCCTTTAACACCAAAATGTAAACCAATGCAATAAAAATTAAAACAATTGAAGCCTAAGATATTGTTAAAGATTAAAAAGGAAGCAAAGAAATAATTTCATACAAGATTCTTAAAAATGGCTAAGTATCTAGAATGGGTAGCCAACATAGTTTTAGTTCCCAAGAAAGATGGAAAACTCAAAATGTGTGTTGAATATTGTGATTTGAACAAAGCAAGCCTAAAGGATTTTTTTTTTTTGCCACATATTGATACTTTGGCAAACAATACTATCAAACATTCTATGTTTTCCTGCATTGATGAATTTTTTGGATATAATCAGATAAATATAGCTACAGATGACATAAAAAAATCACTTTTGTAACAATATGCTATAAAGTTATGCAATTTGGATTGAAAAATGCTAAAGCCACCTATCAAATGGCCATAGAAAATGTCTCTTATGATATAATGCACAAAGGAATAGAAGTGCATGTCGATGATATGATAATTAAATCTTGTAAAGGAGAAAACCATGTTGTCAATCTCAAAAAGCTATTTTGAGAGATTCAAAAAATACAAGCTCAAGTTGAATCTTGTCAAGTGTACATTTGGTGTCAAATCTAGAAAGCTGCTAGGCTTCATGATCAGTGAAAGAGGATTTGAGGTAAATCAAAATAAGATATATGATATTCAAAATTTATCTCATCCAACCATGCCTACAAAAGTATAAGAATTCTTAGGGAGACTGAATTATATATCCCATTTCATTTCTTAACTCATTTTTAAGTGTAATCCTATCTTCAAACTTATTTACAAAAACAATCTTGGTCAATGGAATAAGAAATGTCAATAAGTTTTTGATAAGGTGAAAGAATACTTGTTGAACCCACCTATGTTAGTACCACCTATTTTGGGAAAGCCATTAATTTTGTACTTGATAATGTATGAAAATTCAATAAGATGCATGCTAATGCAACAAGATGAAAATAACAAGAAAGAAAGGGACATTTATTATCTAAGCAAGAAGTTCATTGATTACGAGTCTAAGTATTTGTCACTAAAACAAATGTGTTGCGTATTGGCTTGGACAACTTGAAAGCTTAGGCAATATAAGTTATACCATACTACTTGGCTCATAGTAAAGTTAGACCCTATCAAGTATATTTTTAAAAAGCCCACTGTTTGGAAGGATTGAAAAATTGTAGGTGATACTTTCTGAATACGACATTGTATATATAACTCAAAAAGTGATCAAAGGAAGTACAATAGTTGAATTTCTTACAAATTATGCTACTAAAGATTTTGAGCCAATGAAACTTGACTTCCTTGATGAAAATCTAAAGGTTATTTCTCATAATGATAAGGATAAGTCTGTTGAGAAAGTATGGCAAAAGCACTTTGATAGAGCTTCGAATGCCTTGAGGCATAGGATTAGGGCAATCTTAATACCTCTTTATGAAAATTATTAGCCCATTATAATAAGATTAAATTTTAGTTGTACTAACAACATAACTAAATATAGTGTCATGGGCTTTCAAGCAACAATTGAAAGAAAAATTAAGGTGTTAAAAGTTTATGAAAACTTTACCTTGGTTATTTACCAATTGCAAAAGGAATAGGAAATAATGAACTCAAAATTGGTTTAATATCATAAAATATATTTATAAGTTGATCAAGTAATTTGAGATGATTCAATTTGAACAACTGCCTTAAAAAAAGAATCAAATTGTAGATGCATTAACAACATTAGTTAC
Organism: Durio zibethinus; assembly: GCF_047325235.1. NCBI lineage: Eukaryota > Viridiplantae > Streptophyta > Magnoliopsida > Malvales > Malvaceae > Durio > Durio zibethinus. The sequence continues at coordinate 24,547,127 of NC_143170.1, forward strand.
AATAATCAAGATTGATGTGAACACTGAGATTCAACGTATAAAGTTATATGTAAGAGATTCACAAGCAAATTAGTCAAGTGATGAAAAAGAAGTTGATTGGAACCCATGGCATCATGATATTAAGCAATACTTAAAAAGCCAACAATATCTAGAATATACCACTGAGAATGATAAAAAGGTAATTAGAATATTGGCTTTGAGTTTTTTCCTTGATGGGGATATTCATTATAAAATAAGTTAAGACTAAGTACTATTGAGATATGTGAATGCAACTGACGTAAAAAAATTCTTAAAGAAATGTATGATGGAATTTGTGGGGCACATGCAAATAGTCATATGATAGCTAAATAGATTATAAGGGTAGGATATTATAGGTTGACAATGGAAAGTGACTACATTAATTATACATAGAAGTGTCATAAGTGTCAGATCTATGTTGATAAGATTCATACACATCTAACTGCATTCTATATTTTAGCACCTCTATGGCTATTTTCTATATAAGGTATAGATGTTATTGGATCCATTACTTCGAAAACTTTGAATGGTCATAGATTTATCTTTGTGGTAATTGATTACTTTGTAAAATGGATTGACTTAGCATCATATGCTAATATGGTGCAATCAATGGTCTCTATGTTTATAAATAAAAAGATAACATGTAGATAAAGACTTCCAAAAAGGATCATTTCTAATAATACCAAGAATTTACATAGTAAAATGATGCAAGAAGTATGTAATCAGTTCAAGATCAAACATCACAACTCAACTCCATATCACCCAAAAATGAATAAAATAGTTAAGGCTATGAATAAGAATATAAAGAGGAATTTAGAAAATATGAATGACACCTATAAATACTAGTAAGAAAAGTTGACTTTTGCTTTGCATGCTTATAGAACATAAGTCCACACTTTTTTTGGAGCTACCACATTTGCACTAGTGTATAGAATGAAAGCTATGCTACCTGTCGAAGTTGAAATTCCTTCTTTAAAAGTTTTAAAGGAAGTTGAATTAGAGGAGGCAAAATAGGTCTAAAATCACTATGAACAATTAAGACTCATTAAAGAAAATAAGCTTATAGCATTATGTCATGGTCAGTTATATCAAAAAAGAATGATAAGGGTGCATAATAAGAATGTTCACCCTTGGCATTTTAGGGAAGAAAAGTTGGTGTTGAAAAAGATTCTTCCAAGTTAGCATGACAATAAAGGAAAATGCGCACCAAATTAGGAAAGCCTCTATGTGGTGAAGAAAGGTTTTTCATGAGGTGCATTAAATCTAATAAAGATTAATGGTGGTGAATTGCCAAACCCGATCAACTCAGATGTTATAAAAAATTATTTTCTTTGAAAAAAAAAGCAAAAAAACAAAAACGAAATAAGAACTGAAGGAGAAAACTCAAAAAAGCAATTTGCATCAAGATAAGGCATCTAAGTTGAAAACCTTAAAAAGCGATTTAAATGTAAGAATGGAACAGCATCATTTGAAAATCTACCATTATAAGAGCAAGTTTGGTTTAATAACTTTCAAATTGTCAAAAACATTATCCGATTGGGTTTTTGAGAAAGAATTCAAGGTTATTCAGTCATATTATTTGATAATTTATTTTGAATGCCTTTGTCCTACCTTAATACCCATCTTTGTAATTTGATCTTTTTAGTTATTCATTTAACTTATTTGTTCTTTTATTCTTTAATAGTAAATTTTCTTTAGTCCACTCTTTATCTTTCTTTTTACTACCCTACTACAAATAAAAAAAATGTTTGATTGCATTTTTACTTATCCTCAAATTGAAATATAGAATGATAAATGAATGATGGCAAGAAAGACCTTGTATTATTTTGCAAAAAGTTGAAAATGACAATAACATGAAGAAAAATGTTCAAGGCTTGGTAAGGATATTAGTAGTCAAGATTTTTAAGATGAAGAGAAAAATCTTTGGAAAGTCTGAATCCCGAAAATGAAATAGGGAATTGATCAAGCATTGTTGAAGGGTTGAAGAAATGAAGGCTTGAAAATAAAAAAAAAAAAAAAGAAAGAAATGAGTCTTGAAAACCTTTGTACTATAATTGAAATTGCATTGATTAACAGCTACATTACATGCATTACATTCAAAAGCATTTAGTGCATGGACCCAACAAAGGTTGAAATCGTAATTTAAGATTCAACACCTTCAGATAGGGGATAATAGGTATGAAATTTTGATCCTAATAAAGGAAAGATGTTTAAGGAATTTTCAATCCTTAAAAGACAAAAATTGTTCAAAATAAAATTTGGATCCTCGAATAAGGAAAATTTTTTGAAGTAAAATTTTAAAGTTGAGTGCCTCTATTTAGAGGAGCCTTTTTTTCAAAGTTTAAAGTTATATGCCTCTATTTAGAGGAATCTTTTTTAAATTTTAAAGTTGTATACCTCTATCTAGATGAGTCTTTTTCAAATTTTAAAATTATTTGCCTCAATTTAGAAGAACTTTTTTCAAATTTTAAAGTTGAAGGTTTTTTATGAGACGAATTTCTTTAAATTTTTTAAAATTGTTGAGCCTATAATAATATGAGCCTTTTTAAATTTTTTAAAGTCGTTGAACCTCTGATGAGATAAACATTTTATGTTTTTTAAAGTTGTTGAGTTTCTGTTTAAAAGAATGATATTTTTCAAAAGTCCTTGAGCTTCTATTTAAATGAGTGTTTTAAAAAATTGTTGAGTTGGTTATGACCTAGATATAAAGGCTATCTACATTTTTGCACCATTCCTATTTTTAAAAAACGTGCAAAGAATGATAATTGTAGACACTCCATTTAATCCATGGTTAATTTTGTTTCAAGATTAAATTTTTGTAGATTATTTATTTTATTTTTATTTTCTAGGCAATTCGATTCTTATTAATTTCAAAAAAAAAAAAGTTGACCAAAACTACACCAAAGAAGACGCTAGGTTTGAAAGGAATTAAAGTTGGAATTGTCTTGGGGATTGTGTTCCAATCACATTTTCGGTAGAATTAAAATAATTTTTTTGGCTTATTTTTTAGAAAAATTTAATAAATGTTGAAGTAAGACTTCTAAGACCAAATTGTGATAAGAGATACTTGTTAGATTTGTTCTTTTAATGGACTTAGGATTAATTCCTTATTTAAACAGCCACAATTAACAATCAAGAGAAGAAAAGAGAAAAAATAATAATAACCATGAGGGAATTAGGCTGAATAGAAATTTGACAATTCTTTTAAGTAGTTTTTTTAGGAAATTTTGGAATCAATTTTTCAGATTTAGGTTCGTTCAAGAAGGTTTAGGTTTGAGAAACAAGAAAAGTTGAAATTATGGCTTTAAACTTTTTTTTTTTTGGAAAAATATGGGTTTAATTGAATTTACCAATTAATTTTCAACAAGGTTGAGCTTTTTCGATCAAGTTTTCGGTCAAGTTTGAATTTTTCAATGATAATTTGTAGAAATTGGCCAACGTTCAAACTTTCTATAGAGAAGTTAGAGATTTTGGAGTTTAGAGAGAGAAGGAAAAGAGAAAAGTAAAAAAAAAAAAAAATTGTTGCTTTTATACTAACACAAAACACACCATTTTAGAGGATCCACACATTTTATCAAAATTTTGATCCGATCCAATCACGATTTGCCTAACAACTCGCATCTGGCTGAGCCACAAGCCAAGCCAAATAGGCCAGCTGTTTTTTTGTCTACAACAAAGTCAAGCCATGCCTTTGCTAAGCCAAATTGATTCTTTGGTAATTTTTTTTATTTTTTATTTAAATTCTATTTTATGTATTTAAATTAATTTTTTATATATAAATTTTATATTAAAAATATTTTTTAATCCTATCAAATTATTAAAAGATTTAAATCTCAAATTAAATATTACTAAACTATTGAAAGATTTAATGATGCTTTAAATAAATTAATAAATAAATTTCAAATAAATTAATCTTACAAAACTAATGAAGAATTTAAATCTCATAATTAAATCTTATCAAACTATTAGAAGGTTTAATTATAATTTTTAAAGAAAGTCAAATTTATAGTTTTTTAATTTTACCAAATTATTGAAAGATTTTGTTAATTTTAATAAATTTTAAAAATGTTTTAAGGTTTTAGATAACACAAAATTAACTGGTATTATTTTTGGATCGACGTTTTAAATGTGCTATAACCTTCCTTACATGTAATCGTATCTCGAACACAATTTTAGTTTCGTAGACTAAAATCTACTCTTTTAAAGATACCTAAAGCAAGCTTGAAATTTTTCTTAAAAAAAAAATAAATTCAATTATGTAATCAATTGCATTTAAATAAAAAATATTGATAACAATTCTTAAATTGTATTTAACGATAAGTACATGATTTTATACATTATGACAGTTATCATAATGCCAAACTAGAGTATCCCAGAGCCTCAGCTTGCTCACTGGTAGAGTGCTAAGTGATGCTGCCTCCTCCAGAAGCATATCTTCTAGTCCACAAACATATCTTGAAGCAAGTCCACTTTCCATCGCATTGTGCTATCATCTATTAGGTCTTTAGCAAATCCATCTTCATTTCAAGATCCTCTAGGCAATTGAGGGACAAACGCTGGAGTAAAATGGTAGCCAATTATCCCTCCAGATTTTAATAGATTGGCCATTACCAACTCTCCACCCAACCCTATGTTGCAAAATGGCTCTAGACTCCCATATGCTCCTCCATGTCAGTGAGGGGTTATTACGCAACCAGGAATCCAGAAACGATGATTGTGGAAAATACTTTGTTGTCAACACTCCATATACCAAATGTGTTGGTGTTACAGATTAACCTCCAGCCCTGCTTTGCCTATAATGCCTTACTGAATTTTGTCATGTCTCTAAAACCCATGCCTCCATGTTTTGGTTTGCACATTCTGTCCCAATGTTTTTATGATAGAAAACAGCTCACTGTGTACGTTGGAATTGCTTGAACCACTGCTTTGAGGAATATCTCTTTGCCACCTTGCTATAGAGTTTTGCAACTCCACTCGGTCATCCATGCCTTTATCTAGTCCTTTAATTCTCTGAATGCCCGTTTTTAGAAAATAAGATTTTAAATAATATGAAAAATTTTACGTCAAGCTTTATAACTAAAGTTGGTAAAGTTCTTTATTAGAAATTAGTGAATAAAATATAAAATCAAAATTAAAAGATTTCATCATATAAATTAAGAGTCTAAAATTTAAAAAAAATTTAATAAATTTTTATATATTTATTAAATAGATAATTTTAGTAAAAATATTGACAACTTTTAATGTTGAATAAGTATCAACAAAATTTGAATTATAAATAAATTTTTTACATATTATTATTCTTCACATTAAATTTTATCAATATATTGATTTGAATTTTTTATTAAAGTTTTTATTATATCATTTTAAAAAAATATTCACAAACTACAGCTAAATAGTTTCATATAAGTTTTATCCTTAAATAACAATACCTGAGTCTAAAACTCTCATGCTTAACAGCTTGAGTAGCGTGTTTTCCCAAAATCTTTACCTGGTATGACTATCTCGCTCGTTTCATTCTAACCATAAAATCTGGCCGATCACTCCCTTTTAATGATTATGCTCTCAAGATGCGCAAAAATTCCTTTTCACCACGCATAATTTATTTGTCAGCATGTCTACGAGCAAACAATAAGCAAGCTCTTCCTAGAACCATTCCAGCTTGAGTCAGCTATGAGAATGATCTGCTCAGCAATGTTTCCGCAAGGCATACCGATAATTGGGCTGAAGTGAAAAGCTAAAAGTAACTCTCTTTTCCTTTTTCCTTTTTTGATATAAAAATATCGTAACATGGAGATAAGAAAAAAATATTACAAATGCTTAGATTCAAATCCCAAACTTTCTGCATGCTATATCTTAAAAATGACTGCATAAATTTACTAGACTAAACTTAAGATTTTCTTTTAATGTACTAATTATGCAGTAATCCTAATATAGCAACTTGCAGAAACAATCGACCTTCATTCTTGTAACAACTGGAAACTTCAAAGTATTTTCCCATTACAAACAAGACTTACAATTCTGTATACCAAGAATTTCACCCAAAAATTGAAGCGAATGCATCCAAGACGACTCGGAATCCAGATCTCTAACTCAAGATACAACAACCCATTCTCTCCCTAGCGTAAAAGAAATGCCAACACTCACCTTAAAAACAGGTGGAAATTTGAGAAATGATGATTGATACAAAATGAAGAATGAATGAAACAGCAAATAAAGGATCAAGTAATTCGTTTGGCTAATTGACAAGATGAGGCCTCAGCAAAACAGCCCCTCCAATATTTCTTTACTTCTTTCCACTACGACACAGGCACCACATCCAACTCTAGTGGCTTTAACGCTCCCTGAACACTCTCTTGAACTGTTCGATTACGACGACAAACATCAGATAACTCTTCAACTGGGGCTATCAGGGCATTCACATCAGCCCCCGAGGCAGCATCTGACAATGCTTGCAAAAATCTTGTGCGCTCCACCTCCTTGACAGCAGTCGATGGGATCAATGAAACACTTTCACTAGCCCACTCCAGAGCTTGCATTCCATAACCTCGGATTAATGCTAGAAGTGAATATGCTACCTGGAGTAGCAAATGGCCCCATGAAATTCATCATGAAAGATATTTAACACAATAATTTTAAACTCATTTTACTAATCATTAATATATCAATGTCAATGTGCATAAAAAGCTGAAGAATACAACAAAGCAGTAGAAGCTACCATTTCTAATCGAGAATTTGGGAGTGCTCCTGTTAGGGCCGCCATTAAAACTCTAGTAATGGTAGCACCTCGTGGAATAATGACACTGTCCCTGATAGATAACAATTGTTCTCCCTTGCTAGATTTTTCAAGATCAAAGATATCAGACAAGAAGGTCAAGACAGAATTGGAGGCCTCTCTGCAAATAAAATGCGGTGACACAATAAGTTTCTAAAACATATATAATAAAATCATATATGATCTTCAATCATAAGTGAACATTCCAAAATAATGCCTTCTTTCCTTTCTTTGAACATCTCAAAAATCCCATTTACCCTCCTTCCCAGTACCTTTCTTAACGATGATTTTTCATTTTCTTTTTGCATTAAAAATACCATTAAACTTCAAGTCTTAAATATTTGAAAAAGGCTAAAAATATGAATATAAGAATCCAAAAGACAAAGATTTCTCTTAAAACCACATCCAAAATCAAAAGATATTCAATTCAAGTCAAACAGGGATAATCGGATGCATTTCACCTATAATTCTTTTACTAAAATCCTACAATTATCTAATCACAATAAAAAACTATGTAAGATCCACCACTTATAAATGTGGACTCCATATAAAATTTTGATAAATCCCACACAATTTTGAATTATGATTGGTTAATTATAGTGCAATCATTATAGGTATACATAAACAGATATCTAAACAATCTTTTGATTATAAGCTAATACACGTGAGAAACAAGTGTATGTGGGAAAACACTTATTTACAACTAATTATAATCTTGTAATCTGTATATTTATATTTGTATCTCTAGAATTAAGTATTTGTATCCCTAAAATTAAGGACAAAAAATTAGGAAGGACAATCCCTCAATTATAGGATTAGTTTTTTAGGAAAATTTAGTTTCCTAGTTTAACCCTTAGTTAGTTGTATATAAACCTAAGGTTTTTGTATAAATTCTTAATTAGCAGTTTTTCAATATATACTCAGTTTTTCCACATGGTATCAGAGCTTTAGGCTCTTCTTGGGAAGCAAAATTTTCAGCCTTCATTGCTGACTTCTAGTTTAGGCCTTCATTGCCGAATCCTGTTTAGGCCTTCATTGCCAAATCCTTTCAAAGAAAGATATCGCTACCAACCAATTTGAGAAAATGTCAACTGGGAAAATCACTGGAGTACTACAAATATCTCGAAAACAAAGAGAGTTCGACAGGGAAGAGATTGAAAAGCTAAGAAACTTATTGAAAATCCTTGAAAAGCCTACTGTGGTATGTTCTTTGGGTAAGGTCTCTAGTTCAGGTAAAGCTTCTGGTTCTCATGGATTAAATGTCTCGGTTAAGCCTATTACGAGTGCTTAGGTCATTGACTCAGAAGCCACAGACCATATGACACATTCCTCATAGAAGTTTAATACATAAAACATGTCCTAGTAATAAGAAAATTGTTGCTGCAAATGGTTCACTTACTACAGTGACAGGATTAGGAGATGTTCAAGCTAATCCCTCATTTGTTCTCAAAAATGTTCTTCATTTCCTAGATTGTGTACTAATCTGATATCTATACAAAAACTTACCAGAGATATGAATTGCAAAGTGACTTTTTATCCCTCTTATTGTGAATTTCAAGACTAGAGTTCGAGAAAAATGAGTGGACTTGCTAAGGAGAAGGATGGACTATACTATCTTGAGACATCAAATAACACAAGTAATATCAAGAATAGTTTACCTTTGCCATTTCTTTCTGAAACATCTTTCAATAAAAACAAAATCTGGCTTTATCATTTTCGTCTTGGACATCCTTCTTTTGGAACTTTGAGAAACATGTTTTCTTCTTTGTTCAAAAGATTAAATGTCGAAGATTTTCATTGTGATGTTTGCAAACTTGCAAAGCATAGACGTGTGTCTTTTCCAATTAGTAACAAAAAAAGTTTTACTCCCTTTTACTTGATTCATAGTGACATTTGGGGTCCTTTTACAATTCCTAATATTTCTAGGGCAAGATGGTTTGTTTCATTCATAGATGATTGTACCAGGGTCTCTTGGGTTTTTTTACTAAATCCAAATCAGATGTGAATAATGTGTTTTTAAGCTTCCAAAACATGATCCAAAATCAATTTGGAGTGAGAATCAAATGCAAAAGACTACTTCAACCAAAGTCTATCCACCTATTTCCAAAAAGAGGGGATTATCCATGAATCATCTTGTGTTAATACTCCACAGCAGAATGGAATGGTATAGAGGAAAAACAGCCATTTACTAGCCACAACCCGAGCCTTTCTTTTTCAAGCAAATGTACCTAAATCTTACTGGGGGAAGTTGTTCTCACTACCACACATATTATAAATAGGTTACCTTCAAGGGTTTTGGGATTTAAAACTCCTATGGAACTATTCTCACAATGTTATCCCAACCTCAATACCACAAACAATCTCACACCTAGGATATTTGGTTGTACATCATTTGTTCATATTCACAATCATAACAGGGAAAAGTTGGATCCAAGAGCGATTAAGTGTATTTTTGTGGGGTATTCTTCAACTCAAAAAAGATATAAGTGCTATCATCCTCCTACCAAAAAATTCTGTGTCTGCAGATGTCACTTTTGAAGAAAGTAAACCATTTTTTACTCAACTTTATCTTCAGGGGGAGACTTCATTCATGAAAGATAAGGATAAAGACTTATTTTTGCTTGATTTGTCCCCTTCTTCAACATTTACACCCATTAATTCTTCTAAGTCGAAACCTGTTTCTGCTGAGCCCAAGTCAAACACTGAATTTGAGTTTGAACCTATTCCAAATATAGAAGATGTAACAAAGGATAATATTGTTCTTGATTCTATGAAAGAATTACAGGTATACTCAAGAAGGAAAGTTCCAGATCCTGAACCAGTGCCAGTCCAAGAACCTGATCCTAACTCTGGAAATGAGGTAACTACAGTTTGACTCTGTTTCTCAAAATGAGCATGAATCTTCTAAAACTATAACTAGTGATTATGATCTGCCTATTGTCATTAGGAAAGGAACCAGAGAATGTACTAAACATCCACTATACCCAATCTCTAATTTTGTGTCATTTGAAAAATTCTCACCATCTCACAAAAATTTTCTTGTGACCCTAAACACTATTTCTATTCCAACTACATTATTCGAGGCATTATCCAGTGAGAAATGGAGGCAAGCCATGAAAATAGAAATGGAGGACTTAGAGAAAAATCAGACATGGGAACTGGTAGAGTTGCCTAAAAGAAAAAATCCAGTGGGGTGTAAATGGGTTTTCACTGTAAAATACAAGGCAAATGGTACTATTGAAAGGTATAAAGCCAGGTTAATGGCTAAGGGCTACACTCAAACCTATGGAGTGGATTATCAGGAAACCTTTGCTCCAGTGGTCAAGATGAATGCAGTTAAGATTTTGTTATCATTGGCTGCAAATTACAATTGGCAGCTTCAACAATTTGATGTAAAGAATGCTTTTCTACATGGTGATTTGGAAAAAGAAATATATATGAAGCTTCCACCGGGATTTGGAGGTCATCTAGAAGCAAACAAAGTATGCAGACTAAAAAAGGCTTCATATGGCCTTAAACAGTCTCCTAAGGCTTTGTTCGGGAGATTTGCCAAAGTGATGCTAAAAATGGGATATAAACAGAGTCAAGGAGATCACACATTATTTATCAAGCACTCTGATTCAGAAAGAGTCACAGTTCTATTAGTGTATGTTGATAATACAATTGTAATTGGAGATGATGAAAAAGAGAGAGAATCTCTAAAACAGTGTTTGGCTAGAGAATTTGAGATAAAAGAGCTAGGGAGATTGAAGTAGTTCCTAAGAATTGAAGTAGCTCACTCACGGCATGGTATCTTCATCTCACAACAAAAATATGTGATGGATCTTCTGAAAGAAACTGGGAAGCTCGTATGTAAACCTGCAAATACCCCTATAGATCCTAATCATAAAATTGGATAAGCTAATGAAGATTCTGCTGTAAATAGAGAGATGTACCAAAGATTAGTTGGAAGACTCATTTATCTTTCACATACTAGACCTGATATAGCATATGCTGTGAGTGTGGTAAGTCAATTTATGCATAGTCCTAAAGAAATGCACCTACAGACTATCTACCGTATATTGCACTACTTGAAAGCCAATCCTGGGAGAGGTATCTTATTCAAAAGAAATTTGGGGCTAGTTCTAGAAGCATATACAGATGCTGATTATGCAAGTTTAGTAACCGATAGAAGATCCACCTAAGGCTACTGCACTTTCTTATGTGGTAATCTTGTGACTTGGAGGAGTTAAAAACAGAATGTGGTGGCAAGATCAAGTGCTGAAGCAGAGTTCAAAGCAATGGCTCAAGGAATTTGTGAACTACTATGGTTAAAGATTATCCTAGAAGACTTGAAAATCAAGTGGGATAGACCAATGAGACTCAATTGTGATAACAAGTCTGCAATAAGCATTGCACACAATCCTACGCAACATGACAGAACAAAACATATTGAAATAGACCGACATTTCACAAAGGAGAAACTAGTCAGTGGGTTGATTTGTACACCTTATTTATCAACTAAGAGTCAACTTGCAGATGTGTTGACTAAAGGTCTCAGCAGTGCAACATTTCAAGAAATTATTTCGAAGCTAGGAATGGAAAACACCTATTCACCAGCTTAAGGGGGAGTGTGGGAAAACACTTATTACAACTGGTTGTAATCTTGTAATCTGTATATTTATATTTGTATCTCTAGAATTAAGTATTTGTATCCCTAGAATTAAGGACAAAAAATTAGGATAGACAATCCCTCAATTATAGGATTAGTTTTTTAGAAAGATTTAGTTTCCTAGTTTAACCCCTAGTTAGTTGCATATAAACCTAAGGTTCTTGTATAATTCTTAATTAGCAGTTTTTCAATATATACTCAGTTTTTCCACAGTGTCCTATAATAAGGATGCACCACATGTGTGTGCCCACAGCCACAGACCTGTACACATGCACAAACAAACCAACAAACAAGCTCATGGAATAAATAGAGGCAGAAAGAAAGAAAGAGGCTATACCTATGCTGTACTGTGATCCCAATCATCGAGCAATCAATTAAAGCTGGAAATACAGCAGAAGGAATTAACAATTGAGGACAATACCGAATGCACCTTGATGCCAATAGAAAACAATCATCTGCTATGTCTGGTCTTGCAGTGAATTCCTGCAGAAAAAAAATATGTAAAAGTTGACATATTCGCAAATAACTGGAAAAAAAAAAAAAAAAAAAAAGCATACACCATTCAATTAAACCATACCTTAATACTTGTGAGAAGACATGTCGTGTGTTTGAAGAGCGCTTCAATCAAATTTTTTAGGTAGCTTGCACAAGAAAGATCAGAGCCAAATATCTGCAGCACGAGTGGAACTGACTTCTCAACATCCGAATCAAAATAAATATAAAAGTAAAATTAGCAATATTAACAAAGAAAAAATGTACCTTTATAACTTCACTAGAGAGATAAAGGAAGCATGGCTGGTGGTGTTGTTGATATAGGCCTTGGATTTCTTCAAGCATTGCTCCGATTGTGATTCCCATAAACCTTCCAGAAGTTCTCACCTAATAAAGAAAACTTTGAGATCATTTCTGCTGCGTGGTAATGCTCATTATTTTCAGACAGGTGACTGCTAATAAGAAATTCATTCACTTCCTTTTTTCCATGCCAGGTTTTGGGAGATAAAAGTCAGGAGTAGACAGGATCCTTATTTGATCCCAGAGCCTCTAAGATAAATCTTCCTCTGGGAAAAATCCAACGGCTTAGTTAAGAATACACCTAAATAACATAATTATAGTAACTACCCCTACTGTGTAAGGACCACATTCCAATTGACATAGTCTTCAAGAACGTAATTACAAATTTAATTTAACAACTCTCTGGAGCCATTCAGGTAACACCCTCTAGAGATGCACATGTAATGATTTGGGACAGCTGGGTTAGCAGCACCCATCCAAAATGCATGTAAAAGAAATGAGTAGAAAATGAATTTAAGAGAAGTAAAACTACAGAAAGATCAAATGGAACAGATTCAATTCACCTAAAAAATAAAAAACCACTAGTTCAAGTACAATGGCAGAGACATACTAAATTCCATGATCAAACAAACTAATTCAACAATCACATTCTGAGAATATAATTATATAATTAAGAAATCTGATTTGTAACATAAAGTCTTTGGAATTAATATTATCATTGCAATCAATTCATGCAACTCCTGCAGCTAGAAATAAGGCAAACATGGATGTCGATTGAAGAATGCCAAATTTGTATCTAAGATGCATGCTGTAGAATGTTGAAACAATCACACTTCTAAATCAGCTATTAAAAATCCATTTTTCTAAGCCAACTCAGCAATAGACTCACAGCATATTTGCAAGCACGGCAAAGAGACTCCATGGTCCGCATGTCCCAGGCACGACTGCATCAGAAACATATAAAGAACAAATCAGGTAAAAGTCAGAAACCTAGGAACACTTAAAACTGTGATTACCCAATTAGGAAGTTGTTCCATACTTACAGATCAAATATGGCTTTGAATATTGGCCAAAGCCTGTGAATTGCATCAGCCACTGCTCCAGGATGATTTACATACCTAGAATTGGTTCCAGTTGAATGGTGAAAAAAAATCTCAATAAACCAACAGAAACAACGAAAATAAAAATGGGGAGGGGAGAGGAAGGGATCATTTATCTCACCGAAAGATATATGCAAATTGATCTATGTGAGCTGTTAATTCACGAGCATGTTTCTTCTCCAAAACTTCTGGACCTTGGTTGAAAATTTCCTGGTAACATACCATAAAAAATGATCTATTTTCAAACAAAAATAAAAATAAGTATTACTAATAAACCCTCAGGAAACAAACTAGCCTGTAAAGGAGTAACAACTGATGAGCACAGTTCCTCTAAGGCACCCTTAGCAGGCTCTGGTGGAAGTTCAGTAATGACCATGCTGAGGAAACAATTTAACAGCCATTAATAAATCAAGTGGCCAATGTAAGACTATAAGTCACTATCCATATCTCTAGCCCCTAAAGTTGCTGAGTAACAAGCACACCTCAAAGCTTCAACTAAGTGCAATGAATCCTCAGCAGAGCCCTTAAAACTACCTTCTCCATTAACTGCTGTATAGTATATATGGAAAAGCTGGTTACAATAAGCACAAAGCTTTTTACGGCAATCTGCATTCAACAGGAACCATTTTAATCCACAGTTAAAATTTTGAAAACAAAATCATAAAGCAAAACATATTCACCATCCAAGTATGAACTCAGGCAGCTAGCTATATAAAAAATTTGATCTATTCCAAGGTATATTACGATGCAGACAGCAAGGTTCCTCCATGCTTTGTGATCTTTTTCTTATTTTTCCTTCTTTTTTCTTCTCAGGAAAAGGGTGGATTCCATTATACACAATCTCACATTATAAGTTCATGATTCTCCAAACTCAATATAAATTGAAAAAACTTTGAACAGTCAACCAAATTTTACTTCCTACACTTAATTTTTATTAGTAAAAACAAGATCTAATCAAAACGCCCAAGTGTCACTTGTCACATTTTGACAGTGGTACCACAGCAGTAACATCAAAAACTTGTTCAAATAAAGATGTATCACATGGTACATCAAAGAATAATAACAAGCACCTACAACGGTTAGTCTTGTTATTACAAGCATGAACATCCTTTACATCAACTTGTCCTGGGAAGGTTACAATAACATTCCGCGAGGTAGATAAAGAAAGCAGAAAAATAGTTAATAAAAAAAACACTACCATCGCAGATGTGTCTAAATGCCAAAGCAGCAGTTGCTGCAGAATCTTCCGAGGTACGCATGCCGCTCATGAGAATATCGATCACCAAAGGCAACTTAGAGAAACCACTTGGTGCAGCATCCAGCCACTTAGAATACGCTCCAATGATTAAGCAAACTGACATTTTTTACGTGCACACATCACTCTTGATATTGAAGACAAATTCAGATAACAAACTATAAAATTTAAAAATAGTAAAAACACAACTTTGCAATCATGGCAGGCCAGATGAGAGCAGGTATTTTGGACTCAGAACACATCTACTGCTTTGGAAGGAGATGTTCAGCATCTTCACCCCACATTGACCTTGTTCCCAGTTTGGGGCGAAAAGGTAGATAATTTCACAGATTATGAAGTGGTAGATTACCCGTTTGAAGTAGCTGGGGCTGATGAGGCAGTTTTGAAAGTAGATCCATAACCTGTAAATCCAATCACACCAACACAATGTGTATTTTATAGATTATAAAGTAACAAATGATTTCAAAACATAACTGCAAATAAACTGGCAGTAAAATCCAAAGATTAACACAATTAGCACTTCTTAAGTTCAAAGTTTCATGTAGTAAAAACTCTCATTCAGACTGCCAATTAACTCCAGAATACAATTGTACAAGAAGAGCTACATAACTTGAAGGAAATTATATGTATGCATGTATGTACTTAATATCATAGGTAAGTCACATTGAGCATTACTTAATACCGCATATGCATATATTAAAAGATAGAGATGGGAGATAATGTTAAGACCTAGTCAAAGTAACAGCTGCAGACGTCCAAGGACAATATAAATGTGGTGTATCAACAAAGAAAGTAGCACATAAGAGGAATCTGATGTTCATCCATACCTGAGGCATTATGTTTGTTTCAACAACTGAAACATAATTTGATATAGCTCCAATGCAAAATAAAGCAGCCTCAGCTGGATGCCATTCACTCTGTTCGTTTCCACAGAAAGATAGAGACTTGGAAATGCAGAAAAGGAGAACTCAGTTTAGCAATAGGGACTTTCTAAAGGATTATATCAGTAACAGTAAAATATACAGTTCCCAAATCTTCTTGAGAGGTCAATACAACTTAAGTTGTATAACTAAAGACAGAACTAAACCTTCACCTTATTCTTCCAAATTGCTTCCTTGAAGGAAAGATTATTCGTGGCCAATTTGATTCCACAAATATGCATAACGTTATAATTCAATATTCTAACAATTAAAAGAAAATGGAAGTGAAAAAAGGCAGCTATCAAAAGTTTTCGAGTAATTCATTGATACTGTTTTAAAAGCACTAATGGCCATTGGAACTAGGTCAAAATCACCAGGCTAGGCCACTAAACGGCCATGGAACCTCACCAAAGTTACAAGATCACCAAAGTTACAAGATCAGGCCCCATATAGCAACAAGGAAAACCTACATTGCTAATATTGACTGAAAATTCCTCAAAAGGCTTTTCTTACCACCAGCAATACGGTGGTTACATTCTCCTTTTTTTCCTTTTTTGTTTGGCCTCACAGTTATTGCATTTGAAAACCTGCCAAATTAACTTGAATATACTAGCAGAAGGACTAGCCAAACATCTATAGAGATGTCTGTGCAGATGTTTTAAATACCTCTCTCTCTTACCCCCACCCTCTATCTCCCTCTTTCTCTCAAAAATTACCGCATAACTAATTCCGCAATGAAAGTAGGTGGGAGGAGATTGTAAACACAACTCCAAGAAGTTGCCAAATGTGACAATAGCATTCCTAACATGACAATGTCATGCACCTTCTGAGCATTGAAATTCAGCCTCCAATTACAAACTTAAGGAATATAATTTATATTGCAAACTTATTAACTACTACCAGGCAACTTGAGTAGTGAAGAAAAGAAACAAACTTAATGAATATAATTTATATTGCAAGCAATGCAAATAATACATACGTCTACAAGCTTCACGTACAGAATTTGCAGCATTGCATCACCGCCTAATACTGATGCCGCATCAGTTAACACATCCGCAATAGCTAGCAACATAACAGATCCCATCAGGGTCTCATCAAAGCCAAACCATATCTTCCAAAAACAGAAGGAAAACAAATGAAACTAATGACCTTTACATTCAAAAGAAAACTGAAACCAAAAGACAGAAGATGAGACGAAAATATTTCTTTATATTAGATTAAGTGAATTATCAAGTCACCTACCTTAACAATTCAATAATGGCCTAGTGACTCAGTTATAGGAGAAAAAATGTCCAGAAAGGTTAATCCTAGAAGCAAACTTCATGTTATCTAATTGGAAACATGTACATAGTCTAACATTAAATAAGGAAATATGATAGCAGCTAGAGAACTCATTTTGTAAAGGGATAAAAAAAGGTCAACCATGACTATGTGATGGAATGGGGAGCAAAGCTAGAGAACTCATTTTGTTAAGTGATAAAAAATGTCAAACATGAACTATATGACAGAATGGGGAGCAAAGGATTTAATGAGTTCCATTCGACGGATGGAACAAGGAAACTGCTCTGATTTTCAATTAAACATCCAAGTGCATACGTTCTATTAACCCAAAAAAAAAGTTCTTAGAGAACACGTACTTGCTGGTTATACTAGGTGATGGTCTATAGTACTTACACAAAATCATGCAAAATAAGGTCAGCTAGTAGACCACCTAATCAACCAACAGCTTCCAAATCCTAACATATAAACAACATCCACAATATGGTACTTAAAATATGATTTGCATACGCTATTTCCTTGGAGGCATTAGCCCATGGCTTGCCCATCTACTGGAAATGTTACACAGAACAGGCAACTTAGATCTACAATTAGACAGTTAATATCCTTGCATTAAACACAAGTTGAGAAAACTAAAACCATTGTTGGCTTAAAAATCTTGCACTAATGGGATGCACAAATTAAGTCTCGGTAAACATTAGGCAGTCCCATCACGTAATGTAACCCATTAATCTTTAAACTTTTATTTTAGCATTTCACAATAGACAAAGGAAATATTAAGACAAAGGCTCATCATTAACAACCAATATATTTTGCAAAATATCCCGCCAAAGTGAAGAATATCTAGCATAAGCACACATTATGCACATAAGTTGATAGAGAATTTGTTAAGTAATCCCAGTCTAAAATAAGATGCCATGTAATGGACATCCCAAGTTACTCCAATAGAACAAACATTCTAACTTCAAAATTATCAAGTTTAAATAAAAAGCAGCACATTAAGTCTTTCAATTGCTCAAAATTGTTGCTGGGATCCAAGAAACTAAGATAAACAGTAATTTAGAGTAGGAGAGTCTCTTACATGATATCTTTTGACTGTTCCTTTTTGAACAGTTACAAGAAAGCCACACAACTTGTTAAATGAATATGATTTATTTGCAATTATAGATTTTTCCATATGGTTACTTTCAGCTTAGATCCTGTACAAGATTTTCCTCCTAATATATATGCTATACCTAACCAATTGAAACAAAACCATAAAAACTTTGGTAAACAATTATAATTCACCTGAGAATCAGTCAAAGTAAATTTCATCACTTCAGTTAGAAGATAGACTTAAGTCACCTCGCCACATTACACAAGCAGAAATCACTCCTTCGAGTGAGCACATAATCAGCATAAGTCAAAGCCAACAACAGTTGATTCCTTTGCATTCCATTGGGTGTGTATTCCAAATAACATACTAGAATAGCTAGCTAGCAGTTGCTAAAGAAACAATTATCGAAAGCAAATTATAAGCACAATGGACGTATATTTACAAACCATAACTCAATGACACTTTACATAAGAGATACACTTGATAAATTATGATTATGCATGTCAATAGATGACACTGTGGTTGCTTCAGACACAAAGATGAAGCTAATATAGATAATATGTTCTTAACAGAAGACATGAATTAAATTTAAACAAAGCCTCATAAACAGCCCATTGCACTAGCAAGGTAAGGGGATAGATGTACAAAAGAATCAATCATGTTAAACTACTTAAAGTGGTTTCTATACATGGTATGTTAGAAACATTCAATTAGAGGTTAAACAGACTTTTATAAGCACATAAAGTATTCACTGATGCAAAAACCAACACAGAAGGAAAGTCACCAGAGGGGCAAGGCACCCCAAAAAGCAATCAATCAATGTTACCATGCCTTCATCAAGACCTACACTTACAAAGTGCAATTCATGGGAGGACCCAATTTCTGAAACCATTTCCAAATCATGAAAAATTACTAAGATTGTAGAATAAACATACAGTTTATGACATCAGATTTTGTCCTTGACTTCTGCCTACATTTATCTATTTTATTATATAGATGGCCACATGCCAATAATGGTCTAAATCATTTGGAACACGCTCATCATGAAATGAAAATAATTAGCTGTGAGCTGCCATTGCATGCCTTATGGTTATCATGATAATAGGAAAATGAATATCAACAAAAATATCCATTTGAAATTGTCAAAAACTTCCAGGATTACCTATAATATGTAGGGAACCAAATCTTCAAATTCACAAACAAATAGAAAGAAATATGAAGGTGCTATCCTTCATCTTAAAATTTTATACAAATTACAAAGTATTTTGATATTTGTTTTTCATAGTAGCTAGATAAAGAAGCAAGTGAAAATTCAATTATACGCACATATACATACACACAGACTCGTCAACATATGAGTGCTTACATTATGTATAACCACATGCACATGATATACATTCAATCTCATAATTTACATTTCCATGTCAAGATAATTAGGAAATGCCATGTATAGTACCCAGTATTAATGTCAAAAATACAGCATCACAAAGAGGGTTTTAAAATCTCAAGAAAACACCCCAAATCTCATGTTTGTCACTATTTGAACCCAAGACCATCCACTAGGATATGGGGTTTACTCAAGCCATTTACTAGGCGTTTCATAAGAAAAGGATAATAGCCAATACAAGACAGCCAATTATTACCATATCTAGTCTGTTTGAATTCCTTGAGATCCTCATATGAAAGATCTTTATAGTCTTGACGATATTGAACTCGGAAGCCAACCTGTGGAGAAAAACCGTGGCACTCCAATGTCTTAGCCAATAGGAAAATACAATTTTAAAAACTGAACATGAAGTCCATTCTTTTGAAATCAGTTAAAATTCACCCACCGTAATATTTTTTGGCTCTTCATCCCTTTCAGAAAAGATAGATATGTAACAATAAATATACCTCATATTAAACATTGACACTGAAGCAAATAGCAAGAGTCAACAATATGCAGTTCTTTCCTCCCAAAATAGCCAACTACATCTCATCAGAGAACAATAAGGATGGAACAAGTATTGCATTCTACAAATTCTTATGGTAACGATCCCATACAAAAAATTTTAAAATGAAAGGGTTGGGCTTCTGCGAACTTACTAATGCTCCATAGGTGACACCAATGAAATCAAGGCATTCACCTAGGCACTCAGGTGAGGCACCAGAGGAAAAAAGCACCTCCTGTCACACTAGGTAGGCACCTTTATTCGGGTACTTCCATTGATGCCCAGGCACACCTTTTTGCAAGGGAATAGGTGCCCAAAAGCCTTGCCTCAGTGAATTTTCCCTTTAATATCTATAATTTCTTATTTCACTTATTAATTTTTCTTTTGGTTGTGCTTCCAAGTTTACAAAAAGGAAAATGCATTGACTTTCTGCAAGCATAAATAGGTATACTAGTGTCTATTTGTTGGAGATGGAATTGCCCTCCTTGTTTAAGTCTAGATTTTCCACAAAACAAAAGGAAAGATTGCTGAAGTTGTTGGCTGCTTCCATTGTCCAGAACAAATCTAGAAAAGTTATATGACTTATCACCACTCTCTTATCTCCCTCTAACTAAAATGTTTAATTACTTTTCTCTTCTTTTTCTTTAATAACTTCATGGGGAGCATACGTCTCTGCATTCATCATAAAAATACAATACCAAAGCATGCCACTGCTTTTCTTAGCTAAAAAATTTTGATAATAAAAAAAAAAGAATATAATGCCACCATTTCTATGTTCTTGAATAGAGCAATACGAGAACTATGTATTTAGTAAAACCTGGCTTCACTTGTGCAATCACTTTTTTAGCATCTAGCACCCTGGGAAAACAAGGAGCTTAGCACCTTCAAGGAACCTTTCACCTTTGACTACAACAAGGACACTATTGTTAGTGTATGCAAGTGTAGGAGTTGGAATATTATGGGAATATTCCATAGGAGACAGTTTAGGAGGGATTAATTGGGAGCATTAATGTGTAATTTGTAATTGATTCTCTTTCCTTAGTATTGACTAGATAAATTATAATGAAAGCCTAATCCAAGGGATTAGCAAGTTGTTCTCTAAAGCCTTAATTCTAACATGGTTTCAGAGCCAGCGATGCAACCCTAGCTATTGCCACCCCCCTCTCTCTTTCTTTCCCCAAACCCTTATGCGATAGCCCCCACATCGTCACCTAAGCCACGTTACTACAGACTTTGATCTTGCAACCCTAAAGCTGCATACTTGAAACTTTTCCTTCCTCTTTAGCAGTCCCTCATTTGTTAAAAAGGTGCCGCCCCCTTATTCTCAAAGGCGGCAAGAAAAAGTTGCAACCTCTTCGTGAATGATTGATTAAAAGAGACAAGTTCTTCTCAGTGTAGAGCATGGCTACAAAACGAGGGATGGAGTTCCTAATTGTTGATTAGGGGTTGTGTTACTCGATTAAAGGATTACTGTGGAAATCTGATTCTCCGATATTAGTGTAAATTTGATTCTCCTACATTAGTGCTTAATTTATTTTAGGAATATTTCTGATTTACTCTTCTAATTTAGTCAACTATTCTAATTGTCAAGTTTTTAGGGATTTGTCTCTATTTTATAATAGAATAATTTTCCTTCCTTGTATTATTTTTTGTTTTTTGTTTCATGTAAGTTGTTTCCTAATAAGGAACTTCATTGTTCTTATATATTTAGATGCACTCCTTCATTGTAGATAGAATAAGAAGAAATAAGGACAATTGTTATTTAAGTTTTCTACATGGTGTCAAAGCAAGTCAGCCTAAACCAATAGACTATAACCACACGAGTTTCCGTTACGGCTAGCAGGAGTAGAACTATTCTTCTGCAGAGGTATGGCATGAGGAAAGTCACAAAGAGGTAATGCTCCAACAAACCCTTCAAAACAAATCTACAACATATGGAACTAGTTGACTAGTACAAAAACGTAATTTCCTAAACACCTTAAGTGTTCAACAGGGAAATACACAATCTTGGATTGTTGATTCAGGAGCATCAGATCACGACTGGAGATGCATCCTTATTCAACACATATAAACCTTGCTACGATAGCTCTGCTGTAAAAATTGCTAATGGCTCTCTTTCAAAGGTAGCAGGAACAGTTTCTATTGTAGTTTCGAAAGACATAACACTCAACTCTATCCATGTCCCTAATTTAAGCTATAACTTACTTTCCATCAGTAAGCTTACAAAGGATAGATGTTGTCACTAAATTTTTTTTTCAACTTGTGTGAATTTCAAGAATTGGGCTTGGGCAGGATTATTGGTAGTGCTAAGATGTATGCAGGGCTTTACCTTTTTCAAGATGATGCACTTGAGAGATCACAAAACTCTCGTACAGCCTTAGCCTCTAGAACTAGTAAGGATGACCTTGTCATGCGATG
Organism: Durio zibethinus; assembly: GCF_047325235.1. Classification (NCBI taxonomy): domain Eukaryota; kingdom Viridiplantae; phylum Streptophyta; class Magnoliopsida; order Malvales; family Malvaceae; genus Durio; species Durio zibethinus. Next base: position 24,569,358 of record NC_143170.1, read on the forward strand.
GCATTATAGATTACCACATCCAAATATGTCATACCTAAAAAGGCTATTTCGCTCATTATTCAATAACATCTCTAAAGATTTTTAGTGTATTTTGTCAACTTTTCAAACACACTCAAAATAACTACCCTAGCCTTTCCTATAAATCATCTCAACCTTTCTCAATGACTCATAGTGACATTTGGGAACCGTCAAGAGTTAACAATATCACAGGTTCTAGGTGGTTTGTTACATTCATCGATGATCATACTTGACTCACTTGGGTATTCCTTATGAAAGAAAAATCCGAGATTAGCCAAATCTTTCAAAACTTCAATAGCATAGTACAAACCCAATTCTAAGCCAAAATCCAAGTCCTAAAAACTGACAATGGAAGGGAACACTTCAACTCTATTCTCGGCCTTTACCTCACAAATCATGGCATTATCCATCAAAGCTCTTGCATTGACACTCCACAACAAAATAAGGTTGCCGAATGCAAAAACAGACATTTGATAAAAGTGACCAGATCCCTCTTGTTGACTTCCAATGTGCCCAAATATTTTTAGGGAGAAGCTATCATCACTGCAACTTATTTGATTAACCGAATGCCTTCTCGAGTTCTTGGCTTTAAAACACCTTGTCAAACTCTCGTTGCTTTCTAACCACAAACTTGGTTGATCTCTTCCATTCCCATCAAACTCTTTGGCTGCAATGCCTTTGTTCATATTAGCCAACAAAACCATAGCAAGCTTGATCCCAAAGCCTTAAAAGGCATCTTCCTTGGTTATTCCTCAAACCCAAAGGGCTATAGGCATTACTCACCCATCACAAAAAAATTCTATAGCTCTATGGATGTCAACTTCTTTGAGAATCTTCCATATTACAGCAAGAATGGTATTCAGGGGGACAATACTACTCAGGAATATCAATTCTTAGCTATTAACTTGCCAATTTCCCCACCAACCCCTTCAAAACCAGATTCCCAACCTACCCAACCTATCAGCCATGCAAATTTAGAAACCCAACCTATTTAGACAACTCGACTCTTCAAACCCTAAGGTTATGCAAGAAAAAACAAAAGAATTGATAGTCTACTCAAGGAAGCAAAAACCACAGGAAGAAGTGGACAACTGTACACAGCCCAGCACTAAAAATCAACCTCATCCGAGTCTCCAAGAACCAGAAAGTAACACAGGGAATGTCCCTTTTGAATCTGAAATTGAAACTTGTGAGCCAACTAGTGACTTGACATTCCTATTGCATTAAGAAAAGGTGTGAGATCATGGACCCAATATCTGCAAGTACATCTCATATGATAAGTTAAATCCAAACTTTTGAGCCTTTACTACTAACCTTGACAATGTGCAAATTCCAAAAAATATTCAGGAAGCCCTCAATGAACCAGATTGGAAGGCAGCAGTTCTTGAAAAAATCAAGGCACTAGAGAAAAATGGGACATGGGAAATTTCAGATTTGCCCAAAGGGAAAAACCCGATTGGATGTAAGTGGATCTTCACAATAAAGCACAATGTAGATGGAAGTATAAACAGGTTCAAAGCTAAACTTGTTGCAAAGGGGTTCAGTCAATCCTATGAGATAAGACTATGAGGAGAGATTTGTTCCGGTAGCCAAACTCAATTCAATTAGAGTTCTATTGTCACTAGCAGCAAACTTGGATTGGCCTCTCCACCAACTTGATATCAAGAATGCATCCTTAAATGGTGACTTGGAGGAGCATGTCTACATGGAAATTCCCGCTGGTTTTGAAAGGCAAGACAACATAGGCAAAGTGTGCAAACTCCAAAAATCTTTGTATGGACTTAAATATTCTCCTCAAGCTTGGTTTGAACGGTTGACCAAGGCAATGAAGAGGTATGGATTCCTTCAATGTTAATCTGACCATACTATGTTTGTTAAGTTCACCAATGAAGGAAAATGAGTTATTCTTATTGTTTATGTCGATGATATCATAATCACCGGAGACCATAAGGAAGGAATAGATGATTTGAAAAAACTCCTTGCAAAGGAGTTTGAAATAAAAGACTTGGGTTTCCTTAAATATTTTCTTGGGATGAAAATGGCTCGGTCTAAGAATGGAATATCAGTGTCTCTATGTAAGTATGTGCTTGATCTACTCAAAGAAACTGACATGATTGGATGCAAACCTACCGATACATCCATGGACTCAACTAATAAAATTGGAAATGAAAATGAAAGCTCTCTCATGGACAAAGGTTGATACCAAAGACTAGTTGGGAAGCTTATTTACCTCTCCCACAGACGACCTCATATAGGGTTTGCAGTAAGGATGGTGAGTAGATACATGAATAATCCAGCCAAGGAGCATCTCAAGGCTGTTCATCACATCCTACAGTACTTAAAGAAGAGTCCTGGTGAAGGTCTATATTTTAAGAAGCCAATGGACAGGGTAGTCGAGGTGTACACAAATGCTGATTGGGCTAGATCAGTAATAGATAAAAGGTCCACTACTGGATATTGCACTTATGTTTGGGGCAATTTGGTCACTTAGAGAAATAAAAAGCAAGCTATTGTAGCTAGAAGTAATGCTGAGGCTGAGTTTAGAGCAATGTCCCATGGTATTTGTGAAGAAATTTGGCTGATGAGGTTACTTGGAGAATTAAAAGTTCAAACTGTGACCTCTATGACACTATTTTGTGATAATAAGGCTACTATAAGTATTGCCAAAAATCTTGTTTATCATGATAAGACCAAACACATAAAGTTGGACTTTCATAAAGGAAAAGATCGAAAATGGATCGATCAAACTGGCTTATATCCATAAAAGTTCACAAATTATAGATATTCTAACTAAAGCTCTTCCTAGAAGCATTTTTGATGGATTGAAATCCAAGCTGAGTATGATTAACATTCATAACCCAACTTAAGGGGGAATGTAGAAATCTGATTTTGCTACATTAGTGCAGATCTGATTCTCCTACGTTAGTGCAACCTGATTTTCTAATTTATTTTGGGAATATTTCTAATTTAGTCATCTATTCTGATTGTCAAGTTTTTAGGAATTTGCTTCTATTTTATAATAGAATAATTTTCTTTCCTTTTATTATTTTTTATTTTTTGTTTCATGTACGTTGTTTCCTAATAAGGAACTTCAATGTTCCTATTTATTTAGATATATACCTTCATTGTAGATAAAATAAAAAGAAATAACGACAATTGTTCTTTAAGTTTTCTATAATTACTAATTGTGTTCTAGAGGAAAAAAGTTCTGTGGCCACGGCTAAGGAAGAGGTAACCGCATCGAAGGTAATAACTCAGGAGATTATCACGAGCTCACGGTTGTCGGATGAGAAAATTGATGGCTCCAAATACTTGTCATGGAGCAAGACTGTGTTGGTGACCTTACGAGGTCTTGAAAAAGCTCAATTCCTGACAAGTAAGCCACCAGCAACGGAAAGCTCAGAGTATGCTCCATAGGAACAGAAGGGCAATCAAGTACTTGGACAATTGTTCAACTCAATGGAACGACGAGTGAAAGAGACGTTTAATCAATACTTCACAAGCAAGAAACTTTGGGATGCTTTAAAAATTGTTTAAGCAAATTCTGAGAATTGGCAAAGGATCTCAGATGTTATCAGGGCATGAACTAGAATGGAGCAATCCAATAGAAGCTTGAGGGAATATTTTGCTGCATTCAAGGAGATATATGACGAGTTTAATTAACTCATGCCCTTGTCTACCAATCTAAAGATAAACCAGGAGCAACAAGAGGCTTTAGTTGTAGTGCTTTTCTTAGTAGGATTGAGGAAGGAGTACACCAGTGCTAGTACTCAAATGTTAGCAGGCAGAGATCCACTTTCTTTACTAGATGCTTATAAGTGCCTAAATAGGGTCACCAGCATGATCTTTCACAAGAAGATAGGGCAGTATTTGTGGCCCCACAACTTGATGAACAAGCACCACACAAAAGACGTGGCGGGCGAGGTAATAGGTGTGGAAGTAGTAGAGGGGACCCATGGTCCTATTATCATTGTGGACAGCAGGGGCACTTACAGAATGTTTGTTCGCATCTTCAGGGCAATTTTAACCCACCAACGGCATATGTGACAGATACTACACTCTAGCCCTAGCAACAAGAGGAGAAAAGAGTTCGGTTATCGCAGGATGAATATGATAGGCTTATTAAAATGCTTCAGAATCAAACTTCGATCTCCTCTCCGACAGCAACTTTTATACAAGGTAAATCTACTACATGCCTAGTTACCCCCTCCAGGAATTGGGTGATTGATTCATGAGCTTCGAATCACATGGCAAGTACTACAAGTACTCTTTATTCATATACTCCTATGACAAGGAAACAGTGTATTTTGGTTGCTGATGGAAACTCTATAGATATTGTGGGAAGTGGCAAGGCTCAACTTATATCCACGTTACCTTTACATTCTGTGCTACATGTCCCTTCTTCTCCTTTTAACTTACTTTTAGTTAGTCAGGTTACAAGGAATTTGAATTCTAGTGTCTCCTTCTTTCCTACCTATTGTGTTTTTTAGGATCTATAGACAATTGGTAGGGGAAGGATCGAAAGAGGTCTTTATGTGCTTGATAACATACAGAAGATACAGTCTGGATTAATGACATACTCAGGAGAATTGTCATCAACTTATGAGTCTCATTGTCATTTTGGTCATCCATCCACGTCAACTTTACGAGCTATGTGTCCCCATTTATCATCTTTTAGTTTTGATTGTGAATCATGCAAGTTTACCAAACTGCTCAAAATGTCCTATTAACTTTGATTTAATAAAAGAGAAAAGTTTCCTTTTGCTGTGATTCATTCTAATGTGTGGGGGCCTTGTCCTATTATTTCGAAGTCTAGTTATAGATATTTTGACATTTGTTGATGATTATTCACGAGTTTATTTGTTGTATTTGTTGTGGAGCCGCTCCGAATTATTCTCTGTCTTCACTACCTTTCATGCAAAAATAGAGAATCAATTCAGTAAGTATATCAAAATTTTACAAAGTGATAATAGGGGACAGTATTTTTCTAAAGAGTTTGTTCAATTCCTAAGTGCAGAAGGTATTGCTCATCAGTCCTCGTATACAATACCCCACAGTAAAACAGGGTTGCTAAAAAGAAGAATCATCATTTGTTGGAAGTGGCTAAAGCTCCTTTGTTTCAAATGAAGGTCCCTACGGTGTTCTGGAGTGAAGCTGTCCTCACAACATGCCATCTTATAAATCGTTTGCTGTCCTCGATTCTTGAAGGAAAAGTTCGTCTTCGAGTATTGTGTCCTGATCATCCCTTATTTCCAATCTCCCTCAAAGCGTTTGAGTGCACATGTTTTGTTCATGAAGCTCATCCAAGTCGCACTAAATTAGAATCACATTCCCTTAAGTGTATCTTTCTAGGTTATTCACATGTCCAAAAAGGGTATCAATGCTACTCTCTAGACCTAGGTCGCTTTATTATTTCAACAGATGTCACGTTTCATGAGTAGGTTCTTTTTCCTTCAGTACTATAGTCTAATTCATCACCTATCATATCAGAAGAAGATTTTCTCATCTATCAGATACATAGTATACCAGTCAATGCATCTCCTTCTAAGGCATGCCCAGATACTTGACTTGGTCATACGTACACTGGAATGACCCATGTAGATCCGCCTACTTAAACTTCCCCTATCGAGACAATCTCTCCATCGATGGATCCACCTCGAGACACTATGGCTGAAGATGTACCGACTGCTCTACAAAAAGGTACGCAAAATTGCAAAAATTTTCCTTTATATACGCCTTCGTACAAAGGACTTTCTGCTCAACTTCAAACTTGTATTGCCACAATTGATGCTATTATTGTACCACGTACTCTTCGTGATGCTTTTGCAAATTCAGGATGGCATAAGGCTATAAAGGATGAGATGATGGCCCTAGAGGCCAACCATACATGGGACTTGGTTTCCTTGCCAAAAGGAAAGCAAGCTATTGGGTGCAAGTGGGTTTAAAACACAAAATTGAATCTTGATGGTTCATTGGCTAGATTGAAGGCAAGGCTAGTAGTAAAGGGATATGCACAAACATATGGAGTAGATTATTTTAATACCTTTTCACTAGTGGCAAAGATGAATTTTAATACCTTTTCACTAGTGGCAAAGATGACATCGATTCGCCTATTTCTCAGTTTTGCTGCTACTTGTAAATGGGCGTTACATCAATTGGATGTGAAGAATGCTTTCCTACATTTAACTTGACTGAGGAGGTATATATGGAGCAACCATCGGGGTTTATTGCTCAAGGGGAGTCTAGGAAGGTATGCCATTTGCATAGGTCTCTGAATGGTCAGAAGCAATCTCCACGCGCGTGGTTCAACAAATTTAGTGCAACTCTTGTTTAGTATGGCATGCAGCAAAGTGAGAAGGATCATTCAGTATTTTATATACGACAAAGTTCTGGCCTTATATTGTTGGGAGTGTATGTAGATAATATCATCATCACTAACAATGATAGCACAGGGATTGACAGACTTAAGATGTATCTTAAGTTCCAGTTTGAGACCAAGGATCTTGGTCAATTGAAATATTTTCTGGGCATTGAAGTGGCAAGGTGTAAAAAGGGAATCTTTGTATCTTAGAAGAAGTAGTATGTGCTTCATATTTTTAGAAATGCAGGCTTATTCCATGCCAAGCCAAGTGACACACTGATGTATCTAGGTATCAAGCTTTCTCCAAAAGATGGCACTTTAATTGATGATCCCAGACCTTACAAGAGACTAGTGCTAAAACTGAATTACCTAGCCATGACGAGACCTAATATATCTTTTCCAGTTAATGTGGTTAGTCAATTCATGGCAGCTCCCAGAGATACTCACTAGAGAGCAACGATGCGCATCCTCCAATATTTGTTAAGAAAACCTGGAAAAGGGATAATGATGGGGGTATTCGAGCCTATGCAGATGCAAATTGGGCAGGCTCTCCTATAGATAGGAAGTCTACATATGGTTATGCTATTTTCCTTGGGAGTAATTTGGTGTCCTAGAAGAGTAAGAAACCGCAAGTAGTTGCTAGATCTAGCGTCGAAGCAGAGCATAGAGCCATGGCTTTGGCTACAACAGAGGTATTATGGATGGTTCAATTCTTAAATGAAATTGGGCTTTCAGTTCGGACCCCTACAAAGTTTATGGTGTGATAACCAAGTGATGATTCATATTGCTTCCAATCCAATATTTAATGAAAGAACCAAGATATAGAAGTTGATTGTCATTTCATTAGGGAAAAGTTGCAAAGTGGCACAATATTATTGAAGCATGTGCGCACAGCGGAACAACTAGCCAATATTCTTATAAAATCACTTCCAGGAGCTTGAGTTAACTATATATGTAACAAGCTAAACATGACTGATATATATGCTCCAGCTTGAAGGGGAGTGTTAGTGTATGCATGTGTGAGTTGGAAAATTATGGCAATATTCCATGGGAGACACTATAGGAGGGATTACTTGGGAGCATTAATGTGTAATTTGTAATTGATTCTCTTTCCTTACTATTATCTATATAATGAAAGGTTAATCCAAGGGATTAGCAAGTTGTTGTATAAAACCGTAATTCTAATAACTACAATAGCTTTGACCTTTTACTAAAGACACTACCAAGGCAAAATTCCCAAAATAGTGAACTAGCAGACTTACCAAGGATACAAGAGACTCATAGGATTGACGAAAAACTTGAAGCCTCCGGTTTCTCTCAGCTTCAATGGAAGCTTCATCACCAAATGAAATATAGGAATTTCTGGTATTCAAGAAAAACTCAAATTAATGACAATTCATAGAACTAGACATCGTTCCACTTGAACTAACCTTTTAGTCAAGATAACCTGAAGACTATGCCAAAAATTAAAGGTCATTGAAGCAATATTATATTCTGGAAGGGAAGCAACTTCTAGCAACGCATTCACTATCATCATTGCTTCACTCGAACCTGAAAAGAAAATCCATCAACCAGACAGGAAGGGGATAAATCACAGACAAAATTCTCAACATTGTTCATGGGAACAAGGGCAACTTGCATTAATTCAAAGCAATCTGCTGTTAAGAAGTGAAAACTGAAAAGTATTCAACAATTGTTGAAATTTAGTATATAGTAATGTTATGCACCAGTTGCAATCAGTTCAACATATGAATCGCCCATGTCTGCAAATAACCGAGCAATGGCTTTGATATCTTCATCATCCTGAAAGCACAAAGTACAATTTAGGAATTAAAATATCAAAATTAACTTTTCTCAAATTCGTTAGAATGTTCCAATAAGAATCCACAAGCAAACAATGGTTTCAAAATTCTGCCAGTGAAACAAAAAAATATAACAAATTCTATTTGGGATTAATGTTTCATACACCACCAGTGAAGTTTTTAAACTCCACAAGTGAGGCTACAGAATAAATCTAATTTTACCAATTTAAAATAATGAAGATAGTAATCTAAAGACTATGACACACACACACCACATGGTGAGAATAATTAACTTATTGACACCAATACGTGATATTTGATGTCTCCAAGATCAACACATGGCATGTTTTACAAATAAGAAACAAATTTACACTGTTTATGAATATTTCACCTATCAAGCAACTAACAACATACTATTGGCACATCAACCCTCCCCCACCCCCAAAAAAACTAAATCCACTCAAAAATAAAATATAGGGCATTATGTCAAATTAGTCTTAATATTTTTTCTATTATATCCCCATACATCAATTGCCCTATCATACGAGATAATTTATTTCATTGAGAGAGAGAGAGAGGTTTAAATTAAGTAGAACTAATGTCATACCTTTGTAGAATCTCTAAGTTGGACCAGCAAACTCATAACTTGAGGCACAATTACTTGAATTAATGGCATTTGTACAGAAACACCACCAGAGCTTCCTGATGCTGTGTAGTGTATCAATTCAGAAACAACTGCAAGAATAAGGGAAAATGATAAATAAAACCCAATAGCTAACCACTAACTTCCAGTGAGGATAGATCCGAGTACCAAAATATTTTAGCAGCAGAGCATACTGAGAAATTATAATTTCTCAAAAAATGCAATACCATTTATGGATGCCTCTGAAAGTATATCAGAGTTCAAGCTTGAAAGAGCTGTTAGCACCAATGGGTGAGTAGCTAGCAAAGACCCAGGGATCCTGAAAGTTGAAATCAACCCATGAATGACTGTAATTCAAATCTGAGCAAGAGGGTTATCATATAATTATCTCCCTCAAGATAACAAAACCGGAGGTGGTCAAAGACATTATCTATTAATTTAAGGCTAGAATCAAACGAGAGGAATATGTGTAAGCAACCAAAAAGTTGAATAACTTAGCTGTCAGCACCCCAACCCTATCCCCCAGGGAACAGGACCAGAAATTCTCCCAGTGGACCAGGACATAATACAAAAAAACAGATCATCATGGAGCCATATCAGAAATTTTTTAGAGGGCATGCCCAATTGCAAACCATGGCACAACAAAAAAATCCTCTTGCTGATTTTAGAAAGATGCCAAGTTCTAACAGTATCATCTATTGCTATGCACCACTAACTGGAACAGTGCCATAAATATTGAATTGTTAAATATATCCCACTCCTGATAAGGAAAATAAACAAGCCATCGCTCCAAATTACTTGTGGACTGCACAAAAATTAACCAAATTAATCCCCTTAGGAACATAAAATTTGTCCATAAATAAAGAGGTGCAGAAAAGAAAACACATACCCATGCTTTAGCCGAAGCCAAGAAGCAACTGCCTCGAGAACCTGATAAATCAATCATATCGAAGTAACAAAAGAAGCCACTTAATCAACAGTCATCAGCAGATAAGCAATCTGTAACAAACATCAATCTTATTGAAAACTCTTTCTTTTTTGAGGAAAATCTTGATGAAAACTTTAATTGAGAGGACAACTGTTAACAAGTCAACAAGCTAGAAGAGGTCTTCTTACTGTTTTCAATATTATATGCACATAAGAAAAGGTATACCTCTCTCACTCACAAAATAAAAAATTAAAAAAAAAAAAGAAAAAGAGAAGGTATATCTGTGACATCACACCATAAGCAATGAGGAAAGAAAAGGGGCAGTGATAACAGAGGTCTTTCTCTACATCATAGTAGCAGGTTTAGGCTTCTAATCACACATTCAATTTGAACTCCCAAGTGGAAAATGATGAAGAGGGAGAGAAAGGCTCTTGCCATAAATGGTCTAACCCTTTTTTTAACAGCAGACCCATCTTTGTTTTCTATAGAACAAGCCAGCTACGAATTTGCACTTGGCTTGTCAATGAACATGCCACTGTTTCTTACAAGCTTTCAGCCTCGATTCTTTTGTTAACAAGCAAGAGCCCTAAGCGGCTCTCCCTACCACCCTATCCTCAAAGCAGAAGAAGCTACATTTTTGCAAGCTTGTGCCATAACCAGCTCCTCCTCCCTAGCCACCCTATACTCTGAACAAAAGAAGCTACATTTAAGCAAGCCAACTATCAATAAAAATACTAAGATTAAATAACACTATCAACAGACCCAAATCTTAAAATTAACAACTCAGTTTCACCTTAGCACACACTACCATCACAAAAGGTTTCAAACGCATGCCAAGCAGGTATGTAACCTAACACAGACGAGTTTATGTAACAATTGCACTGTGATATGCAGTATCAAAGAGAGAAATTAATGCTTAGTCTTAAATGTCTTGAATGCTGGAAGTCTCCTTTTGTAAAATGTTTCTTCCCAGGTGGAATTATTGATATCTTTCACAATTGGAAATTGAGGAAGCCACCTAGAATCCTCAACTTATTGAAATCAGAAATGGCATGCATGTCAGAAGGGAAGATGTATGTGGCAATTAAGTTGATATTCCTTTATCACAAAAGATTATGGGTTGAGCTTTGCTCTTTCCTTTTACATTTTTTTTTTAATTTTTACTGTTCCATAGTTGCTGTGAATTGTTTGGTTCCCATTTTCTCTTCCATTCTTAGTTCACCATATCAGATACTAAATAAAACTACAAAATAGAAGTAACAAACCTGCTCTTTCAATTCACTTATATTTAAACAAGCTGTCAGTATACTAAGAACAATTTCCATTTGAGAAGTGAGCTCTTTTTCAAAATGACGGCGTTGTTCCGGACGAGCTGCTATCTTGTAGTTGAATGCTTCCTGGTTGTAAGCAAAAAACAGTTATCAATGTCATGGACACCGTCAAAGTAGCCATAATTATCAATTTGTCCTAACATTTGTTCTTTACACCATTTACATGTTAAGAATTTTTTTTTACCATATTTCCATGTTTATTTAGAAGCTTTGAAGTTCTCTCCTACACTAAGGCATCAGGAAAATGTTAAATTGGATAAAAGCTTTCTAATGAAATGGAATGTGCATTACAGTTAAAGTCATCAACTAATTAGACAACTAATTATTTCAGAAAGTTTATTTAGAAGGTATGTACCAAAAAAAAAAGTAATTAGACAACTACCAGTTCAGAATGTCAAAACACCTCTAGCTGGAGGTGAAATCAGGTAGATATGCCAAGCTGTATAGCATGCAACTAAATCTGAACTCGATAACTTAAGCCTAAAATTTATACATACCTCAGGCAAGACAGTAAGTAGCTCCAAAAATCCTGGTATATACTCTGGATGAGAGTTCATCTCATCCTGAAGCCAATTCACAATACCAACATTTCCCCAGTCTTCTGCAGGAACATGTACTGCCAAAGCAGCAACTGCAATGCCAATCTACAAAGCAAAATAACTGAGCACAAAATTTCCTGCTACCAGAAAGTTTAGATTACAAGCGTATAGTACCTGAGTCCGGACAATAGGAGGCCCTTTATGAAACTTTTTCAACAAATTCTGCATTTGAAATATCAATTCCATTAAATCTACATATAGGTGTTGCATAAGCATTACGTATAGCAGCATGCATCTCTATGTATGCACACATAAACAAACAGAACAGCGACTTATATACGAATTTATGCTAACTGCAGCAGGAGAAAGCAGATTTTAAAAAGTAAATAAATAATAAGTGATTTACATTTATGAAACAGAATCAAAAATAGTAAAAACAAGCACACCATACAAGTTTCATTATGATAATCGTATACTTTGAAATCATGAAAGTGAGTGCAGCATTAAAATTTAAAAATAAAAAAAAAGGAAATAATTTATTTTTATATGTCAATTTTATTAGCAGTTTATATGATGTTTTAATCCAAGCCTCTTCAATGGTCAAGTATATGCATAAACCAACTCACATTTAAGGAATCCCTTAATTGGCGAAAAGCTTCAGATGGTAATTCTTCAAAATCACGTTGTACCTATCAAACAAATGCACCATTACATGTACAATAAGACTTTGATCTTGAACATTGAGCAAATAAATGCATGTTAAAGTTACCTTGCTTCTAAGAGTCTGTGAACAAAATATTAAAGTCTCTAGGTTGCTAGTGGCATCATGAAGCAAATTATCAGCCACCTAAAAGGAAAAGAAGGTAAAATGAAATATGCATAGATATTTAGATAAAAGGAAAAAGAAAATTGCAAAACAAGCAACATAGAACAAAGTGTTATAATTGAAGGGGAAAAAACCAAGAGATGAATCTAATTTACAAGAGGATTCATGTCACCCTCAAAATTTATGACCATACACTCTTTTTTAATTTGAACAGATATATTTTAAAAAGGAACAGCGGTACCAATCAACAACAAAGTCGTGGAGATACACTTAAGGTCTTTGGGCACACAACATAAAGACCTAGAAACACTCCTAAGGAAGATGAGACATAATGGAGAAAAACCATGTGAAAAGGGGGGGGAAGTCCGGAAGACATGGGTGGAAACTATCAGAAAGGACCTCGCCATTACTAATCTTACTTGAGACATTGTTTTAAATAGAGCACAATGATGCTTGCAATATGATCCATGTAGCCAACCTACATAAGAGAAAGGACTGCTTGTTGCTTCTTCTAGTAGTTAACCAACTAATTTTTAATCAGACAATCTCCACATGAATTATGGCATGTAAATAGAGAAATAAATGAATACTTTCCAGTATATGAACCTGTACTTCAATTCTTCCAGACAATTCCAGGAAAATTTGTGTCATGTGTAAATCGTTCACTTGTCCCTTTTTTTCCTTACTCCTTTTTCTAGCATCTTGAATCATGCATGAATAGCAATATAGCAATCTCCACATGAATTATGGCATGTAAATAGAGAAATAAACAAATACTTTCCAGTATATGAACCTGTACTTTAATTCTTCCAGACAATCCAAGGAGAATTTGTGTCTCGTGTGAATCTTTCAACAACAACAACAAACTAAGCCTTATATCCCATAACTCTAAGGTCGACTATATGAAAGGCCAAAAAAAGGAATCATGTTAGGTCTTGGTTTTGAATCTTCTTGCGCCACTCATTACTATCTAAAACAACATTTTCATCTACTTCCTTAACCCTCATATCATTTCTTATTACTTGTATCCACGTCTTTTGTGGTCTACCTCTAAATGTTTTGATCTCTCCCAAATCCAGAAGCCCATTTCTCCAAATTGGTGCATAGATAGGCCTATGTTTCACATGTCTAAACCATCTCAAACAGCTCTCTCTCATCTTTTCCTCAATCCAGACTATCCCTAATTTTTCTCGAATCTTTTCATTTCTGATTTTGTCTCTTCTAGTCTTGCCACACATCCATCTAAGCATCCTCATCTCAGCTATGCTCATTTTCTTCTCGTGTCATTTCTTAACGGTCCAACACTCAGTCCCATATTCAATGTGAATCCTTCACTTATCCTTTTTATTTTTACTCCTTTTTCTAGCATCTTGAATCATGCATGAATATCAATATTGCACAACAAACAACCTAAAGCACCACACCTACTACCAGGTTCACCTTGGAGAAAAATTTTTTAATAATAATCTAAATGCAAAATCATGCCCAATATTATACTTCCCTTGCCAAATGGGCTTAATACAGAGACCAGAAGGAAGTCATAAAACCTATTCAAGGGAAGACGATGGCGCAAGAATGCCCTATAGAAATTGAAACCAGTAAGACAGTGCAATGGTTGGTTGGCAAATGGCTGGAGATAACAGTTGCAGCAATTATGTCATTAATTTTTTCCGTGATGTGAGACTAGGTAAGTTACACAGTACAATCCTTTTCAACATCAAATGCTAATAACCAAAGTGCATTTGATTTCTAAAACATTCATTTTGGGTTACTTCAATCAGATGAGCCCCTTTTTGTTCACATTTTACAGTTATGTTTTATTTTGATAATGAAATAAATATGAAGCGAAAATTATTCAAGTTCCCTCATATTTGAATATTTTTCTATGGAATTTTATATATATAATCAGCTAAGCATAAATTTTTCACTCTTTCTATCCTAACAATTCTTTCCAATTATCATAATTTCCTCAACCAGACACCGCAATAAAGCACAGTACTATAATAATAACTAATACTCCTAATAATCTTATAATCATGAAGTGCACCATTCGAACTTAAGCTCGACCAATCAAAATGTAGCAACAATTAAAACAAGAAATGCTAAACTTTCTGAAATAACAACGGAAACAACCCTATCCAAACACAGCCTTATTTGCACAAATCGAACGGGAAAGCTCCAAAAAAAAAAAAAAAAGAAAGAGAATACCTGCCAAGCATCGATGGTGCGTTGAAAATCTTGCAACCAGCGATCGGCTTGCATACGCACCGCATCGTCGGGGTGATGGTACAGTGCGTTTAGGGCTTCTTTCACAGTGTTCTGTAGCTCCATGCTTTGCATTTTTTCTTTTTCTTTTCGATATCAAAATGCAACTGTACCCTCGCAGAAATAAGGAAAAATGAAAAAATAAATCGAGCTCTCTTTCTCTTCCACTCTATGGTTAGGAGATTTGATTTGATTTGATCTTTTCTTTTTCTGATTGCTTTTAGGGGGTTTTTTCTTTGTGTCTTTCGAGTTTTTATTTGTTTCTTCTGATGAAATTTTGGGAGGGTTTTGGCGCCCCTCAGTGAATTCAGGGGGTTTGGGTAGCTCTGATTGGTGGTGATGGAGAAGGGGAATGAGGTTTTAGCCGTTTGATCTGTGTATCTTTGACTCCCTGCCAAACGATGGCTGAAGATTATTATCTTCTTGTTTATGGGTCTTGAATATACGTGGGAGATGATTAATGGGTTTGGACTTTCTGATTTGGATCCCCTAAATAGATTGTCGGGGAATATCGTTGAACGCTTTTTACTTTGAGAACGATTGGATTGAGGTTAGGGGAGAGAAAAAAAAGGAATGGAAATAAAAAATATATATATTTTCTTTGTTTATATGTGATATAAATAAAAATAAAAGAAAAGAAGGTATGTTTCGTTTTCTTTTTATTTTTGTTTTTCTCGATTTTTTATTTTTTAATTACTCAAAATTGGGGAAAAAAGAAGAAAAATCAAAAGAATAAAATTTTTAAAATATAAAATGATTGTTATATTTTTATTAATTTTTTAAATTAAAAATGTATGATTTTGAATTTTAAAATTAAATTGAGAATGCAAAATATTATCTATTAATAAATTTATTATCTTAAACTTTTTTTCATTTTTTTATTAATTTCATAAATTTTATTTATGATTATTTTTATGAATAAATAAAAAAATAAAAACATGAAATACGTTAACATAAATATATAAATATTAAAATCAAAGATTATCAAAAGTTATAATAAAAAAATAATATAATAAATCATATTTTTTTTATTATTTAACTAAACAATAATTGATAGAATTCGTTTACTTTCTTTTTCTTTATTAATTTTAGCTACCAAATAAAATATAAATATATTCTTTTCTTTCTTTTAAAAAACTTTCATTTCTTTTACTTTACTTTTTTTTTCTTTTTTTTACTAATATTTATCCAAACATATGGTTAGTTTCCATCTTCGAATATTTTTCATATATATTTGGTTAATGTTGCAATTTATAAATAATAATAAAATATTTAATATGATATTTAAATTTTAAAAATAATTAATATTATATTTAAATTATAAATTTATTAATTCATATAATATTTATTCATTTGTTTCTAATAATGATATGTCATAAACAAATAACTTTTTGAGTACTACAATAATTAATATATTTATAATTCAAACATTAAATTAAATATTTTAAAATTTAGATGTCATATTAAATCTTTCACTATAATTCATAAATTATTGGTAACATCATTCTTCTATACTTCATGCTAACTAAAAACAAACCCATGTTTTGATGCAAGTTAAATTCTTTTTATTTGTAGTTAACCATATTAATGATGAATTTAATAAATAAATTAGTATAGTTTTTATACTTTTTTAATAAAAGTAACAATAAGTGAAAATTTATCAATTAATAAGAGGATGATGTGTTCATTTCATACTCACAACTTAGATAATAAATCAAATTCAAATACATTCTTTTAAATTTATCTTTTCAAACATAATTAAAAAAAATACTAAAATAGATAATTTTAAAACAAAAAAAAAACTAAACTAAAAATAAAATTTTCAAAAAAGAAAGGCTTATAAGAAAAAGGAAAAAAATGGAACCAAATGGGGTGTCACAAGTATATTTTTATTTAGAGATGGCAAAATCAAATCGAGGTAGATTTATACTTATCTTAACACTAACCCAACTCTTTAATAATGCTACATGATCCCAATTCCATCTTATTCTTTAATAATTCTCCTCGATTTTGATTTTGGCCTAACATCAAATTATTATTTTTTATACTATACCCTGTACATATATATAACCCACATCTTACCTAATTTGATCTAAAATTAATTTAAAAATTTTAAGTTAGTATAATATTCATAAAATATTTTTTAATATAAATCACTTCTTATTTATATATAAATGTAGCATTTTTATTAAATTAATAGTAAATAAATTTTATTAATATAATACACATATATATAATTAAATAAATAACAAAAAAATACATATATATATATATCAGGATTAAACATCTTAAACTATTTTTTACCAATCCCAATTTAAAAATAAAAAAACAATTTTGCCCTCAACCTAATCTTAATTTTTAAAAAAATTACCTATATTAGATTGAGATTAGTTGAAACCTATCGAATATAAATTATTTTGTTATTAGTATTTCACTAACCTCTTTTCTCATAAAAACTAAGCTAAAATAACAAAAAAAAAATTCTAAACTTTAGAACTTTATTTAGATAAACTCTATAGTTTTATTGTATGAAAATAAACCTTAAATCTTTAATTTTTATATAAATAATTCTTTAAAATAAATTAACTTTTCGTTAGATACAATGAACTATTTGAATACAAATCAAAATATAAAAACTTGTTCTAACACAATAAAAATATAAAAGCTTATTTAAAAAGTAAAATAATCCAAAAGTTATTTTAATATTTTAACCTAAAATTTATTTATCTAATTAAAAAAATAAAAATTTTAAAAAAGGAAAAAGCAGAAAAGTCAATTGGATGTGGTGTGAAAACCTTTATTGATCTTTTTTTTTAATTTATTGTATAAATATTTTTAAAGTTACATTAAAACGAACCGAAGGTTTGGTCCAAATTTAACCACTAATTAGGTAAAAATTTTAATATTAAATGTTTGATTTTAGTATTGAATAACCTTTAAATATAACAATTATCAATATTTTATTAAAACGTGTTGGATTATCTTAACGTTGGGATAAAAGGTTAAGATTTAAAATCTTACCAATTAAGTGAAATATTAAATTTAGAATTTAATGTTTGAATCAATTCTCAATTAAAAATAATCTTTAATTTTCTTCAAATCATAATTGAACATTTTTAAATTTTCTCAAATCAAAATATTTTAACAGAAGTAAATCACACATGATTAACTCTTTAAATTATAAAACATGGCAAAAAATAAAGATGTTAATAGATAAAGTATGGGTAAGGTAGAGTGTTGCCTATCTGCATCATCGTCCTCATCTCTAAAAGTATTTAATAAATATGAATAATTCATATACTCATAATTTAAAAAATAAAAATAAAAACTAAAAATTTTTTTAACTTTTTTTATTTTTATCTTATATATTTAGGTATTTTTTTATAAATATATATTAATATATATATTTCAATAAAAATATATTGATTTAATTAATCTAAAATAATAATTTATATTATTTAATAAAAATCTATTTATTAAATATATATAAATATATATAAGATACGAGTATAAGTATGGGACAAGTACTATATTACTCATTCCCATCATATACTTATTAAAAATTTAAAATTATACCCATCTTCATTCACATACTCATAATATAATACCCATTTCCATCCCACCGTCATTCTGATAAAGAGTCAAATTCTCTATTGAGTATGAATAAGATTAACATTTTTAATACAAAAAACATATAATAATTGTAAAAAAAACAATTGACTTATAAAAAATTATTAAATAAAAATTTTAAAAAAATTTTGTGCCTTAATTTGTGTTATCCATTTTTAAAAACAGTTTTCATTTCTATCTTCTATTTTATAGAAATTGTGTTAAGTAAATGACAATGAAAATTTATTTTTAAAAATAAAAATATGAAAATGTGTTTGATATTGTATTTTCTGCTTAGAAAATGAAAAATGAATCTTACATAATTGGGTCTTTCCATTATGGCAAAAAAATCTATTGCCTAATTATTTTTAAAAGGAGAGAAACAATGTCTCTAAGTGAAACACATTTTTTTGGTTGGTATCGAACTCAGGCTGTGGATGGGGCTTTATTTGTGGAATTCATATCATCCACTTCATTACAAAGGCCACAACACCTAAAAAAAAATTTTAAATCAAGCATATTTTTATTTTTTTATTCACCAAATATATTTTCGCTTTTATTTTTTATTTTTCCATACAAACAAAATTAAAAAATAATTTTGTTTTCCGAAATCAAACAAATTCATTTTTCACTTTCATTTTCTTCTCACTCTTCTCTATGTACTACTCCACACACTCTCTAAAACCCACATTTTCCATGATTCTTCAAATTATTTTAGCCATAATCCAGAATCCATCATGCCTCTATCTTTTGAGGAATTCCAAAAAAACGGGGCGTTAACTTTCTCTGCGTCTATTTATTCTTGCTCAGATTCGTCATTGTCACTCTAAAACCTGCATCATCAAAAACTACAAAAAAGTGGCAAAACAAAAATGATAGAAAAATAGAAAAAAAAAGACGTTGCCTTTAATTATAGTTAAGGACGATAAGACAGTGAAAAAAAAATCAAAACTAATATTTCTTGGAATTCATTTTCATTAATTATTTATTAAAAATAAAATTTTGAGGTGCCAAATGATGAAAAGAAAAATTATGGATGAGTTAAGTGGAATAAGAAAAAAAGCCACAAAAGAGAATAAGATAAACATGTTTATGGAGCTTTATCAAATGTTCACTAAAATTCACAGTTCCAATTCAAATTTTCTATTCTAATTTCACTTTTAATAAGAGTCCCAAATTCATTCTCTCAAAAAATTATCGAAAACCGCTTCATCTCACTCTTGCCAAGATCGAGGGAGGCCTACACGCTGCCCCTACTCTCAAACAATCGCCCTTTCGCTGCCTCCTTTCAACAATGACGACACCGTTTTTGTTGGTCAAGAATATGTCCCTTGGGAAGGGGTTACTAGTTTGAAAAACACATCTACTCTTATCGTTTTATTAAACAAGGTAATTTTATTTTTTTTTGTAACAGTCGAGCAGCTTTTTTATTGGTGGAGATGCATTAGCTTTGCTTTTTCTGCAATTAGTAGATACAGCCATAGCCTCTTAATTTTTGGAATGGACACTCTATGTACAACTGACCCTTTGAAGGCTGGTATTTTTTCTTCTTTATTTTATTTTTATGATTTGAGAAAAAAAAGATTTTTTTTATTTAAATTAGGTAAATTTGGGAAATAGATTGATAGGGTGGTTATTGTTGCTGCCAAATCTAGGGGTTCGAGAATACCTATAAGTTTCTATTACTTTATAGTGGCAATCTGGTCAACAATATTTACCTTTTTGTTGCTTAGAAATTCTAAATGCACCATAATTTTTGCTTTTCACATCTTTTTTTTTTTTTTAATTTTTGGTAAGTAAAATTATTTAATTATTTTTTTCATAAAATTTTGAATATTCATATTTAGTAAGTTTTTTCATTTTTCAAAAATCTATTTTTAAAAATTTATATAACTTATTATAAATGGATTTTTGAAAAATTATAAAACTTTTTAAAATTCCATTTCCAAAAAGAGTGAAGGTTTTAAGAAAAATTATTAAAAAATTTATTAAAAATTTTATTAATAAGTATGATGAAAAAAGTTATTATAAGAAAAATCATAAATTTTAAAAATAATAAAAAAGATTAATTTTACTATTTTAATATTAGAAAAAGAATATAATATCAGGAGACCTTAATTAAATTAAAGATAAAATAGTAAATGTATTTTTTTATAAACTTAAATTTTATTATTTTTTAATTATTTTTTATATCAATTATTAATAATAACTCTAACTAAATTGAATTATTTTTGGAATGCATTTAAAAGTACCCATCGATTCTTAAAAGTTGGAGCCTTCTAAATACACCACAAAATTTTCTCTATACATCCCCAAAATTTTCTTCCAAAAATATCCACCTAGTAAATACCAATTTTAACTTTTAGTAAATGATAAAAATACCCTAAATAGTTCATACACCCTAAAACCACCTTCGTATTTCTCAAAAATGAATTTTTGAGAGTTATATTATATTTTTGGTAATCCATTTTCGAGAAAAAAATGATTCTTAGAAATAAATTTTTTGAGAACATAATATAACTCTTGGAAATCCATTTCTGGGAATCATATTTCTTTATCAAATATTTGTTTCCAAAAATATATAAATTTTTGTTTAAATATATATTTAATTATAAACTCTTAATAATGTTTAATTTTAATTTAAATGAAATAAATACATTTAATCTTAAAATAAATAATACTAAAATAAATCAATTCTTTATCAATGTTTGGCACAAAAATCGGATATGTCACACTGTCGAATTTACTAGTCTGCTGATAATATTATCAGGGTTAATGTTCTATAAGGTGTTCAAACTTGGACTAACATGCATACACGTAGATAAGTCATCGATGTGCCCTCTTTTTACTAAATCATATGTGCAAATAGAAAAGACATGTTAGTTCTCAAGCATGTATGGGCATAAAAGTGTTTTTGTCTTTAAAGTAGAAAACTAAGAACACTTTTTTATCCATACAAAACCAATCAAAAAACTAAAAAATTGTGTTCTTTATTTTCAAGAGATTCAAAAGAAAGAACAAGTTTATACCGTGCATATTAAGAATATGGATTTCAGTTTCATTTGCACACATGATTAAATAAATGGATTCATAAGCAAATGATTAAGCTTTTCAGTGATTAAAAGTGAAATCAAACTTCTCAAATATTTATTTCCAAGAAAACTAAAAAATTCTCAAATATTCATCTCCGAGAAAACTCAATATTTTTCAAAAATAGATATCTGAGAAGTTTTAAGGTTTCTCGAAAATGAATATTTGAGAATCTTTGCGTTTTTTTTTTAAATGAATATCCGAGAATCCTTGAAGTTTTTCAGATATCTATTTTCAAGAAATCTTAAAACTTCTCAAATATTTATTTTTGATATGTTCGATTTTAGAAAATGAAAATAAAAGAAAAAAAAATGGTAGGAAGGAAAAATAAAAAGTGAGAGATGTGGTGTATTTGGTAGAAATAAGAAATTTAGTTTTGAATTTGAGGTGTATTTAGGAGTGGGATGTATAAAGTAATAAATGTGGTGTAAATAGAATTTTCCTTGAAAGTTACTTCAATTTTTCCAAGTTTGGTATGATTGCAACCCCAATAAATCTTGTATTTACATCTTCACCACCCAATGTTTTGCTTACTTTACTTTTTACTTATGTGTTTGCATAACGGCAGCAACTTCAATCCTTTGAAACTTTGGATAAAAAAATTAGATTTTTAACTAGAAAGATTTGAATAATTAGGGAGAGAATGGGAAAAAACAGTGAGTTGTTAGAGAGAGAAGATAGAGATAAAACAAAGGTAATATTAAAAATTATCATTTAAATTTTTTTTATTTTTTCTTTTATGAGTCAATAATCTTTTCGCTACCTGTCATATTTTTCTATCTGTCATAGTTAAAAGAGTTACCAACACATATACATCACTTTTGTTAAAAAAATCTTTTATTTGAACAAATTCGAAAACATTTCAATTTTGATTTGAAAAAAATTAAATATTATATCTTTAATTAAGAATTGATCAAAATATTAGATCCTAACTGAACATTTAGTTTAACACTTAAAAATAATTAAATAATAAATTAATTTCTAAAATATGTTCAAATATTAAATCAATCTGATTTAACTTGATTCAATTGGATGCTAATTGAGTTTTTATTGATTCGACTCCTTACCTATTTATTATACTTTATTTAATCTAACAAATCAGTTTTCAATTCAATTGGTCCATCTAGCCAGTTCAATTTGCTTTTTTCAACACTGATTTCATTTAACTGTGATGCATAATTATTTAATCTTTACATTTGCATTACATGAGGAGTATTTATAGTTGAGATTGAATCATCCTTTCGAGAATGAATAAAACTCTAAGTAAAACAAATAAACACATTTATATTGCTATGAACTATTGAAGAACAAATGTAATTATCCTGCTAAAAATTATTACAAACACAAATGTTAAAAGCTCATATGGTTCTAATAGCATGCTGGAATCTATATTATTGCATGACATTAGTTCTAATAGTTATTGTGGTATTCAAAGTGCATCTAATGATCAAAAGTGTCAGTTGAAACTTTTTTCACTTAAAATATGAATTTGGCTTTTCTATAATTGACCTTATAAACATTGGATTTGGACTTATTTTAGTTTGATAAATTATGTTGATGGATAGGTTTCTTTTCATTAATTTGCGTCCTTATATGAATAAAATAATTGTGCTTAAACTGAGAACTTGCTACAGCATTAAAGTGCAACACTGATTTAAACATCTTTTAATTTTAAATAAAAATTTATATAAAATTATAGTTTTCACTTCTCATATTTATGAAAAATCTTATTAATTATAAAAAACTAGTGTTTGCCTCTAGGTTCGATTGGAGTTATTTTTTATTTTAAAATATAAATTACTTAAGTTTTTATCTTAATAAAAAATATACATAATTAGTTCATTAGACAATTTAAATTTGAATGTTTTGAATAAAAAATAATATAATAATTAATTGATAACATATGTATATTTTTAATTATTTTAAAATCAAAATTTATTAAATAAAATTTATTATTATATTTATTTAATTAAATAAAATTTTTTGTTTTTATCATTGAAGTAATTATTTTATTATTTAATTTATTCAAATAATTTTTATTTTTATGTCATTTTTAAATAATTTGACAAATTTAACTTATGCACAAATTTAAAATTAAATAAACAAAAGATTAAAAAGAAAAGGCTAACAAATGTTTAAATTATTATTACTTAACCAAAATTTATTAAGCTCAAAGCTAATTCAAGTTGGGTTTACCTAAACCTAGCCTACCTTCATTCTATTTTTTTACCTGTTGCTATTAATATTTTAGTTTGTACGTAAATTTCTAAACTTAGGATTTTTTGTTTCATTTTATTCTTTTTCTTCTCTTTTTAGCTTTTATCTTTCTCTCTATGTTTTTCATCTATCTAGATTTTGATACGAGGAGGTTACTATATAGCATTGCTATTTACCTTTCTTTCTCTATATTTTCCCTCTGTATATCAAACTTTTTGTTATTTTAAATAGTTTAGATTTTTCAAAATCTTTACAAAAATGTAGATCTAAGCCAAAGTTTTTGAAAATTTTTAATTTTTTTAAAGTTCATATTTGTTTTCATAATATGGTGGCTTACGGTGTTTTTTGTTGTTATTTCCGCTGTGATTGATTTTTCCTTTTTTTTTTTTTTGAAATCTCTCCAAGCCTAAAAGCCTCATTTTTTTTTCTTTTATTAATGATTTTTGTTGCTGACTTTTTTTTTTAGTTTGAAATTTTTGGTGTTGTATTTTGAAGCTATAGAGGTTGAAAAATAATTTTGATGATTTTTTGGATGTGTTTGAATTTAATTTGTTTCTAATATTTTTTATTTTTGATTTTTTTAATTTTGTATTTAGTTTTGCATTTTTTTTCTTTTGAGGGAATGAAATATGTTCTTTTTTAATGATTATTTTGGATTTGTTTTTGTTTTTTTTTTTTTAATTTTCAAATCACAAAAAAATGAGATTAATTTTAATAACATAATAATATAAATTATTATTGATTAAGGGTAAAATAATCTTTTTAAATATTAAACAAGTGTCAATGTGATAATCTTTAGGGAATTCTTTTAATTTATAGTTATAGATTATAGATATAGTAAATTTTGTTTCAATTTAAATATAGTTTTTTATTTATTCTTTAAAAAATGGGTAAATACACAATTCCCTTTTTTTGCCTTATCTTTCTTATTATTGTAACTAATTTTTAATCTAAACACGATCATTTTCTTTCTTATGAAACTCATAACATTAGTTTTGCATCTTATATATATTATATATAATATAATTATCATATGTTTAAAATGATTTATCCTTAATACGAAATTCAGTATACCTACATAAAATATTGAAATAAATGTAGACTAATTTATTTTAGTAAAATAAAAACTAGTAAAACTTTTATGATATTGATAGTCACTATTCAATGTTGTAATGCGAGGCTACAAATTACATAGAATGTGTGCTTGAAGATGAACTCTTTTTGAACCGATTGTAGCCTTCCCTTTAAGTGTCTTGTGTTGTACCAAAATGGAATCTTCAATGCAGAAAGAAAATTGTTTCAAAGTGTGTTATAAATGTCATTTTTCATCAAATTTATTTCATCCATATCAATTACGGTATGCAAAAGAAATAAATCAAAATGTCTTTAAAATATAATAAAGCCTTGTTTGAATCACTTTTGTACTAATGAATTCAAACCTTTAAATGACTTTTGAGAAAAGGTGAAAATACCCTTCTTTTAACAAAGTTTTTTTGCGATAAACAATGTCAAAAACACTTGGCTTCTAGTTGAGAAAGAATGAGAGAGAAGAGAACGCTACTGAATTTTTTAACTTTTTCAAATGAACTTACATCATTTCAATTTATAGAGATTGAATTCAAAAGTTGTGATTTTTTATTTATGTTGTTTCAATAAAAAAGTTAATTTTCTAAATCATTAAAGAAGTATTAGTTCATTTAAATGATTATACTTTTCATTATAAAAGAAATAATTTTTCATGTTTCATAAACTTGCAACTTTTCAACTAAAATAATCTACTTCACCTAGAAGGTAATCGATTGACTTTCCTATAGAGCAGTTGACTTATCACACATTCCATAATGGTTTTAGCATCAACATGGTGACTTCTTTACAATAGCAGTTAATTACCTTAGTCATTTTCATTATACAGAAGACTCACAATCATTAGCAATCAATTACCTTAGGTTAAGGAATTGATTGAATTGATTTCTAGACGTAGTAGTCGATTGCCTTTGGTTAAGCAATTTAATTGCTCTTTTGTAATTTTAGCTCAAAATTGTATTTAAACTTTGGTATTTTTTTTTAGTGCATAATAGTTGACTACTTTGGTATTGGTAATCCACTGTACCTTATGGTAGTCTATAGTAGTAAACTCTTTTAACATGGTAATCGACTGTCCATATGGACATTTTTTTACTTTATTTTTTGTTCTTTTTCATTTTCTTATAATTTATATATATATTTTTAAAATGTGAGACCTACATTTCTAATATATTTTTTGGACTCATTTTTATCTTTTTCCTTCTTAAATTTTTCATTTGGTATTGTGTGTTTTTTATTTTTTTTCTTATTTAATACTTAATAAAATTTTTTTATTGTTTTGACCTAGTTATTATCAAGTTTTTCTTTTTCTTCTCTTTTTTAAAAACTTAATTTTTTATATCTTATTTTTTGTTAGACCTATTTATACAAAAGATGTACCACAAGTTAAACCAATTAAACAACGTATTAAATCAATTACGACATTTTCATACAAAGAAATATTGTTAATATCAAAATATAAATTTTATTTTTATATATTTTTTTATGATCAATTACATTCCATATGTTAAAAACGTAGTGTTTCTAAAACTATAAAAAAAAATTCAAAATCTTAATTTTGAAACAATCTATTATGTTTTTCTTTTAAAAATGTTTTTTTATTATAATTACTATTTTCATAACATATTATAACATATGACTATATTTCTAACATAACAACCTTGTGTAAATAAAAATTTTTAATTTATTAAGATTTTATTTTATACATGATCAACTATGTTTATAATTTAAAAATGTTTTCTTTCTACAACTTAATCAGTTAAAAACAAATATATAAATTTATAAAAATTCAAATACATATGATTATTGCTAGGTGTTCAATCGTGTGATTAGAAATGCAGTTTTGCTCATTTGTGTGGTTAGGAACACAACTTTGAATGTCAAAATGGATCTTGATTTATTATGTAATTACGTTGATTTTTAAAAGTAAAATAGATCATAAAAAATTATTATTTAAGTAAAAATGGGATAAATTTTATATTTCTTCAGGATTCTTAAAAAACCTTAGAGAGTGGTGGGTTTTTAATTCAAGACTATCATCTTTCTTTTTTGACAATGTTAAAAATCTTAGAATACCTTAGAAATCAAATTTCGTGAACCAAACTAAGGACTTAAACTACGAAAAATAAAATTTCGACTAGTAATCTAACTTCTTTTGAACCAAACCTCTCTAAAGCAAACTCTACAAAAAAAAAACCTAAAAAAAAGTTATTAATATAAAAAACGATAAAATATAAAACTAAAATAAAAACAAAAGATATAAATCTATAATATAAATTTTACAAAGAGAGCTCATCATTACTTATGTGGCGAGGCAACTTGACATTCTTTTTTTTTTTGTTTTTTCATTTTATTTTTTCTAAAGTTTTTGCTTCATTCCATTTTTCATTAAATAGTTTCTTGGAAAAGAATCAACGAATATGTAAAAGTAGCAATATATTTTATTTTTTGCCTTCATTATTTGTTTTAATAAGATAATTAAAAAAAAAACAATAATTTTTTTAAAAAATTTAATTAAGATATGCTCAACAAACATGTATCCAATGGATTTCAATTTATGCAAATTTGATAGGTGTATTTTTTTATTTGAGATTAAATCGAGACTTTTTTTCAAAAATCAAACTCAAGTTGGATGTGGATTTATAATTTTTTTGTTTTATTTTGACTATATATATTAAATTATTTTTTAATTTTATATTTATATATGTATTATATTAATAAAATATTATTTAATATCTTAATTTAAGAAAAATATCATATTTATACATAATTAAGATGTAATCCATCTATTTATTTATTATATAAAATTTACTCATTTTTACTTTTATTTGAACTTCATTTAGGGGCTTAAGCGTACCTTAAAATTTTTTTAATTTTTTTATTTACATAAAATTTGTGAAAAAGACATTTTACTTTTTTCTTTTTCAAATATTTTATATTTTAATTAAATAGCTTTTGTAATAAAAAAATTGATGGATACAAATATCAAAACAATTCTTATTCAATAGATTCTCACTCAAATGAGATGTCCATTTAGTGCCCAACGAACTTTGTTTTCCTTTTTTTTTTTTTTTTAATGTTTTTCATTTTAAGTGGTTTTTCGTTCTTTCTCTTTTTTTTTTTTTTCTTTCTAAATTCTTTTGTAAAAAAATAATAAAAAGTGTTAAGTGGAACTCATTTGTCTTTTTTTCATTTCATTTTTTTTGTTTTTATTAATTAAATAAATTTTATAATGAAAAGCATCAATTGATAGATATGCTAAAATAATTTATATTTGATTGATTTTAATCTATCTCAATTTAACAATGATTGATTATTTTAAATTGAGATTGAGTTGAGATAGGTTAAATTTTTTTTAAAAAATGACAATATTAAGTTCAAGACATATTTATGGTACTTTGTTTCAATCAATTTTAAAGTATATATATTAATGTATATATTTTATAATTAATTTAATTTTAGACATATATATACTATATTAATAAAATTAATTTTAATTTTAATTTAAAAAATTAATATTTTAACATCTATATTAGATGTTAATATAACTAAGCTTTTTTTTATTTTTCTTACTTTTTTTTAGTTTCTTTTTATTTTTTAGTTTTTAGTTTTTAATTTTTAATTTTTAATTATATAAATTTTATGAAAAAAAAGTCAATTAAAGTATTTGCGTGTTATTTATGTTTGATTTTTAATTTTTTTAATTAAATAACTAAATACAAATAACAAAAAAATGATCTGCAGAAACAGCGGGGTATATTTGCAGTACACATAAATATCGATGTTGCTCCTCACCAAACAGCATAACACGCAGAGGCCGTATACGTTCACACCAAAGCCACTTTCTCTGCAACAGATAGAAACTCAGAAATTAGAAGTGAAATAACTCGAAGACGTAACAAAGAAAAGGAAAAAAGAAATAGAAGAGAGAGTTGGATAAGAGTTTTTTTTGTTTTGTTTTTCCCAGGCTTCGATGTCGGATCCTGTAAGTTCAACAGCAAACATATATGTACCAGAAGAGTGGTCTGAGGCTGCAGATTCCATAGCCTATGATTCAGTAACTTCGCCACCCCCTGTTTCTTTCATCTGTGGCCCCAAAAACTCTGGCAAAACCACTTTCTCTCGTCATCTCCTTAACACTCTTCTCCAAAGGTTAGGACTCCGCTGTACTGATTTCATCATTCGCTTCTTTTTCTTTTTAAAATTCTGTATTTTCATTTATTTGCAGTGAAATGGGTTTATGTTGAATTCTTTAAATATACACTGATATTAGCTTAAACAATTTTTTTTGGTGGTGTTTTTGCTGGATGGCTAGTGGGTCTGCCCCAGATTTATTATTATTATTATTATTATTATTATTGTATGTGGAGGGCTAATTGTAGTTTCTGATTAAGGAAATAAAGGAAACTTTATCTATTTTATTTATTTTTTGGTCTTGTTCAAGCTGTTACTATGGAGGGGAAAAGATGTGTTCTTTGCTGTTTTTTTTTGTTAATGTATAGAAAAAGCAGAGCCTGGGTTTTAGCAATTACCTGTGAAATATACATTAAATGGTGTTTCTTTTGAATTGAATGCATTTTTTTTTAATTATGATTATCTCGGTGTGTTGTTAGCAGGTATCAAAAAGTAGCTTATTTGGACACAGATGTTGGGCAGCCTGAGTTTACTGCACCAGGTTTCCTATCCCTTACAGTTGTTGACAAACTAACACCAGGTATTCAGCTTTCTTAACATTTTGATTTTTCATCATATCCTCAAAATTTACTCTCTGGGTTAATCAACTTGGGTTTTGTCTGCTGACTGGGGCTTTCTATAATTTTTGGCTGTCCAAATAGATTTGGCAATTCCATGCTTGAAGACACCTGAGAGGTACATATCTTTGAATCTATTCTGTTAATTTTGTTTTGGACTGAGTATTTCAAGAATTGAACTTGAGATCTATTTGTTATTATTTGTAATAAGCTCTAAAAATCTTCAGTGTGATTTTCTTCAAGGTGTTTTTTCTTTGGGGATGTTTCTTCGAAAAGGGATCCATCAACATACTTGAAATATATATTTACCCTATATGATTACTATCGAAAGGAATACTGCATATTTGACAAGAGAGAAAACCCTGTTAGGACTGAATTGCCTCTTGTTGTCAATACCCCTGGCTGGGTGAAAGGTATGCTGCGATCTGTGCCCAATTGGCTAATTCCCTTGTTTCTTTGCTACTAATTATTACCAGTTCTTGTTCTTTGATGACATTTTTCAGGTATCATTTATTCATATATCATGTAATTTACTACGATTATAATGTTAATGTTTGGTTATCTTTTATTTGTCAGGTACTGGTTACGAGATATTGGTTGATATGCTGAAATATATTTCTCCTACTCATGTGGTTAAAATATACATATCTGCCCAGAATAAGAATCTGCCAGGTGGAGCATTCTGGTTTGATGGTGATGGTGATGGTGATTGTGATGGGATGGTTAATATCATAGAGATCAAGTCAGCTCGCCAGGACTCCTTTAATAGATCGTAAGTCTGTTGCCACCTTTAAGTTAATTTACAAATTTTGATATCTTGAATATCAGTAATTTGTATAGATTTATTTAATTTGCCCTTTAAGCTCTAGAATTATATAACAATGTGATTTACTAAATGATTTTGAGTGCTGGTTTCAAATAGTTTGGTCTTTGCTCCTGATATTAAGGGTCACTGAATAATTTTTATATCTTACTAGTCTGTTATCTATTTATATAAATTTGGTTCATTTTACCTACAATTGTATATGACTGAGATGTAAATTCGAACAGTCGTGCCCAATTCAAGTGGTAAATTACTTTAATATGAATTCTATTGGCATTTGTTTGGCTGCTTAATATTATCTTGTTACACTGCTGAGTTAAGCTAGATACCTTCTTTGAAATGCAAATTTGAAACATATTTTGGGATTTTTATAGATGGTGAGTTAGTGATTCAAGGTTTGTCTCTTTTATATGTTATGTTATTCTAATAAGGTGTGCATATTTGCAGAAAAACATGATAATTCTCATGTGATGTGGCTTTGTTTTCCTACATCTTACGTTACTTTCTCTTTTTGTAGAGTGCTAGTACAGAAGGATGCTTGCCTTTTGCGGGATTTACGGATAATGGCTTATTTCAGGCAGTGCTTTCCTAGTGACAAGCCTATTACTACAATCAAAGAACTTGCGTATGCACTGGCTTCTCATTCTCCTTATGAAGTTCCAATATCAAGTATCAAAATTAGACATCTTCATTGCCAGGTGAGATAGCATTAAATGAATTTGGTTTTTTTGGCAATAAAATTTCCTTGGAGAAAAACAACAAATTAAGCCTTTTCTCTCTATCTGGGGCCTATTATACTGGTTATATTATGCAACTGGCCTGGTTTGATGCCATACCCTCAGAAATATTTTCTTCATTTGTGCCACAAAAAATGCTTTGATGCTGTTTCTGAATCTTTATGTATTTCTTATGTGTTTCAAGAATGAGACCAATCAGTTTCTATTAATTTTTTTCATTGCACAATGTTAAGACGGAAGAACTTACTGATGATTGCACAGCAAATGCTCTACCTTTTGTGGCATCTCTCTTTTGTGTTGTAAAAACTAAAAATGATTCAGTACTAGTAAAATCCTGGTATAATGGTTTTTGTCTTTAATTCTAGGTTCCAAGCACTGAAATATACTACAGTTTGAATGCAACTATTGTTGGTTTGGCTGTGACTTCAGAGGAGTCTGAAGATTTACCCTGGTGTGTTGGTCTTGGTATGTGAGGGGTACTCAGTTGATTTGCTTGATCATCATTAACTTTATCTTTTTGGTATTGCTTTGCATTGTCTTTTGATTCTTCAATTTCCATTCATTTTATCAGAAAAAGTCGAGAAGTCATCATACCTACCCATGTATGATTAATTAATAGCATATATGCATTTTTTTTCTATACATTGGCAGTGAAAATTCTAAACTCCAGAAGTGAGATTAAGGAGTTGACATGTGTTCATTTATTGATTAATTAATTTTTTAATATACATAAATATACCCTACTAAGACACTTGTCAATCCTTTAACCCTGCTGCTAGAGTCTAAAAACTTCACAGCCATTGTAGCGTACGAGATAATTTTTCTAGCATATAAATATATAAATTCAGATTTTCATTGCCAACAACGCTGCAATATACTGTTGGTGGCTCTATGGCACATACAGATAGAGGCATTGTAGAGTAATATGTGCTAACTATCTTTAAACTAGCAAAGAGAAAAGCATTTTGTCAATGATAGTTGTGCTGGATGGCCTGAATGAATAAGATCCTTGTGTGGCTTAGCTAGGGTGAATATTAGCATGAACTTTTCTAGGAGTTTCCCCCACCCCCATTGTAAGGACTGAAAAGTAGTATCAAAGTAGCTTTATTTTTTCTATTTCTTCTTACTTGATGCTTTATGAACCAGGAATTGTGAGAGGAATTGACACATTCAAAGGTTTGCTTTATGTGATCACTCCTGTTCCACAGAGCATTCTGGAGAAGGTCGATCTTTTCCTGCAGGGGTTTATTCAAATTCCTACTTGCTTGTTGCAGGTAAGTTGAGCCTAAAACCGTAACATTCATAAGGGCCAAACTGTATTTTCTGTCCTCTCATTGCAACCCCCCTTCCCCTTTCCCCCCTTTTGGGGGGTGAATTAGCCAGGTAGACTGGCTGAACAGTTTATCTAGATCAGACTATATAGGTTCTTATAACATGAATATGAGGCAGAAAAGTGGAGATGGGTAGGTGAGAGAGAGAGGCTGCCACTTAATTGGTCATAAGAAGGCAATGTAATTACGGAAAATTCTGTGGGAGGCAGTCCTGCTGAATTGAGTAGTGTAGCTAATACCTCTTTATTCAGGCATCTTGACTGTTATCCACATTTTAAACTCAACTAACGTTTCAATTTTACTAGTTTTAGATGTCTATGTAGTCTGTACATCCTTTTGCACCAAATTATTTCTAAAATATTAAGCTTTTATGTTGTTTCCCCTAATGCCTTGGCTTACAATATTTTGAATGATAAAGTTGGTAATTGATGGGTATATCCATAGTTGTCCCAATTTCTTTGATAAAACCCTGCATGTTCAGAGGTAGCTTTATCTTTTATTTAACTATTACGACATTGGTTCTTATCTTGACTATTGGTTATATATTTATTTGTAATTTTACAGGTCAAGGGATGCAGATCACTTTATGTATCTTCAAATGTTTTGCCTACTAGCTAACTGGGTCGGTTTTACTAACGCGAAGAATCATTTTCATCAAATATCTGTTATTGATGTTCAACTTATTCCAGTTTTGCTTATATGGGCATTGTTGTTATAGGGCAGTGGCCATTAGCTTTCTTCCATACTTGCATTTGAAGTAATAGGGAACTAGTTCTCATAGTTTCTTCACCTTTTCAAAAATTTGCCAGTTAATACCATAGAATACTCCATGTCAAACACATATCTTTTATGGAAAGCTAGGATCTTGGTTTTGTTGCCAAATATTAGCCATGCTATAAGGAGGTAGTGGTTCAGTTTGCAAAGCTGGTTTATGAATTTTGCTTCCCTTGTACAGTTACTTTAGTTGGTGTCGTTGGTTTGAAGCAGTGTTTTAATGGTTTTGCTGGCTTGCAGGTCAATTGAATTATTGAAATATGTTTACTGGTGATGTGAGACAGTGAGAGCAATGTTGATGATGATTAAAGCTAAGAGATATAAACCTGGAAACAAGGCTGAAGAGAAGTTCAACCACTGAAGACAAGAAACTTAAAAAATATATAAAAATTGCATTATAATTATTATTTTATATACCTTCAATGGACTTTTTAAATACTCCTTCCTAAAAATTGTAATTGATTTGAAGGAGTGACACTCTTAGACTTTGTTTGGACCAGTTTTAGACTGAAATTATCTTATATATTCATGGAAGAATTAAAAAAAAAATTTTTTATACAAAAGAAGTCTAGTTTGAGGATAGAAAAAATAATAACGAATGTTAGAATTTAAATTTTAGATTTGTTGGATGAAAATAATTAAAAGTAATTAATTCGAAAATTTTTAACTTTACAAATGAAGGCAGAGGGTAGATATGTGCTAAAATTTTTTTTGGATTTCCTTAAAAAAAAGAAAGTAAAACTAATTCAAATTAGCAATTTAGCATTTTTATTTGATTTTTCTCTAAAAATATAACTTTATTTTCTTTGTAAGTAGATTTATGCTACTTGTGAAGATGGATAAGTTACGTTCTACCATTTTTTAGCATTAATTGATAATTTCCAACCAGCCAACAAATCGGTAAATTTCCATCTAGTAGGGCCTTAAATTAAGCCAAGTTCTGAATCTGATCCCACACTATATCTCTACAACAGCCTAAGGAGCAATGTCGTTTAACATTGGTGCAATTGGTTGGAAAGTACATGACAGACCGTTATTTCAGGTCCAAAGTGGTCCTTAGAGCCTCAATTTCTTTAGAAACATTCTCTCATTTATAGCCAATGGATACTCACCACCCAAATTAAATTTTGAATCCTTAAACCGAACAGAACCTTTAGTTTCTTGTCTCTCTTCTCCTTCCTGGTACACAGACAAGAGTGAGAGAGGTCATGATCTTGGTCTGCTAAATGCCACCCAGGTCATGATCTTCCATCTCTCCACCCTTTAAGCACATTAATGTGATCTTCAGTTCGATCCTTATCAATCCCAAAACCACTTTTGGCTTTTGTTTCTTTGTATTTTAACCTTTTAAGAGATGGCAAAACGATCATTCAAGCAGTTTGTAGAACAAGAACTTGGAAAAGTGGCAAAGTTTTTTATTTATGCAGTGCTTGAATGGATGATGATATTTGTTCTGTTCATTGACGGGTTTCTTGCTTTTTTCGCAAGCGAATTTGCCAGGTTCTTTGAGTTGCCTATCCCTTGCTTGCTTTGCACCAGGATTGATCATGTCCTTGTTAGAAGAAATGCTGATTTCTATTACAATGATTCCGTATGTAAAAATCATAAGAAGAAAGTTTCATCTCTAGCATTCTGTCATGCTCACAAGAAGCTTTCTGACATAAGAAAAATGTGTGAAAGCTGTCTTCTCTCCTTTGCAACTGAGAAAGAATCTGATTGTGATACTTACAAGTCCCTTCTGGGGATCTTACACAAGGATATTGAATTGCTTGTTGATGAAGATCATGAAGTTCATCTGTCATTGCCTGCTGGAAAAAAGGATGAAGTTCTTGAGAAGAGCAATGATCAATGGTGTTCATGTTGTTGGCTGCCATTGAAGATCAAATCCTCCTATGCAAAAGTGAAGAATTCTTCCCTGTCATCCCTAGCTCCTGCTCCATCTCCCCGGTCTCCAGCCTATCGAAATTTGTATTTGTCACACATAAAATATACGGAGCTCAAGCTTAACTCGGACGAATCAGAGGTTCACGAGGATATTGATCGCACCAGGGGAATAATCCTTGAAAAGCCATGTGAGTTTAAAGCATAAACTAGTATTTAGTTCCATTTTCCATAGTTGTTTTTGACATTATCAATTGTGAAATTATCAGTATGCCTTTAAGTTGTTACTGGAACTTTTTCTTACTGTGATATGTTGGTCATTTTACTGATTTTGGCCATGGATGTTTCAACAGTCAGGGAAGATGCCAAGGCTGCTACAATACCTTTGCTGATGGATGCTGATGATGAAGATAAGACCCCTCACTTTATCAGGGGAAACAAGTTTTTTGGAATCTCACTATCAGAGTCGGCAACAAACAGTCCTAGGTGGACAAGAATTCCAAGGAAATCACTGCTTGAGAAAACAGTGTTTGCTTCAGAATCTGGAGAGGGGCAAGTGGCAAATGAGGCAGAAGGTGATATTTTGCATCATTTGAAGAGACAAGTTCGTATGGATCGCAAGTCACTGATGGCTTTGTACATGGAACTGGATGAAGAAAGAAGTGCATCTGCTGTGGCTGCTAACAATGCAATGGCCATGATCACAAGGTTGCAAGCTGAGAAGGCAGCTGTTCAGATGGAGGCCTTGCAATACCAGAGAATGATGGAGGAGCAGGCAGAATACGACCAAGAAGCCCTACAAGAGATGAATAATTTTCTGGCCAAGAGGGAGGAAGAATTTAAGGATTTAGAGGCTGAACTTGAGGCTTACAGAAAAAAATATGGATGCTTAAAGGAAGTTGATTTTAAAGGACAAGGAGATGAGAGTGACGAGGGCTACCAAGTCTTGAAACTGCCATGTTACTCATCCGACAATGGAAGAGCTGAATGTAACAGCCCTACTCGTAGCCTTAATGAAGGGTCCAATACTGGAGAAAAAGCACAGAATCATGATCAGTCAGATTCAATGCATGACGAGGTCGGAGAGGAAGGGTTTAACACATCAAAGAAAGTTTCGGACCGGTTGAAAAATCGAGAGAAGAAACTGCAGATTTCATCAGATGGTGAGGGTGTTTCCTCAAAGCCTAGTAGCAACGATGATGACAACTTGGAAGAAGAGACAGGTAACATGCCTACAAAGACACAAATATGGTACCTGGTTTTGCAATGCAGCCTAGGTGGCTTTGAAAATTTCTTTCTCTGATGAAATCATACAGTTTATTTCCTTTTTCAAATGAACATTCTTCCTTAACTAACAGTAAAGATCAGGCTTTGCGTGTGTGATCATGCTTTACTTTCCATTTTCATTCACTGTTCCAGGAAATGGAAGTAAAGCAGTCCTAAAGAGTGAATTGTGCCGAATTCATGAAAAGATTGCGGCTCTTGCAGCAGATGGACTTCTGAAACATGTTAATGATATTACAGATGAAATAGGCAGCGATGGAGCAAAACTATTAACAGAAATTTCTCAGAGTCTACAAAAGCTTCAACACTATGTAACAATGCCTTATTCTGAAAGCAGAGATGGATAATTATCTTCCAAACCATTACTGGTAAATGTTTTTGCTACCAATAACTTTTATCAAACCACTGGTATGAAAGCAAATGCACGACTACTTGCCACTTAAAAACTTAGCAGATACCACTTTGTTTTAGGTTTTTGTCATATACTTCTAAGAAACCTGTATACATAGACAGTACTATGCTAAACTATATGCTTTTTGAAAGTAAATTTTTGTTTTTGTTCTTTTTTTTTGTTAGGATGCATATATGATCTTGCTTGTTTTGAAGCTTTTGGAGCTCTCCTCTTTTGGTCCCTCCTATGGTAAGAAGTCTTTACTAACATGGCAACTTGGTTAATTCCTGCCTTTTTAACCTTAAACTATGTTTGGATAAGAGGTGCAATGCGGTCTCCCCAATGAAAAAAGAGGTTATTTGGGGTACAATGCAGTGGGATCCTCCTCACTACACTGCATCCAAACATAATTTGTGGGAATTGTTTGACTGTCTTGCTTCGAGTAAGAGGTGAAACATAATCAACTTAAACTCGGCAGAGCTATTTGAAATCTTAATAAAAAGACTAGATTTGTCACCTCATGTTTGTTTTTCATGAAAGAAATATCAATTTATTCAATCAAATGATATTGACACCGGATCGTCCATCCAAATGCAACTTTATTTGTGACATATCCTAGTCTACCACAAACGTTTTCTTGCCACAAGCTAAAAGTATTACTATTTGCTTCTTTTGCCATGTATGGTCTAATCAAAGCAATACTTCTGACCAGTCATTTTTGCAGGCAGGAGTAGCAGCAAGTTGAGCTTTGCGATGACTTGGCAAGCAAGCTGTTGAGCTGAGATGGAATCCATCATCAATTATCTGAGATTCTAGTTGAAACTTGAAACTAGTGGTAGGCAAATGCTAGCACAAAAATGAAAATGGTTGCTTTGAATATATCAAACTCACTTCGCATATTGTTGCTTCAACCTTAAAAAAATCTAGAAGATGGTTAAAGCGATGAGATCAGGGTTCAGGGAAGACAGAAAAAATCAACCCACAATTTCGAAGTGCTTTGTAACTGAAATGTTAATTGGTTTTCTTCCATTTGTTTTTGATTTTGTTTTTTTGGCTTTTTCTTTGGTTTTCTAAACTTTCCTCACCCACTAAAACAACGTCAGCGAAAATTTTAATTCCACATGTGAAGTAAATGTGTTTTTTCTTCAAAAGAATGCATTCACCAAGGAAGTGACTCTACCTTCCGAATCTGAGGGTATAATCCACCTAAAAGGAAGTCAAAGAATAGACAAGACACTGAATTTTAAACCCAAAATTTAACTCAATTAATTTATACAATTATTCTTAAAAAATAACATTCAATTACTCTTAAAAAGTGAAATTCAAAAAATCTGAGATTTAATCTTGCACCTGCAACCCTCTTCTTTATCCCAGAATAGGGCTTCCTGTGTAAAAATAAACAAATAAATAAACAAGAAACAGCTCTCACACAACATTTACAGAAAAAAATTGGAACATGCATTATCACCCCTGATGATTTAAATTCGTAATACAGAAAAAAAAAATCCCTTGTTATATTCTACTTCTTCACCTTGTAGAATACATGACAATAACCTTCTACAAATTAACCCTATAGACTCAAACGAATGCAGCACCAGCCAACCAAAAGAATGACAAAAACAATGGTTTCTTTTGTCCGGCCCTCAACTAGAAGCCGGAGCTCCCTGATTTTTTAATTCACATCTACAAAAACACAACAGGAAATATGCAAATTTGCCAGCAGGAGGTAAGTTGACGGAATTATAAAAAATAGTCAGGGGTTCTGCGTGTGGTCTCAGGTTCAATCTGACGTGGAGCAGGGTCAAACTGAAGAAAACTTTGCTCCATATTCTCCCCAATCTCAAGTATTGCAGCCATATTTCCACAGCGATAGCAGTAATTTGGTGCACTAAACACTGTTACCACATTCTTGTCCTTCAACAATAAAGAGATCAATGTAAATAATAATACATAGGAATAACTTATTAAAATATGCTTCTGTTTTGATGAGGGATCCACAAACCTGGGACCAATTAAATCCTTCCATAACAAGCTGGTGAGCTCTAGAAATCAGAGTGAGCCCATTCATGTGGTTGAACTGTCCAGAAATGTCCTGTCCAAAGGTATACCCTGCTCCCCGAGGAGATATTCCCCATCCACATCGGTCATCAGGATCAGACCATAAGAGATCACACATTGGACCCTCATGAGGAACCTACAAACCCAACAAATAGGAAAATACTAGTACAATTAGAAGTGCAGTGATATCAGGGAAGGCATATTTGATGTGATGACACCTATTAGGCTTCTGCAAAAACAGTGAATGAGAATGCTACACTGTTTAATAGATGCTGCTGTTATGATTTCACAATACAAGTATCAACACTAATATTAGTGTCCTTGGTGTTGACAATAACAAAGATACAGAGCATTCCAAGGGTCAATGATATGTGTCTTTGGTTAGTGAGCAGGCATATTACATACGCTATAAGAAGCTTGACTCTAGCCTGCCTCTGATTGCCAAAAGCTAATATTGATTATGAACTCAACATATGTCAAAAATGCACTTTGTATTCATTAGTATGTTGCAATTTGGAACGTTCTAAAAGGTTTTCTGGCACATACTATTATAAGTAACAAGGTAGACAATCTACTCTAAGACTATAAACTTTTATTGAAAAGGATAACAGAACTGCAGCTTTACCTCCTGTATACGATCCAGAGCACGAATGTTATCTAATGTATCCAAAGATGGAGAGAGTCCACCATGTAAGCAGAAAATCTGCAAGGCACATAAATAGTTGTCAGCTGAGATCATGGAAATGCTCAACATAAGTCTGTGTCAGAGAATGCAAACCTGATTTTCAATCAGAGCAGTCAGAGGTAAGTAATCAAAGAGGTCAGTGAAATACTGCCATACATTAGCATTTCCATATTTTCTCAGGCATTCATCATAAAAGCCATACCTAAAAAGAGAGGCACTTGCTTATTGATATGAACATAGACTAAACCAACAAAATCACTAAATAAATTCACTCATTAATAAAGGTATATCATGATCCAAATACATGTAGCAGGTTTAAAAAGTATCGATTCTCCAATTCTCCAACTTTCTTACAGGATATATTAATTTCCCTTTGCATTCATTAGCAAACTAAAAAAAAGCAAAACAACCAGTGAACTACTCAAGTAAACTTCTTGCAACAAAACCTTTCATTCCATTATCAATTCTCATTTAATGACATTAACATATGACAAAATTAAACTCCTTCAGTGAATGTTCATGAGTACTTTTTGGCTCCAAGGTGAAGAAACAAACAGACTGTTAGTGCAATTACTGAATGAAAAGGAAAAAACAAAACACTAAATATGTATATCTCACACTTGAGTTATCTGCCTGCTCTCATGATTTCCCCTTAAAATAGTTATTCTATCTCTATATCGAACTTTCAGGGCAACTAAAAGAGTGACAGTCTCCACTGAGTAATACCCTCGATCTGCATACAACAAGAGAAAAAAAAAATCAATGCTGCCATGAAAAGCACCTAACAAGGATGCATTGATATGCATGATTTGTTGCAATATTGGACAAGAAAAAGGCCAGCATAGCCCATTAGAAACAAAAAAGTAAACCAATGGGACTAGATTGCCACTAAAACTCATTGTCAAGACTCTCCATATCCTTCTACAAAGTCCTCTTCTAAGGGTAACATTGATTCAAGTTAAGGAGTGATAGCCACTTGACTTAAAGAGAGGATCAGAGGGTCTGGTGATTTTGTTTTTTTGGAATACCTTTTATAGATCGGGTGGACAAAGGAATAGCAAGCCTTTGTGTAGTTACTGCCAAGTGCCTACAATCATTGATTTTGGAAAACCTAAAAATTTTCAGCCGTAGGGTATATTCTTTGTATTTGTCCCTCATTAAAACGCTAACTCGAGCATGTCACAGATGAAACCAAACAATATCATAATCAATCAGATACATTGAACTCTCAGAAAAGGGCTTGGCTCGATTGAAATTTACTGAATCAACATTGTTCAGGGTCAATAAGGAAATGCTCAGAAATTTACTCATCTCTCCTCCTACGGCTCTATTTCAACTCCCTTTTAGATGATATAAATACAAGTTTATTCTCAAACTACCATATTTAAATATTAGAATTTTGCTTTGTACAAAAAACTAAAACTATTTGCAAATAACAATAAATTAGAACAAAAAATTACGTGGGTATCATTTCTCTTCCTAAATATTCCATTTTTTATATGGTAAATTTTCCTCCTAATTCTTCTGTTTTCAATCAATAACAATTATAATTTTAAAAAAAATTCCAAACCAAAATCTTCCAAAAAAAGAAATGATATAATTAAAAAGTAACACAGTAAAAAAAACTTAGGTCAAATGAAAATCAAGAAATACCAATAAAATGAATCGAAAAGCGAACCTACCAACGTAATCGCCCATAAAGAGATAATTAGTGTCGGGGGCGTTGCCGCCGATGCGAAACAGCTCGACGAGATCGTGGAATTGGCCGTGGATATCGCCGCACACGGTGACGGGGCACTTCACCGGCTGAACATTCCACTCCTCCACGAGGATCGCACGTGCCTGCTCACACAGCATCTTCACCTCCGCCTCTGATAGCGGCTTGCACTGCATTAAGTGCTCGATCTGACGATCCAGATCACCTTGGGACGGCATAGTCTAGCAGTTGAGCTTCTTGGTGATTTTCTTTTGTAAACTTTTTATTTTATGATGGGCTTTGATCGGACGCTGGAGGATGAAGCAGGAGTTTTGGGGATTGGGGGATCAGGTCATGGTTAGGGTTTGGGGGAGATTGGATTTGGTCCTCAAGCTCCGTTTTCTGCCGCAGCAAAGCTAACATTACCAGATAATTATTGGAATTTGCGCATATAAGTCCCTAGTTTTACCTATATTTATGTATTATGTCCCTCTCTTTAGAATAAATACGAAGCCAGTTCAATTTTCCAAAAAAATTTTCCATTCATTTTTTTTTTAAAGTTTTTTACATAAGAGGCCTTACACATGATGTCTAAATTATTTCGGTATCGATCTTAGATATATTTTAAATATACAAAAATATAATACACTTAAGAATAATTCGTACGGGATTTGCTACAAGACAATATTAATTATTTTTGTTAGTTTTGATCTATTTCAATGAATTTCGATAAAATAATATGTTTCAATCGATACGTAAATATAAAATATTTTTTATAATTTATAATTTATTTTTTATTATTTAAATATTTTTAATTTAATAAAAATAAAATTAATTGATAAAATAATTCTTAAAAATTGAGTTTCTTTATTTTATATTTTATATTTTTATAATTTATTTTTTCAAACCAAAATTTATAAGTATTTTAATTTTTTAAAAAATAATTATATTCCTTTTATAAAGTTTAACAATCATAAAGCTTTGATTAATTTTTTTCATTTATTTGTTTTTATCTTAATAGTTATATAAAAAAATACTTATTTAAATATCATATGATCAAATTAAATATTTAAAAATATCATAGAAATTTAGGATATTATTTATTATGTTTTTAAACTTATTTATTTGATTTGAATATATTACATATTTATTTTGTGGCTTATTAATAATATTATAATATACAAGTTCATGTATATTTATAAATATATTTATACTAAATCCAAAAATTTGAAATAATATATCTAAATAACTGGTACTAGTATATATAATTTTTTTAAAAAAAATTAAAATATTATTTTGTACGATATTAATAACCTTGGTCTAGATTCCAACCTTCAAACTTTTAATGTCATCTATTAGGAGTATTATATGAATTAATTGAGTTAAAATTTGAATTTAATTTAAAATTTTTCTTAAAAATAAAATACCAAAATAGAATTTTGAATTTTATAAAATAAAATTTTTTTATTACATAAAATTAAGATTATAAATTTTTATTAAATTATAATTATTATACATATTAAATTAAATCTTTTTTGTGTAACACATTAAATTAAATCTTTTTTGTGTAACACATTAAATTAAATCTTAAAAGTAAGTGAATAAATAAAATTCAGTTGTGATAACCATTAAATAACGTTTCTTCAAATACCTATCATCAAACTTATCTAAATAAATTCAAATAAGTATTATTTATAAATTACATTAACCAATCAAAAACATTTTAAAAAAATATCAAATAAAAATATTTTAACAAAATGTCAAATATTTACATCAAATTTATAGTTACAATTAAATAAAAATTCATAGTATTAATTTCATATAATAAAAAATCAATGATTTGTTTCTTTAATTAAACTTGAGGATTTTTTTTAATATTATACTTTAATTTAAATTGTTAGATTCAAGTCCTTTAACCAAATTTGTCACAGAGACATTTGGTTGTTTTAATTTTACATCCAATTATTTCACAAATTAATGTTTTCAAGTGTACATAAAGCTATGCTTACATATGTATGCATGCTGAAATTCATGGATATTAATGAATAAGGTATGGAGTGGGAAGATTATTTTTTATCTTCAACCTCATTATATATATATATATATATATATATATAATTTTACAACATATATAAAAATTTGATAAAATTTGTTTATGTGACGGTTAGGTAAATAATTTCTTTGATAACATATAGGATAATAATAAATAATTATATTATATATTATCAAAATAATCAAATATAAAAAACTTTAAAACTAAATCATTAACTAATAATAAATATTTAAATATTAATTTAAAAACAGAAAAAATAATATATGATTATTTATTTTATTTAGTATTATTTAAATTTATTTAAAATATTCAAAATTTTTTAAATTAATAAGAGCATACATGAATTACTATTTTAAAATTTTGGTTTAAGGACTTAAAAATATCCATCTTAGTTCATTTTTTAAATTTCTAGTTTAATAAGTGGATAAAAACATCCATTTAAATAAATAGATAAAAACATATTCAATTATTTATATTTTAAAATACTTGATGTAGAATTAACAACATAATAGATTTTTGGTATTCTATTCCAATCCAAAACTCATTTCTTTATACCTTCCATTCCATATTTCTCCAAATTCTTTATTTAAAAGTAATTTTTTTCATTCATATATATTTTTTGCAAAACTCTATTTGTTCCCTTAAATTTCCTTATTCTTAATTTGTTTTGCTTTTTTCAATGATTTATAAGATCAATAAAAAAAAAATGGATCTTTTCCAAAAAAAAAAAAAGGAAGCATTTTTTTTTTTTGTTTTCGTATGTAATTTGTTTTTAAAAAGGTTTTCATTTATTTATTTTCATGAAATTTTTGGTTAACATATATCAGTTTTATTGCTCTTACGCCAAACTCTATTCTATTATGGTAATAAAATTTTAAATTGAAGTTTTCTAATCAATTTTTTTTTTTTTTGTGTGTAATGAATGAAACTTTCTGATCATGGGTGTATGTATGAATGAAAAAAATAAAATGTTTAGGAAATTGAGGAATAATTTAGAATCTAACGAATTTTTCTCAGTTCGACTTTTTAAATCATATTTTTATCTTAAATTTCAAACTCCTCCATTCTTTTGATTGGCTTCATTTGGCTTCATTATTAAATATCAATTGCATTTTATTTTAATTATAAGTTTTTCTTATAATTTCTTGGGATGTATAAATACTTACTATATTTGGATTTTATATAAACTTTTTTCTTATATAACAAATTTATCTTTTTTACCAATTAAGCAATCAAATTCATGAAATGAATTTAATTAAAAATTTCAATGTATTAAATATTTACTAATATACTTTTCTAAATTAAGATAGAGGTCAAAAAGTTATTTGAAAATTTTGTTCATAATTTATAATTTTTATTTTGGAAGTTTTATACTTTCAATTTATGAAATTAAAAATCAAATCAAAGATT
Organism: Durio zibethinus; assembly: GCF_047325235.1. Taxonomy (NCBI): domain Eukaryota; kingdom Viridiplantae; phylum Streptophyta; class Magnoliopsida; order Malvales; family Malvaceae; genus Durio; species Durio zibethinus. The sequence goes on from NC_143170.1 coordinate 24,613,944, forward strand.
TTAATATTAAATATATTAATTTAATAAAAACAAAAAAGAAGGAAGATACAAATATTTAGTCATAAAAACAAAATTTTGAATCTACAAAAATTTTATGTAGATTTTTAATGAATTAAATTAAATATTATTATAAATATAAAAATTTTCGTGCATTTGTGCGAGTAAAAAATTAATTTTTTTATATTATACTCATTTCTTGTCCATACAGATATTTCAAATTCATATTTATTTCTGTGAGTATTTAATGAATATGAAAAATCTTATAACCATAACTTAAAAAAAATAAAAATAAAATTTTTGAGTTTTTTTATCATACATATTCATATAATTTTTTATAAATATATATTTTTAAGTATAAATATATTAATTTTAATTAATTTAAAATAAAACTTATATTATTAAATAAAAACATTAATTTATTAAATATATATAAATATATATGTAGGGTAAAAGTACCAAACAAGTGCTTTATTACTCAATTTTGTACTGTATTCAATAAAAAATTTAAAATTATATCAATTTCTATTTTTATTTCTAAAATTTAATATCCATCCTTATCTTCATTGTAATAAAAAATCAAATTTCTCATCAAATTTGAATAAAATTGGTATTTCTACTAAAACTCTATGTTAAAAAAAAAAATTTGTTTTTTGCAAATTAATTTTAAAATGTGGCAATCAAATAACGGCAAATTACACTTGTCATCTGCAATAATTTATCAAATAATAACTTAATAACCAAACTTTTAAAAATTATCTATTTAATCCTCATAATTTAAGTCTGCACCAATTGTTATTACTACCATAATAACGTACATATTAGGGATCGCTTGATTCGACGTTTTCAAATGATTTTCCAATATTTACTTAAGAAATCAAATATATTTATATATTTAATGATAATAAATTGTTTCAATGTTTGGTTCGACCAATATATTATTAGGCATATTTGGTTGTAGTATTTGATTTCAAATGATATTTTTAGTAATAGTCATGATAATATGATAAATTTTTTAAAATAGCCAAGGATTAAATTTTGTTTATTTTTAAACATTTTGATTTTTTAAAAAAATAAAATTTTTTATTTTTTTAATTGAAACTTTACTACTTTATCCTTTTCTTTTTAAAAAATTTTAAATTTCAATTTTTACATTAAAATATTTAAAATTTAAATGTTAATTTATTTTTTAATTAAATATTAAATAATTATTTTATTTTATAAAAACTAAAAAAATAGATTATTTGATATTATATCTAATAAAAAGTACCATGACAAAAATAAATAAAAATTTAGATTTTAGCTTTATAATTTTTCCCCTACTATATTATTTTTAAAATTATTTTTGAACTGTAAAACAATTACAAACAAAAATTTTTATTAAATATTATTTAATTGTTTTAAAATTTGAAGTACCATAATAAATTTGTTTCAAAATTTAAGATGATTAAAATTACTTCAATTAAAAAAATGGATGATTCTAAACACAGCTCATTTTTTTTCCTTTACATTCTTTTTTTTTTTTTTAAAATTATTTCTAAATAAAATTATTTAATTACCTTTTATCTTTCCTCGTTACATCCCTTCCATTTTTAAGTTTTTGAATTGGGAACATTGTAAAGGAAAAATATGAATTGTTTCAAATAATTATAAACTCATTTACAAATTAATAGAAAAACTGCATATAAACTTTTAGATTTTTTATTGATTTCAAAGACTTGAGACAGAAACTTTTAAGTTTTCGAATATGCAAGTATGAAAGCTTTTAGATCTGCAGACATTTAAAAACAATCAAATTTGCATATTTGGAAGCAAGCAATCAAATTTGCATATTTGGAAGCAAGTTTTTGTCTATAAAATTAAAAAAAAAAACTAAAAATCCACATACATAATTTTTTTTATCAATTTATAAATAAGCTTATGATTATTTGAAATAATTCGAGTTTATTCTTTACAATGTTGTGATAATTTTTAAGCATATAAAAATTTTTTAACTAATTTTTTTAAACTTTAAATGTAATTTTTTTAATTTATTGGATATAAAAATTCGATAAATTATATAATTTATATATAATTTATTGAGTTTTCATATCTAATATATATTCCAAAATTTTAAAATTGAAATAAAAAATAATTAAATAATTTTATCTAAAGATATTAAAAAAAAAAGTGGGAACGGAAAGAATAGGATGATGTGCTTGCATCCACCTAAAAAATTGGGTAAATTTGAACCGACCATGTAAATTTACACCTTATTCTATTGAACTTATGGAACCTCCCAAGCGTGCAAAGCAGAAGCAGCTGGCAACAGCAGCAGCACACATTAGCCGCAATAAAGCTTGTTTTTATCCGCTACGATCATACTCGACTTGACCCCAGTTACCTACGCCATCCTCCATCCGTGGCTATGTCCAAAAACAATCAAGAACAAGATCATCTTGAATCTATTTTCAAGCAAAAACGGATCCTTCGCTCCAAAGTCCGCCAAGCCCTCAAGTCCATGGACCCCTCCCTCCCATCACAACAGGGTAACACCCATCGTTTTCATCCGCACTTCAATTTTATCAATGCACGGATATTGCGTTTTGAACCCAAATTTCTGCTTTTTTTAGATAATATATTTCAGAGTAGAGTTTTGGAAGCTCCATGGTTTAAATCAAGTAAGAGATTATTTGCCTATATAAGCTGCAGTTCTTAACAAGAAGTTGATACCTCAAAATTGTTGTCTCAAATTCTACACAATCCATCCACAGGTTTCTTTGTAAACAGCATTTTCAGCAATTGTGCATTTTACCTTTTTTTTTTTGGCATTTTGTGTAATCTATTTTTCGACTTCATGCTGGATGGTAGTATGCCGCAGACTGCAAAAAAAACTTTATGTTCCGCGTGTAGAGGACAAGAATAGTAACATGAGGATGTTCAATATCTCACGCATTTGATTTAGTTGCAAATTCGATGAACATTTTGGAACCGGCTTCAGTTGATGCTGATGGAAATGAACGTGAAGATGGTGTACTTGTTAATCTCCACATTCATTCATCCTTTTGCCTCTTTGTTTAAATAATTCTTTGCCACGTTGTTTTTCGCAAAGAATGTAATTGAGTTGAGTGAAATTAATACAGTGAGAAACTCGAGTGTAACTCGAAATTCAACTTGAACTTGATGGATTTTTAATTTTCAAACTCGAGTATAATTTGAGATAAAAATTGAACTACTCAAACTTGTTTGATTAAGATTTTCTTTTTGAATAAAAAACAAACGGATTCTCATGCTCAATTTTAAACTTGATTATTTGTATTCAAACTCTAATTGATATATATAAGAGTAAAATAATAATTTTAATTAAAATAAAAAATATATATTAAAATATAAAAGCTCTATTAGGCGTTGAAAGCTCTATTAGGCGTTGCAAGCACTAGTATATCATTTACACCCTATTTTTCACTACTTGCTTTATGCTTCCTAAAAAAGTTGCTTTTTAACTAGTAATTCTTTTGTATAATTCTTTAGTTGTTAATCTTCCCATCTTATGAAGCTTTTGCTGTTGTTAAGGGCATTTTTAGGTCAAAGTGGCAAAAGTATCTTTTTTTCCATTAGAGGCAGTCATCAGACAACTAGGGGTATTTATGACTTTTAGGTTAACCTTACATGTCAGATCGACCTAACATTTACATTGCCACTTCAGTTTGACCACTTCATTAACCTGCCCAAAGGATCTCCTTTTTATGTTGACTTGTCACTCTGTGTGGGTGATCAGTGTCCAAGTCAGCTTGGCTTGCCAGGTTATCCTGATTACATGATTGATCATGGGTAGCCTAAACTGTCCATAAACTCATTACCTTCAACTATAAATAAGGTAATCTAGGTATTATCTAGATAAATTATACATTTTTTTACTTTTTCTTTCTTTGATCAACTTCTGACTTGAGCATTAGAGCGTAAATGTTGAAAAAAATCCCATCCATTGCCTTTAACTACTTTTTTTTTTGCCTTTTATTTTCAAGGTTCATAAACTCATTACCTTCAACTATAAATAAGGTAATCTAGGTATTATCTAGATAAATTATACATTTTTTTACTTTTTCTTTCTTTGATCAACTTCTGACTTGAGCATTAGAGCGTAAATGTTGAAAAAAATCCCATCCATTGCCTTTAACTACTTTTTTTTTTTGCCTTTTATTTTCAAGGTTTTACCTTTTAGCTTGGAGCTCAGCACCAACATTTGGTGTGCTAGGTAGAGACTTCTATTATTTAGCCTAGCTAAACTCTTGCCACCCAAAAAGAGAGTTCTTCAATAAGGAGAACCAGTTACTCTAACTAAAAACCAAAACTCATACCTGCCAACATACTGACCTATGCCTACATAGGTAGGTCCTACAATGGAGCAATTACAAGCCTTGACCCAACAGTTACAATCCCTTAATGAGAGGATTCAAAACCTCAAACTTTCATAGACCTTCAAGGTACCCAACTTGATTACCCTTAAAAGATTGTTGGTTGAAAAGTAGCTGAGCTACGACAATGTTAAAGCTTCGTGGCCTCACGTAAAGAAGATCCCACTACTTCAGCTAGATATTATCGAACTTACACCTCAACACAAGCCACCACCATAAAATCTAAACAACTTGACCTAGAACCTTAGCTAAATAGAGACATGGAAGCTAGGATGTAGACCATGAAAAAGTTAAAAGAAAAGGTCATAACATTTGAGAACAAGTTTAAGTTCTTAGAGACCTCACCATTTATCGAGAAATTTGATAAAATAATTCCTTTAAAAGGATTCAAAATGTCGATGAAACTTATGATGGTACTTCTAACCCTTTCAATCATTAAAGCTTTATCAAACTAACATTATGATGCAGGGGGCGAACGAAGCTCTTATGTGCAAAGGACTAGTTGCCATACTTAGCTAAGTCTTAATATTGTAGTTTAAAACTGAGGTCCATCATGACCTTTAAAGAGTTTACTTATGCTTTTTTGTTCTGATTTGTGAGTAGCAGAAGAATAAAGAAAACTACTTTGAAATTAATGTCAATCTACCAAGGCAAAAATGAGTTTTTAAAAGACTATGTAACACATTTTAACACGAAAACCCTCAAAGTGAAAGATTTAGAATAAATCACCGTAATTGCCGCCCTGACTAGTGGATTCAATGAGAAAAAGTATCACTTGAAACTTACATTTTCCTTAGAACTGTCAAAGACATTGTTGATGTGTTATTTGTCACAAAAAAATACATAAATGCTAAAGCTACAATGACAAACCAAGGTGGAAAGGCTTATCCCTTTCCTTAGTGGCTGAGGTGAAAAGCTCATCCTCTTTCATTGGTTTAAAAAAAGTAAGAGAAATCTATGATCTTTCCCCAATAGAAAGACAACTGAAGTACTTTAGGGCTAGACTCTTGAGTAAACAAAAGAACTAAGCAGTATTGAGCACCTTAAGAAAGAGGATCCTAATGCATATAAAAAAGAACCTTGAGCTCAGATGACTAAAGTCACTAAAGCAAATTACAAAAAGAGATTTAACCCAAAGGTGCACTTTTCACCAAGACATCGACCATAATATAGAGAACTGTGTTGATATGAAAAATTAAACAGAGAGTATGATTAAAAAAGGTTAGTTGGACAGGTTTATGGATCAAACAAGATAGGGTTAGAGTAGGTTAGATTATAAAAGAGACAATCGAAGAGAAATGGCAAAAAGAGATAAAGAGAATAGACAAAAAAGGAATCAATGTGAAAAAAACTTGAGAAATGAATAGGAGAAAGATGAAGGTAGAGCTAAGATAACTGGCCTATTGCAGGTATCATTAATGTGATAATTGATGAAAGATTAACCTCAACTAAAAGAAAGTTCGACTAAAGGATGATTATGGCTATTAACTCTTCAGCTAAAAAAGAAAAAAGCTAAAAAGATGAGTCAATTTTCTTTAGCTTGAAAGATTTGGAAGGGATTCAGTACTTGCATGATGTTGTAATTATAGTCACTATTATAGTGTACAACCATGTGGTGAGAAGATTTATGTCCAGATCGATAGATCGATGCCTATCATTTTTAAAAATTTTTAAGAACATCTCAAAATTTAGATGGACACTTTAATGCCAAAAGGCATTTGAATAGCTCATAAAGTTTGTTTTCTCTTATTCTATTCTATCTAAGCTAAGGCTTGTCGAGATCATATATCTATATATTATCACAATCGACTAAACAATCAGCTCAATATTGGTTAAAGAAGAAAAAAAAAGAAAGAGGCTAGTATATTTTATGAGTAAGGTTCTGACATGGTTTGAAATAAATTATAACAGGATAGAGAAATTAGCTTACGCAGTTATCATGTCAACCAAAAAACTTAGGCCATACTTTCAAGCTCACATGATAAATGTTTTAATTGACCAGTCACTTTGGCAAATTCTATAAAAGCAAAAATTCTTAGGAAGATTGATTGAATAAATGTTAGAGCTTAATGACTACAACCTACACATACTCCCTAGGTCAGCCTTGAAATCACAGGTCTGAGTAGATTTTGTCATTGAATACACTTTAGCTCAAATCGATGAACAGCCTTAGATGGCTGATAAGGTCAAGAAAAAAAAATGTGTAAGCTTTTTGTTGAGGGTCACCACTAATAAAAGAAATGGGGTTGGTCTAATCTTGATCAGCCAGAAGATTTACAATTTTAATACATTTTGAAGTTTGAACTTAAAGCTTTGAATAATGAAGCTGAATATGAGGCACTAATTATTGAATTAAGATTAGTAGCAAAGTTAAATGTAAACATTATTGTGTATAATGACTCTTAGCTTGTGATCGACCAGATAAATGTAAAGTTCAAAACCCCAAAAAAGGAATAAAAAAGTATCTAGATAAGACATTGGCTCACTTGGTTGCGTTTTCAAAGGTTGAAGTCAAAAAAATATCGAGGTTGAAAAACACTTTGGTTGATTTGCTATCCAAACTAGCCTCTAGAATAGCAACTGATAGCTCATCCAACATTCTGGTAGAAGAGCTAGTAGGAAAAAACATTGATAAAAAACTGGTTGACCATATTAAAAACAAAGAGTCATGGATGACACTAATCTGAGCATATCTAACGAATGAAGAATAGTTTGATGACAAAATTAAAGCTAAGGCTCTAATGAGAAAAACTCTTCGATATACCATGATCAATTAAAAATTATACAAAAGATCTTTTAATTTGCTTTACTTCAGATGCTTAGACGAAAAAGAGGCAAATTATATACTTAAAAAAATTTATGAGGAGATCTATGGCAATCACATCAGATCTTAGCCACTTGCATAAAAGTGTTTTCAGACAAGGTTACTACTAGCCTACCATTAGGAAAGATGCAGCTGACCTGGTAAAGAGATGTGAAAGATGCCAAAGATTTGCATACACACAACATCTCCTATCAACTGAGCTGACCTCTATTATTAATCCTTGGCTTTTTATGCAATGAAAAATGGATGTACTCAATTTTTTCACCCTGACTTGGGGCAGATAAGATTTGTTTTAGTAGCAGTTGATTATTTTATGAAGTGGCTCGAAGCTGAGGCTCTAGCTGCCATAATTAAATCTCAAGTTGAAAAATTTATCTAGAGGAACATAATTTGCAAATTTAGCCTACTTCAGTCCATAATAATAGATAATGAAAAATAGTTCGATAATTTGAGATTCAAAGAATGGTGTTTCAACCTTCACATCAACTCGAGGTTTACCTTAGTTGCACATCCTCAATCTAATGGCCAAGTTGAAGCAGTCAATAAGATTATACTAGAAACCTTTAAGAAAAGATTAAACAAAACTAAAGACAAGTAGGTTGATGAATTGCTCAGTGTACTATAAGCTCTTAGGATGACTATTAAGGTCTCTACAAGAGAGATTCTTTTTAATTTAGCTTTTTGAGGTCATGATATTTGTGGAGATCAATTTTTTGAGCCTTCAAGTTGAGCTCGAATATGAAGAAAAGAACGAAGAGGCCCTTAAATCCAATTTAAACTTCACTAAATAACAAAAAAGATGTAGCCCTAACCAAAATAGTAGCTTATCAGTGAAAAGTATCTAATTTTTACAATAAAAAGATCCGACATAAGAATATCAAGAATGACGACTTGGTACTTAAAAATATAGAAGCCTTATAAGTTGATGACCGAGGTAGAAAACTGAGCCCAAATTATGAAAGCCCTTATGTAGTTAAGAAAGTCATCCATGACTGGACCTACAAGTTATAGGATATGAATGGTAACCCCATACCAAGGATATGAAATATGGATAACCTTAAAATTTACTATCAATAAAAGGATGTAAAGCCTAGCTTAGTAGAGCTGAGCTCTAACTTATACAATGAAATTTCAAAGTTGAATAAAAGTTTTGATCTCTCAGACTATACTTGGTGTATGATGAAACCTAGGCTTGAACATTAACGGAGCTCACACTTGCATAAACTAAAGCTAAGCCTAAGATAATTAGGTACAATTTCATATGACCTATTAACAAAGTATGAAGCCGAAGTTTTAAGCCTAAAATTAGTAAAAGATTATATAGCATGTTAAGGTCCAAAATCGATTATGACGGATAGATTTAAAAAATAAAGTAACAACTTCGATCGTCATCTTACACTGAGCTAAAACTTGGATAGATTTAAGAATTATGTGTAATGGATTTTCAAGTTAATTTAATAAATTCTTAAGTTAATTTATTAAATTATATTGATCAGTTTGTCTTAACGTTTTAATAAGAAACAAAAAGTTGAGCTAAAACTTGGACAAAAGTTTATTTCATTAATGACTAAAAAGTTGACAAAGATTTTGTTAAGTAACCTTTACATTGATAAAAGTTTCATAGAGTGGTTTTTACAAAATCTGATATAAGACCTTTATAAAAAAAAATCCAATCTCGAGTTTTAAAAAAAATATCAAAACAAAAATAAAGAGAGAGAACTCTCTTAAATGTCCTCAACATCTTCCTCTGCTCTTCAGTGGGTGTCTAAACCTTATAGCTCTAGCTTTTTCTTTAAAAATAGTATTAACCTTGGCTCGAGCTCGAAATTCTTTTCATCTTCAACGATTTTAGTAGCAGGGGCTAGTTGAGACTTGATATTGTCAAGCCTGACATAAAAAAATTGAGGTTCAGCTCAAAAAAATGAAACTAAATCTCTTCTTTTACCAAGTTGAAAGCATAAAAAACCTGACCTTGAGCAAATTCTGTATGCATGTCATAGAACTCGAGGGATTCCACAAGCTTCTCCACCATCTATTACCTATTTTTCATCTCATCCTTCAACTTTGAATTCAACCTTGCCACCTTGGTTAGAGCATCATTAAGTTTGAAGTTAGCCTGTTGTTAAAGTGACTCAACTGTGGCATTTTACATAAACATCATTAAATTTAACAATTAAGTCTTTCATTTTCTTGCTGATTTAATCCTTATCTTTCTTGACATCACCTAAAGCTAACTTAGTCCTTTTATGGGCCTCTTGGGACTTGTGTAGATCTTGAATATAATCTTTTAGATCTTGATTAGTCTTATAGTAATGCACGAGGGTTCGATAAACATTGAATAGACCTAGTCTTGAGGTGTGAGATACAGTAGATGGGAGCTATTCAAAGGTTGCATAAAACAATAACCAAGCTTAAATTTATGGAAAAAATAGATATCTAAATGAAGAAAAAAATAGATTGAACTAAAAAATACTGACCTCTTTTAGTAAGGGTCACCTTGGTGGTCTTTCTAACCACCTAAGATCCATAAAAGTGTTTTTAGTAGAGTCAAACTCTATGTTTATTGCCATTTGCTCCAAGATGGGTTGCAATCTGGTGCTCAGATCAGTAAGATATGCCTCAATCCTTTGCTTCTTCAAGGCTTTTTTTTTTAGTTGTTTGTTTTTGCCTTTTTTGATGTACAATCAGGTTGAAAGGAGGCTAAGGAAGAGCAGGGTTGATTATTTTTACTCCCCTCAATGGAGCCTGTCATAACGTCTAGATTTGAGGATCTATCGCTCGATATTGGCTTGAGGGAGTCGTCACCAATCTTTTTTGTTTAGGTGCGATTGGCCACCTAAGGAATCTATCTTTTCAAAGAACATCTAAGCTTCACTAAGGGTCCCTAAAAGAGTAAGTTCAGATCTATTAACCAGAATGGGGTTCGAAAGTTCGGTTATGAGTGAAGAGAGTTATAGCACCTCACATCACCCATCGAAAGATAGTACCAGTTTAATTTCGTGTTATCCAATAAACCTTAAAAATTTTATCAAGTAATTAATTATTGAAAATTATTCTTAATTAACTTGTATACTTTTGACAGAAAATTAAGAAAGTTTTCTCACCTCAAGAGTATGCAAGAAAACTACTGTTTCATTTGCAGATGCTCCATCATCAGATGATTTAACATTAAAAATTTTTCAAAAAGAGAAAGGAATGATGATTTGACTTTCGATATAGATCCTTTTCTTTTCATTTTAAAAGACTCATTGCTTTTGTACAAGGAAAATTGATACTTTCAACTTTTTCTTAAAGCATTTGGATATTTTTATTTTAAGAAAAATTGATACTTTCAACTTTTTCGTAAAACATTTGGAGATTTTTATTTTAAGAAAAATTGATACTTTTAATTTTTTCTTAAAATGTTTTTCTTGATAATTTTTTTATTTTTAAAAAAAATTGGTACTTTCAACTTTTCCTTGAAATATTTTTTTTTCTAAAATTTTAATTTCAAGAACAATTGATACTTTCAATTTTTCCTAAAAATACTTTTCTTGATAATTTTTATTTTAGAAATTTTATTTTTTTAAAAAATTAATACTTTCAACTTTTTCTTAAAAATATATATTTTTTAAACCTTTTTATTTTTAAGGAAAATTGATACTTTCAACTTTTCTTCAAAAATATATTTTTTAAAATTTTATTTTCTAAGAAAATTGATATTTTCAACTTTTCCTCAAAAATATTTTTTTGAAATTTTATTTTAGAAAAATCATTAAAAGAATAATAAAATAAAATAAAATTAAAATTAAAAAAATTAAAGAATATCAAATAATTCTAATTTAAAAATAATAATAATAAATAAATAAATAAATTTTGACGCGGCTCGGCTTAGCGGCTGAAACGGCTTGGCTTGAGACAAAGACTGGTTTAGCTTCTTGGCCAATTGAGGTACACCACAACGATCAGCTAGACCATTATATACTCGATGACTGCGGGAAACTTTTCCTCTGCCACAATGGCATCCTTGATACTTCAGTTGAGTAAAATATCCTTCTAACTACAATTCACAACACCTATGTAACCAAGTCGAAGAGGAATCACTTTTCCAAGCAACAAGTTACGAGCATCTGTACCTCTGTCCATTATATCCAACTTTATAATAACACCAATGGTTCTATAACCATCAGGATCAGCATTTCATAATCATTGTTCTAATTTGAGCTTCAATATCAGAGGGTTGGTCACCCACATGAACCTTTGTGATTCCAGAAAGATCCACAAGAGTAATATCAAGAACATTTGGTGAGAAAATCTTAAGTCGAATCTGCTTGTTAGAGACATCTTTGCTTCATTGGCTTACTTGTGGATCGTGGCCTAACTTCAACCTTGTCCGAGAATCACAACGTGGCATGCGGGAATGTTGCATTGCCATGCTGTTCGTTGAAGGTCCTGATGACCGAGAGGCATTAGCTTATGCCTGGAGAATGACAGGCACTCCACGCCTAAAACTAATCGCAGTGCGATTTCTTCAAGGAAAAGACGTTTCTGAGTTGACCGAGAGCGTTGAAGAAGATGATGAATCAGGGATTTTCACAGCCATGTTTGAGAGAGAAGCAGAAGCAGCTTGATGATGATTATTTAAACGAGTTCAGGTTCAGGACAATGCACGACCAATCCATAGCTTACATCGAGAAACAAGTTAACAGTGGAGACCAGATTATATCGACCATAACTTCTATTTACAATGATTTCGATTTGTACGTGGTAGGAAGAGGACATGATAGAACATCTCCATTGACATCAGGCTTTCAAACTGGAGTGATTTCCCGGAGTTGGGACCCTTTGGGGAGACATTAGTATATTCGGATTTGGAATCACTAGCCTCGATTTTGGTTGTGCAGCAATCTGCTCCTATCCCTAATTTTTTGTGTGTTTTTTCCTCCATTTTTTGTGTTTCTCTTTTTTTGTTCTCTCTTTTTTTTTTTTTTTTGTGTTTGTTCCACCATTTATTTATAGGGATTGATCAGAGGAGTTTCTGATCAATCCCAATTCCTTCTTGTGATTGAGATTCAATCTTTGAATCCAATCCAAACTCTACCAGCCCAGTTTTATGCAAACTCAAACACCTTTTTTCATTTTTCATTTTTATTACTTTTTAATTTTTAATTTCCAGAGTTGATCTTATAGACCCTCAGACAGATTGGGGTGTCTACAGAGCCCTAAGTTGAATGTGAGCTTTACCTCCCTTCTTGGACTTTGAGGTGTGAAGGAGGCATGTGAACTCGAAATCTCCTACTTGAGATAAAAGTTTGTAAGAAAATTGAACCAAGTGTTAGAAAATTTTTTTAGAACATACATCGTGTGAAGTTACCTTAGACCTAGCCCAATACTGACCTTCTTGATAACAAAAAAGGAGGTCAACTTTTTTGCATTTAGAGCCCATTGCTCCCTCTAGAATAGGTTTATTATTGCATCCCGAGCTTTCAATTACGTGGCCATAAAAAAACCAACTTGGTTGTCTAAAAAAATCTTAGGTTCATTGTTTATTTCCTACACATCGGGCTTTCCCTAGTCATCCTTCCTTTCTATATATAGAAAGAGCAGCTTTTAGCCTTTTATTGAGCTTCAATAATCAACAAAGATTTTTTTGTGAGTTGAGCTATTACATAGAATCAACTATTATCACGGGGATGCTTTTTAACTATAAAAAATTCTTTAAACAAAGGAATTGTAGGATATAACTTTAAACTCGTTAAAGAATTATAAAACCTATAATGTACCAAAAAGAATTTGGGGCATGCTAAGTGATAGATAAATTATAAAAAAGAAGAAAGTAAACAACGAAAAAATGTCAATGAAACCTTAGACCGACCATTATGAACTCCCAGTACACCCAAATCTTGTTGATGTTCAAAAGAGTAATGACTTGATCATTGGTAGTTAGTGGTATTATATTATACGCCATTTTAGAAAGATCAAATTTGACGTTCAAACCATGAGAATGATGCACTAAACACATATTAGGATAGTCCTTGAGATTAGCCCTGCCTTTTGAGCTTTGCATCACGTCCTTTGAAGTTATGCCTAAGTTGTAAAGGATGTAAAAAGAGACAAGTCAGAAGCATCACCACTTGAGGTGACCTCTTTCTCGCTTTCACTTCCCCTCTTCTCAACCTGATTGGCCCTTTTAGCCTATTCATCTACAACTTACTTATCCTTAAAAGTTTTATTGTCGGATGACTCATCTTTCGAAGAGGTGGAGATGCCAACTTTTGAATAGAAATAAAGACATGAATCTTCTTCATTTAAAAAAAGAAGAAGAAAAAAAATGAACAAGAGATAGAAAACTCCTCGAACTTAGAAGCCAAACTAGGATAAGAACCTAAGATTGTCCTAGATAGATGTCGAAAAAAGATCAAAACAAAAACTTAAAGATGAGAAGATGCAATAGAAGAAGAAAGATGAAGGATAGAAGAATAAATGTGAGGGTAAGAATGAGGTGGAACTAAAGAAAAAAGGTGAAACGGATGAGCCAGATTGACCTCCAACATTAAGGTTGAGGGATTTTGAAGATTGTGGTCTTTACAGTAAGAAGCTTATCCACTCTATGAAATACCTTCTTTCTTCTGGCAAGAACATTGTTTTCAATTCATTGTTGATCAGTAACTGCCATTGGATTCAACAAAAAAAAAGCTTAGATATAATCTATTTCTGTAATTGCATAAGGGATTTCATCATTTAAACCCTGGTGACCAAGCCTAACTTCCTCTTAGCTCTACCTTAAAACTCTTTAAACTTGAATTAGAAGACATAATTAAAGAAAAAAAAACGTATCAAACTAAGTGAAGATAAAAAGGTTAGTTGAAAGAAAATCAGAAAGTTTGGAGATCGGTAAAAAATGGGTTGACATAAGAGTAAAAAGGCTATAAATTCAGTTAAAAGGCCCTTTATATAGTTAATAGATGGATTAGATGAATGGCTTAGATCGTGCCATGTGTCCAAAGTGGTTACTGATAAAGACTCTTGGCATTCCTAGCTTTGAGTTTTGTTGCCTAATTTTTTTTCTCCTTATTAAATGTCATTTTCAAATAACGAAAGGACAAATCGATCATTTCACCTAGTCACATCGACCAAACACTTGAGACACATCAAGTCAACTGTGTGTCAAGTTAAAGAACTAAATTTCAAAACAAAAAAAAGGTATAAGTCTCACATCGACCTAAACAACAATGGATCACTAGGTCATGATTGAATATAGTACCTCTTGATGCATCAATCACAATGGCAATCATACATAAATTGGCTTGGTGTGACCCTTATCCACTTCAGCTCCCATGATCACTCACCTTGATGACTTTAGCTTGGGTTGACAAGATGCAAATTTCAAAGCCCTCGTTCAAAGTTAAGCTCAGTACTATCAAGCACACTTCAAGTCAGTACAAAACAAAGAAAGCTAAACTATACTCGACAGCTGACACTTAGACTGCTAAGTGAGGGGATAGAATGTTAGAAGCATTTTTAGGTCCAAAGGACAAATTTGTCTTTTTCCCATTAGAGGTAGCCAACAGACAACTAGGGGTATTTATTACTTTTAGGCTAACCTAACTTGTCCGATTGACTTGACATTTGCATTGCCATGTTAGCTTGGCACCTCAACAACTTGCCCAAATGATCCCCCTTTTATGCTAATTGTCACTCCTTGAGTGGGTGATCAGCGTCTAAGTCAACTCAACCTACTAGATCATCTTGGCTATAGGACTGACCATAGGTAGCCTAAATTGGCTCAAAACCCCTAACCTTCAACTACAAATAGGGTCATCAAGGTATTATCTAGATATATCATACACTCTTTTACTTTTTACTCTTTCCTTCCTATTTTCTTCCTTGACCGACCTTTGACTTGAGTGTCAGAGCGCAAACACTAAAAACTCTCTTAGCCTTTGCTTTTAACCACTCTTTTTCTTTGTCTTGTATTATTAGAATTTTATCCCTCAACTTGAAGCTCAGCACCAACACCTGCGATCATTGAAGAATTCTCTAGTTCTTTTGTAATGTCTTTTTTGCTACAAAAACAGTAGTAAAAATTGTGAGATAACTTCCTTTCTCCCTTTTCTCTAATCTAGGTTTCACCAAATCATTCTCTCGATTTTAGATAAAACAATTATTGATGTTAATTTTGTATGTTTTTCATCTGATTTTAGGTCGTGCATTTGATATGTTCTTCAGGATTGTAAATTAGTTGGATGCTGTTTGTTTCTATTTTTGCTTTTATATTTACTTTTTCTAAAATTGAATATTTCTTGATGCAATGATGCATGGCTTATCTTGGTTAATAAACCCATCATCTAATATCTATAGGAATTACTTTTTGTGGAAATTTATGTTGTTCGTAAACAATTCTGGACCAACTAGTTCCGAGACAGGTATGTGTTGTATGTGCTTATGTGTGGGGTTGCACCCTTGTCATTGCATTGGTTTGTCAGTGTAATGCAATATCATAGCAAGAGTCCTCACTCAAACTCTCTCTTGCTAATTTCTGCTTTGTTCTTGTTGACATATGCGATCGAAATTAAAAGGATATTATGATACTTTCTTGAAGAACTACAAAGAACTTGCTAAGGAAAGGAACTGAAAGCAACGACTTTTTGCCATATGCTAGTTTTGTTTCTTGGTCATTCTGATCAGCTCATTTAGTTTTTCTGATTCTTCTCTTCAACAATTTCTCTGTTTTTGCATTTCACTGTCTTATTCCGTGCAGATAATGGATGAAAAGTTATACCAGTCACTCCAAATGATGTACTGGTGGATGCTCTAGTTTCTCCATCTGGTGTGATTCCCATGAACTCAGCTGCCTTGGAGAGGTATTGTTTTTGTCTCTCTCTGACATGAGTTTTTGTAATTTCTCCTGTCATTTAACTAATATAACCCTTGCAGAACGAAGCTTTAATGTTGCACCTCATGAGTGCTTTCTCCAGTAGGCATCTCCAAAAAATGCAGTTTGGATTTTGAGAGGCTTGTCTCTTCCACGATGTTTGAAATGCAAGGGGCTTGTGTTATTGAAGAACGGGATACTTCTCCTGTGCCAATTTTCAGAGGCCATGACTTCTTGTCCACCGGTCAATAGTCTTGACCTTTGCCTACCGCAAGCAAAGCTATAATTGGTATGGATTCTAGATAAATTTGTAATATTATATTTGACTGGGATTGATATACGAAAAAATGTTGCAAATTCTTATTGAAATAAATTCTTTACCCCAGTTTGTTCTGGGATTCTTAGATTTTGCTTAAAAATAAAATATTGGAATTTCTAATATTTTTTCTGCATCATTTGATAGTACCATATTGTAAGCTTCTTACGACATATATTTGATTTAAAATAGTGTGTTCTCATTGGGTGCTACCAAACCCGTAGTTCTTAACCCTTGTCATAATACGAGAATCAATTGACTTGTTCAGTTCCATGTGTCCCTGGTTATACCTTGGAACCTAACTTGAAAATGATATGCCTATGTGACGAATTGAGAGTCAGTGTGATTCGTTGATACTAGTTTCTTTTTGCTCAAATAGGGTTGTAGACTTCTCGAAGGGGCTAGTTTGCGTTTTTTTTCACGTAAGTTTAGCTTTTGAAGTCGCACAAAGATTGAAGTTTGGTTATGAGTTGCTATCTTGATACGATGCCAAAACCATTATGAGAATGAATACATAGGCACCCGAATACATTATGTTAGAATTATTTTCAAAATAAGTGAAAAAATAACTTTGAACAATTTTCAAAATAAGTGAGAATAATTAAATAAGCTATAAAATAACTCAAGTAAAGTTTCATGATAACAAAGAACTTGAGAAAGAAGACTTGTATTAATAGCTCTCGGTTGCTATGCTTAGTGGAATTGATTGCTATAAGCTGGCCATAATGAGCAGTCAATTGCCAATGCTAAAGCAGTCGACTGTCACGCACTTCAAATATGTACCAAAGTCTCAATATGTTTTGGTTTTAAAGTTAAAAAGAAACAGTTAATTTTTTATCTTTAAGACAATCGACTGTTATGATTGAAAATCAAGTCAATTAACTACTTAACCTAAAGACAATCGATTGCTTGATACATGGAGGTTTTTTAGAAGACACAATGGCAGTCGATTGCTATAAGCTAGAATGACTGCTCTTAAGACTGAAACATTTTTTATTCTCATAAAAATCGACTGCTCCCAAATCGGAAGCATTCTGAAATTCAAGAAAGTCGACTGCCGTGATGAACGAAGCCTACCGTGATGAAGGAAGCCTACCGGAACTAACATTTACAAAGCAGCAGAGCAGTTGATTGCCCAAGATGTGGGGTCGACTGCCCTAAACTAATAGTTATATCTTTCAATGTTTGAAACCAAAAAAAAAATATCTTTCAATGTTTCATTTCAAATGATATGTGATCATTCACCAATTAATTATTCATTTGAATAATTGTCTGTATTCATACATAGGGGTGTATTCCTAATAAAGTAACATGATTCGTGGATTAAACAACACAATTAAAGAGACATAATCACTTGAATTAAATCTCTATAAATAGAGAAGTATAGAACACATTTGAAATACAATTCATATCTTAATAATTCTTCTATCTCAGTCTCAAATTAGAAAAAAATCATTTAAATTTAGTTTGCTGCAAAAAATTTAGCCTAAAGCTAATACTTTCGGTCCTCTCTAAAGTTGTTTAGTGATAGAATTTCATTAATACAAAATCTATAATCTATAATTATATATTAAAATTTAAAAGTATCCCTAAAAAATTAGTTATTTGACACCTGTTAATATTTTAAATTTATTATTTTACCCATTAATTAGTCTAGTTATTACATTGAATCCATGTAGGTTTTAGAATATCATTGGTAGTTTACGTTATGTTTTGATAAATATTAATAAAAAAAAGGAAATGAAAGGAAAAGAAAGTTTTTTAAAGGAAAGAAAATGATACATGTAATTTTTGTTTGGATAATTAAAATTAATAAAGGAAAGGAAAGTAAAGGAATTCTAACAACCATTGTTTAAATAAAGAGTGAAAAAAAAATGATTCATTATAATAATTTTTTTCAATTATAATCTTTCATTGTCTATGATTTTAGAGCACTTTTGGATCATGATATGTTTGTTATTTCTTCTGACCTCACAATTGTTGTTATATCAATGGTTTTTAATCAAGTGAAACAGGAATATGTTTTATAAATATGCATTGATGAATTTTGAACTAGTCTAACATCCCATAAACCTAAAAAATATATTTATTTATATTCAACCATTCATCAAAATCGAATCATCAAAAAATTATGAAAAATTTTTGTATTGGAAGATATATAAGAAACTTACTTAAAAAAAAATGGTTTTGAAAAAAATTATAAGATGATTGTAATCTGTTTAGATTTTTTTAATTAAGTTTTTAGTATTAATAAAAAGATGGACATAATAGTTTTTTATAAAAAATTTTTTTTCAACTTTTCTTTCCCTAGCTTTTCCTCCAAATTGGGATATTAAAAAAAATTAGATTTACAAGAAAAGCCAAAGGTTATTTGGTTTTCAGCTCTTTTCTTTTCTTTAAATTAAATATTTATCCAAACAAGAAAAGAGGTGTTTTGTTTCCTTTATTTTTCTTTACTTTCTTTTTCTTTATTTCCTTTCAATCTAAACACACTGTTAGTGATTAATGTTGGTATATTAAATATTTTTAAATTAAAATTTATATAAAAATTTAAAAATTACATGAAAAAAATAAAAATAAAAAGCATATTAAATTAAAAAACACAAATTTTGATAAAAAATTACTTTAAAAATAAAAATAAAAAACTCAATAACATCAATAAAAAATGCAAAGATTTTTTTTTAGATAAGTAGCTTTTTCATTGTCTATGAAGTAGTAAAGTTTTTTTAAAAAAACTTTTTTACTCCACAAATTTCATATTTAAAATTTCTAAAAAAATCTAGAATTTTCTTCATCAGGAGGAACATGCCACCTAAAAAAAGAAAAAGAACATTAAAAATAAAAGACAACATCTGATTTCTTTTAATTCAAAAAAATTAATTTTTAAAAATTTAAGCAATACAAGCTACTAGCAACAAAATCAATAAACACAAGTAACAATAAAAGAAAATCCCAAAAACAATTTTAGATCTGAAATTTTTGGAATTTTATATTTATATATAAAAGAATCAAAAAAATTTCTCACACATGCAACAACCCCATCGACACAATCAACTAATAAACACTAAAAATCAACCCAAAAAAAATAGAGAACTTAGATTTGAAAATTTTTATAATATATTTTGATTTTTAAAAAAATCAAACAAAAAATATGAAACCATAAAACAACAAGAAACCTCTAGCGGCTAATGACTGATGCAGGTGGAGGTGGTGGTAAAGTTGAGGTTTTTGGTTTTTTACAAAATGTGAAATTTTTAGTAAAAGATAATAAAAAAATAAAATAAGGTAAAAAAGAGAGTAAAGAAAGAAGGATAAAAAAAACAACCATCAACTAATTCACGTCGCAAGTTGTGATCAGATGCGGTGTTTTTTTTTAGCCGTTGGTCAGATGTGGTGTCTATGATAAATTTTAGAGAGAGGAACGATTAGAGGAAAAAATAAAAAGAAGAGTAAGATTAAGCTCATTCAATATTTTTCTTTTTCTACATTGAAAAGGTAAATAAGGCAAATAAGGTAGGATATCATGAGTTGTTCTGTCTAATAAAATGATATTTTATAATTAAAATAATAAAACTATTTTTATATTAAATATTAAATAATATAATGACATTCTCGATTAGATTTGGGTTTTGGCTTAAAATTTTGAGTCAAGTCCAAGAAATAATTTGTTTTGGATTGTGGATAGAAAAAAAAAAAAAATTCATATCCAAGTAAGATTTTTTATTTTTCCCAGTAGAGCAATGCTCATTTTTTTAAAGAGAGTTAGATCATTTTAAAGGTATAATTTTTTATTTTTAGTTTTATTTGATTATTATTTATTATATCTCATTGGATTTTATAATTTAAATTTTATTAGATTTACCAAATAAAAGTGGAAATTAACAAAAAACAATAACTTTGAAAATTTCTTAATAATATAAATTTTTAAAAAATTAGTTGGGAAGTTTTTTAAAAAGAAATTAAAATGAGAAATAATACAATTGGAAGAGGCCTAAGAATTGTTCCAACACATTAGTCAATTTTAAAATATTAATAAAGCAAAATATCGAAAAAGTAAAAATAAAAATATTAAATAAGATAAAATATACAAAAAGTTAAAAAGACGATAATACAAATGATATGAAATAATTTAAAAAAATGCAAATGACAACTTTTTTAAAAATAAAAATTCTTAAGTTAAGAGATATTTGAAAAATTCTATCAATGTTCGGAGTGAATTTAAAAATATTTTATTTTTATTAAATAAAATCAACAAATATCAACATACAAAATAAAGAGATAATAAAAAAATAAATACAAATTATAAAAATAATGTATTTAAATTTCAAGTGCTAAGTATGATCATTACATTTCATTTAATATTATATTACTCTAATTAATTTTTGCTATATAAATATTGATCCCGTGCGAAGGAGAGCTTTCACACTAACGAATTCTAACAAGGTTTTCATTGTATCTCTTTGACAATTTTGATTATTCTTGTTAAAGGAAAGTAACTCCTAAATCAAGCCTAGAAGAATTCATCTCTCAATCGCTTCTCCAACATCAACAACTATTTCAACAACGCGTTATTGCGTGATTGGTTAACTGATATTAGTGTCCGAACAAAAAAATATACAATTGCATTCAGTTTGACAGAGTCAAGCTGAAATTTGTCCACTTGTTGCCCGCAAATACCACGAAGCTCTTAGCATCATCAGAAAGTCGCAGCTCAAAGACTTTGTCTTCCCTGCCCCTTTTAGTCATTTACATTTAGATTAGGTGTTGATTTTCTCCATGGGTCACTCTCTTTGTTCAAATCTCTCTCTTTGGTCTACTCGTTTCGTTACCTCTGCCGTGTGACCATGTCTTAATTGTAGCTAGGTGTAAACATGCCCCTAACTAACATCCACCAATTTTGTTTTTATGGCATTATTTTACTGTTGACCTTTTAAGAGTTAAGACTATTAAGAGATACATAAATTGATCCATTGTTAACCTTCACTACCTGTACTTTAAAGAAGAGAAATCCATGTCTGCCATGGGTTCCTTATCGAGCTTGCCATTCTACCTTCTATGTTGCCTTCATGTTTTCTGGCTTCTACTTCTACCTTCCCATTCAGCTGACCCCGCTCCATTACAGGACTTCTGTGTAGCAAACGTGACTGCCTCTATATCTGTTAATGGTTTCCCTTGCAAACAAGCATCCGAAGTAACTTCTGATGACTTTTTCTTTGACGGCTTCACCAAGGAAGGTAACACAACAAGTATCTTCGCATCCGCCCTCACACCTGGAAATGTCCTCACATTCCCAGGGCTGAATACTCTCGGAATTTCGATGAACCGGGTAGACTTTGCCCCTGGTGGACTCAATCCGCCTCATTTGCACCCTCGTGCAAGCGAGACGGGTGTGGTGATTAAAGGCAAGCTCCTGGTAGGTTTTGTGACAAGTAACAATGTTTTTTACTCCAAAGTCTTGACTGCCGGGCAGATGTTTGTCATCCCTCAGGGACTTGTGCATTTCCAACTTAATGTTGGAGAAGGAAAGGCACTGGCTTTCACGGCTTTCAACAGCCACTTGCCCGGTGCTGTGGTCGTTCCCATAAATCTCTTTGCTTCTTCGATACCAAATGAAGTCTTGACCAAGACCTTCCAAGTGGATGCGGGTGTTGTCAATACCATAAAATCCAAGTTCAAATCGTAAGAAATTGGAAGATCCTGCCCTGCCACTTGAATTTGCCTAGATATGTATCTGTTACCATATGCCATTTATCTGTCATTTATTTTCTGTTTTTTCTTTTTATTATTTTTTGTTATGTTTTTTTATAGTGATGATTGAATGAGTCAATGAAACTGAAACATGTTAAAGTACAAATATTAAAAATCTAAAATTTAATTCAATTAATTTGTATAATCATAATCATAATTACCTTTAAAAAATATCTAACTGAAAATCAAATTTTAATATCTATAATCCCTTCTTCCATCTTCAAATTGTGATCTATTTTATATAAAAAAGTACAAAAACTAAGATCCTATTTGGATTTCACCACACTGATTAAACTCATTGCATTTTCAATTGAATCTAAATATCAACTCTAATGAGATTAAGTCAGCATAAATTTTTCATTAAAATTTTTTTAATCACAGCTAAAATAACTTTTTTTTTCAATCACAGCTACAGTATTTTTAATTATTTTTTTCAATCTTATCGCAGTCAATCTCACTGTCCATCCAAATAGAGCCTAAGGTGCAATACCATTAAAGGTCATTCTAATGGCTCGGGTCAGGATCCATTTGATTTGGCTTCATACTGATGAATAAGTTCCCTTACCATCATAATTACCAGGTCCTTCATCAGAATTTTCATTAAGCAAATATAGCCAAAATAAAGATGTATCTTCAGAGAGGGATTGGCAACAGTCCGAGCAGGAGGACCAGAATAAGATTTCTAAATAGATATATATAGACAGCACAACCCTAAGAAAAAGATGGCATAGAAAACTTTTAGTAACTGATACAATGGAGTTCTCTGTAGCTAGTCAGATGAACATGCATAAATGATCAGATGCATTTTCTACAAGATAATATGATATTACTAATTTAAGAATAGTAAGACATTTACGAAACCCATTTCTGCAACAGATTTAACAAATAACAAATTTGCCCTTTGATCTAAAGACGACAAACAGATCACTCTTGCTGCTTTGAATGCCAACAAGGATCTCCAAATTATGTAGCCCTTCCAAAAGTTCCACCAACATGCATATGCGGCCAAGGGTTTAAATTGAGATTTTTTGTCACGCCGTATTTATTGCATTTGCAAATATAGCAAATATAATTGCAATTATTGCAGTTGTGTGTTTTTTTTTTTTAAATTTTGCACAATTTATTATAAAATATAATAAATATAATCATAAAAATTTTTATTTTATGATATTTAAAATAATTTATGACACTTTATGTTTTTTATTATCTTAAAAAATTATTTACAATTTGTTTTACATTATAACAAAACATTCATATTTGGTTTAGTAGCAAATTTTTGCTTGAACTAAGTTCATATTCAATATTAATTCCAGACAAATCAAATATAACAACATATAATATATTAAATACCAAGCATCTATATTTAATAATATTACAAACCTAAAACTATAATACTTTTAAATTTCATCAACTATTATTATTGATATATATTTTAAATTTTATTACATGGTAAAATGACGAAAAGAATCAAATTCTCTATCTTCACTTTGAGAGCCACGTTGAACCATTCCCATCCTTGTGACCTTTGTTTTTGATACATTTAAAGTGAAAAATATATTTGAAGATGAGATATTTATGGTGAGAGGATACATTTAAATTAGAGATAGATAATAATTATGTGGAGGTAGATTACCAATAATAACATTATTGAGTACAAGCAAATGATATTATACTCGAAGTTACTAGAATTTGATATTCTACCTGAAAATGAATAACATCTAGATATATCATAGTAGTGCTTATTGGTTTTTCCTTTTAATCGAGCTATATGTGCAAGTTACCTAAATTAAGCTGATGGATTTACTCCATATTCCTATTAATGAAAAGATCACCAGTAATAGCAAGCCCAAGTTCTCTAAATGGGCTATAAGGCCAATTTGCACTCATATCATCATTAAAATCCACACAATCACCATCACAATCAGGTGAACTTAAACCTCACCATCATTACTTTGACTTAGTGTTAAACTTGAACTTGAATGAGACAAATTTCTTTCTTGAAAATTGACGTGATTGTTCAATATTCATTTCAATATCACAATTATCCGCAGGCAACCAATTAGAGTTTTAACCATCTAACAAAGGATTTTCTTTTTTTAGCAATCATTCTATTAGTAGATCATCATCTTAAAAATAAGGTTTAGACTAATAGGATTAAAACTATCATTTATCTTGTCAACGCTCATTATTTTTTTTTGATGTCTCATCCTTAGCCTCATGTTGTAATTGGTATATACTAGTTTCTAAAGTCCTTCAAACTTCAATATATTTTTTGCCTTAGTGTGAATATAGCTAAATATGCTTTAATTTCGTTCACAATTTGATGTAAAGCTTGTTTAACTAAGCATTTAAACTGCTCATTTTTGCAATTCAAGAATATGAGTGTCATATATCATCCATCACTTAATTGTATAAAATTATTTAAATTAAATTTAAACGTGATATACAATTAAATAACATAAAATAAATTATAATTATTTGATTTACTATTTACCTGAATTCATATGCCTCTTAGTTTTTTGTGGTTGTGGAGTCCAAATATTTCATGTTTATCTCGAAATAATAGCAACTATATCGATACAAAACACAACAATAAATGAATAAATAAAAAATAATTATATTTTTAATATATAAAATAAATGTCAAAGTTATAATAGTATTAAATGCTAACCTGATTAATTATTCTGATTCGAGTATTTATAAAAGATTCTAATCTTTCAATCACTGCTATTGTATCTTCAATTGTTTCTTTAGATACATTTGCATATTGCTGCACACTAAATTGAAATTGTAAATTAAGATAATAACCTTAACATAATTTATAATAATATTATCTTAAAGTAATAAAAATAAATATATAAGCAATTTAAGCGTAAAAATAAATATATTTTTTTAAATATGACTCACATTTTTGGTTTACTTACTAGCTAGATGCAAGTCAAAATGTATGAAATTTCACCTAATTTCAATAATCTTTTCATGTATAGCATAATAACAACAATTTTGATGAATTGCTTATTTAGCTCTATTCACAGCATCATAAATAAAACCTATTATGGGTTTCTCATCACCATCTATAAAGCGCAATACTTTTACCAAAAGCTCATAAACTTTTATTATATCGCTAGCTTTTTTTCAAAAATCTTTTTTCAAAATAATTTTTTTGGCTTCATAAGCAAACCTGATTTTTGTTGTCTTCTTTTTTATTTTTTAAATTCTTATATGTTTATCAATGAATTTTTAGAATAATATATTTTAAATTAATATTTTAAACAATGTTAGCATAAAAAGATGCTTGATTTAAATAGTTGTAATAATTACTATGTATTAACCTTTGAATTGAACATCTCTCTCAAACCTTACTTTTACCTCGTCATTTCTTTTAATTATATGAAATGAGTGACAAATTGGATAAGAGTAAGAAAATATATTTGCTTTCTTTATGTGTACTTCATCAAATCAATAATCTAAATGTGATTATACACAAAACAAGTGACTTTATTCGCATCATCCAAAATCGTTGCCACTTTTTTACTTTTTGTCAAAATCCTCAAGGCGTAAGTCCAAACAATGAGTTGAACATACTGTTAAATACAAATGTTATCTTTTCTCCATTATTTTCTTTCTGCAACTTTAAATGCTACATCATTATCAATGACTATTTAAAAAATGTAATTGTTTCCAATTTTTTTCACAATTTCCTCCAATAATCTGTAATAAAAGTTTGCATCTCTAATACAAACATTTGAGACATTTATAGATCTTTAAAAAAAGATTCCTTTACTGTAATAGATAAAGAAACTAATGATGTGTATTTGATTAAAATTGTTGTGACACCCAATGCATTCCAATGTACTTTTAATAGATTAACACATCTAATTGATTGAAATTAATGATGTGCATTTGATTGAAATTGTTGATACTCAGACTTTAAATATACATCTGAGACATTATAAGGTGTTGAAAGTTTTACACGTTGACCAACTTTTGCTATCACAAAAAATAAATTATGCAACAATGAAAAGTTTACTAATGAAAAAAGAAGTAGATTATATATTAAAAATTTTGATATTAATTTACCCATCTTCTTCATAATGTCTTTAAAAATGAATCACTTGTCGTTGGTTGCTTTGAACTCTTATTCCTAATTAATTCAGGTACAGCTCCCTTAATAAAAATTCAGATTTACTTGGAGTTGATTTTCTTGTTCTTTCTTCGTAATATTCAACAACTAAGCCATGAAAGTTTCGTTCCTTTTTATTTATGTTGCTCTAACCACCGATTTTTTGTCTAAATTCTTGTCTTTTATGCCACTTATGCTATGATTGGATATTATCTCGTATGACTTATCTAATAGCAGTATCTTTTTCAATAAATCCTTTATAATCATAGTCTTTCTCTCTTAATTAAGATAAGAATTCATTTTTTCTTCTTTTTTTGTCAACTTTCTTTGAATTGTTTTCTTGAAAAAGTTTCATGATACTTTCTCTTATCACACTTATTAATAATATAGTTAAGAAAAAGAAAAAAAAATTGTTGCACATGCTTATATAATTTTATAATTTTTATTGAGAAACTAACAAAAATATTTTCAAAGGAATTATAAAAGCATAACATACTAGTAACATTGATACATGGTGCAACATTGTCATTTTTATGAGCAATATGTTCCTTGAAATGTATTATTCCTCATTTTACAACTTTGCCACAAAATTTATATTAAACATTTCCTGTTGTATTTGATGCAAGTATTCTAAAATGTCAACCTATATCATCACTTGGTGCATCCTTTACTCCTTTACTCGGAATTAGTGAACGGCATGCCAAATGATTATATAAGTTAGTATTTTGGAATACCTGTACCAAATACAAAAGAAAATGTTTCATGTAAACATTATGGCAAAATTGTAAAAAGAAAAATAACACGCTTTAAGGAACATATTGCTCATAAAACTAACAATGTTGCAACATGCCTTAACGTTACTGATATGTTATGTTTTTATAATTCTTTTCTTAATAAAAATTATAAAATTACATAAGCATGTGTAACTAATTTTTTTCCATTTCTTAACTATATAAATATGTGTGATAAAAAAAATATGATGAAACTACTTCAAGAAAATAAATCAAAAAAGTTGACGACAAAAGGATAAAATATGAACTCTTATCCTCAATTAAAAGATGATGAGTATGATTATAAAAGATTTATTGATGAAGACGCAACTACTAGACAAGCATGCGAGATAGTATCAAATTACAATATGAATAGCACAAAAGACAAGAGTTTTAACAGAGAACTGGTGGTTGGAGTAACATATATAAAGAAGGAAGAAGATTTCATAGCTCAATTGTTGAATATTATGAAGAAAGAACAAAGAAATCAACTCCAAGTGAGTTTGAATTTTCATTAGGAGGAGCTATACCTGAATTGGTTAGAAAAGTTCAAAGCAATCAAAGATAAGTAATTTATTTTTAAAGATACTAAGAAAAAAGATAGGTGAATCAGAATAAATTTTTTTTTATATATGATTGACTTCCTTTTTAGTTAACAAACTCCCCATGGGTGCATAATTTACTTTCTGTGACAGTAAAAGTTGACCAACATGTAAAACTTTGAATACTTTATGACGTCTCATATGTGTATTTAGATTTGAGTATCAACAAATCCATGAATGGGTTAATAGATTAAAAACACATTTGAATGAATTTGATGCCACTTTGATGTATGATGATTAGATCAATAATTTGAATTAAATGCACATTATTAATTTGTCTGTTGTAGTAAAAAGATCATTTTTTTGAAATTTATAGATGTCTTACATGTTCGTACTAGAGATGCAAACTTTTATTATAGATTATTGGATGATGTTATGAAAGAAATTAAGAAAAAATACATTGTTCAAATAGTCATTGATAATGAGGCAGACTTAAGATTGCTAAAAAAAAAAACTAATGAAGAAAATACATTTGTATTGGACAACATATTTAGCTCATTGTTTGGACTTGTGTTTTAAGGATATTGGCAAACAAAATGTGGCAAAGGGTTTGGATGATGCAAAAAAAGTGACTTATTTATATACAATCACATTTATACTATTGATTTGATAAAGTATATACAAATGGAGCAAATATTTGATCCTCCTCTTTCCCAATTTGCCACTCATTTCATACAATTAGAAGAAATGACAAAACAAAAGCAAGTTTTGAAAGAGATATTCAATTCAAATGTTAGTATTTAGTAATTAGTACAACTATTTAAATCTAACATTTTTTTTATGATATCATTGTTTAAAATATTAATTTGAAATATATTATTCTAAAAATTCATTGATGAAAATATAAAAATTTAAAAAATCAAAATGAGGATAACAAAAATCAAGACCTACTTATAAAGCCAAAAAAATTATCTTGAGAAAAATTAAAAAAAAAAAAAAAACAAACGATATAATAAAAGTTTATGAGGTTTTGGTAAAAGTGTAATGTCTTATGGATGATGATGATAAATCAACAACGGACTTTATTTATGAGGTTGTGGATAGAGCTAAACAAGCAATTCGACAAAATTATCATTGTTATGCTGAATATGAAAATATTATTGACAATAAATTAAGTTTCATGCATTCTGACTTATATTCAGCTGGTAAGTAAACCAAGAATGTAATTTGTTTTTAAAAAACACATTTATTTTTAAGCTTAAATTGCTTATATATTTATTTTTTATTTTAAGATAATATTGCTATAAATTATATTTAGGTTATTTTCTCAATCTGCAATTTTAATTTAGTGTAAAGCATTCTGCAAATGTATCTAAAGAAACATTAAAAGGTACAAAAATAGTTATTGAAAGATTATAATCTTTTATAGATAATCAAATCAAAATTATTAATCAAGTTAGCATTTAATATTATTATAACATTAACATTTATTTTATGTATTAAAAATATATTTATTATTTATTATTGTATTTTTTATTAATGTAGTTACTATTATTTCGAGATAAACATGAAACATTTGATATTCTATAGGCACAAAAAGTTAGAAGCAAATAAATTCAGGTAAATAGTAAATTACATACTTATAATTTATTTTATATTATTTAATTGTATAACACATTCAAATTTAATTTCAATAATTTTATACAACTGAGTGGTGAATGATATATTATACTTGTGTTCCTAAATTACAAAAACTAGTAGTCTAAGTGCTTGGTCAAACAACATTTGTATCAAATTGTATATGAAATTGGAGCGCATTTAGTTATATTTACACCAAAGCAAGAAATAGATTGAAGTTTGAAAGACTTCAGAAACTAGTATATACCTTTTACAACATGAGGCTAAGGATGACATATTAGAAAAAAAATAAGCATTAATGAGATAAATAATAGTTTTAATATTATTAGCCTAAAACATATTTTTGAAACTGATGATCCACTAATAAAATAACTGCAAAAGAAAGAAAATACTTTGTTAAATGGTCAAAACTCAGATTAATTGCCTGTAGATAATTCTGATAATGAAATAAATTTTGAACAATCACACCATTCTAAAGATAAGAATGCGTCTCATTCAAAGTTCAAGTCCAACACCAAATCAAAATGATGATGGTGAGTGTTTAAGTCACATGATGGTGATGATGCAAATTTTGATAATATATGGGTGCAAATCGATCTTACAGCCCATTTGGATGACAATTTAAACTTGTTGTTACTGGTGGACTTTTCAGTAACATGACAGAATATAAAGTAAATCCATCCGTTGAATCTAGTAGGGGTAAAAGTGCACGTATAGCTCAATCAAAAGGAAAAGCTAATAAGTGCTACTATAATAGTTCTACAATTTTTTATCTTCAGATAGGAGATCAAATTATAGTAACTTTGGGTATAGTGAATCACTTGCTAAACTCAAAAATGTTAGTATCCACTGGAACCACCTAATTTTTAACCTTCTCATAGTTATCTATCTCCACATGGTTATCATCCACCTTTAATATATGATCCACCTCTAATGTATCCTCTACCACATATGTATCCCCACCACAAATGTATCATTTTCAAATATATTCTTTACCTCAAATATATCAAGAACAAAAGGCACAAGGATGAAAATGGCATCAACTTGGCTCTCAAAATGAAAACAAAGAATTTGATCCTCCTCGTCATTTTATCATGTGGTAAAATTTGAAGTATATATCAATAACTATAGTTGATGAAATTTAAAATTATTATATTTTTAAGTTTGTAAAATCATTAAAAATAAATGCTTAACATTTAACATATTATGTTTTATTAATATTCGATTTGTCTGAAGTTAATATTGAATATGAATTTGAATCAAGTAAAAATTTGTTGCTAAACCAAATATGAATGATTTGTTATAATCTAAAAAAATTTGTAAATAATTTTTTTAAGAAAATAAAAAACATAAAATATCATAAACTACTTTAAAAATTAAAAAATAAAAATTTTTATTATTATAATTATTATTATTACATTTTATATCAAATTATACAAAATTTTTAAAAAAATTTATGACTGTAATGACTATAATAACTATGATGGTTTCCATTATATTCGTAAACGCGACGTAATCGAAAATACGACCATAACCACAATTTAAATCCCTAACGAAGATATCATGCCGCAGCTCCAATAATTTTACCTTTTTATAGGCAAAAGATCGTATATGTGCTAAAATTAACTTCTTTATAAAGCACTAGAATGAGTCTCACATCTAGACATTGGTATTGATCCTAAAGATGCATTTTTTTCATGAGAAAGTAAATTAAAGGACATTTAACATCTCATTCGGCCAAATCCTGCAGAGTCAAAACGTATTATTCTAAAGGAAATAATCAAAATGTCGAACTGGATGTGTTTATGACATGGGGATATTATTGATGAATGACTGGTAGCACATTTACATTTAAAAACAAAAGATGCAGAAAGTTCATACAACACAGGATTCGAAATTTGAACAAGGCTTGCATAAAGGAAAAGCATAAAGAAAATTTGGATTGAAGTTTGAATTTAGTCCTACTATCTTAGTTCAGCTCAGCCACTTTGGTCCTTTTATCCCAGTTGTTGTGAACTTAATCCCTACACTTTAATTAAAAGTCAATTTAAAGACTAACATGGTTTACATTTTCCTGTTAATTGGGATGGCATGGCATTTTGGTGATGACATGGCATGTTAGGTGGATTATTTTTGGCAACAAGGCACATATCAATAAAAAATTTTATTTTAATTAAATGATGCATAATTTTTTTTTTAGATTCTAAAAATCAATTAGTATTTTTATTAAGAGCAAAGTTTTCTTTTGTACTAAAATGTACCATGTGGAAAAAAAAAAGTCAGGTTTTTTTTTTGCCAATAAAAAAAAAGTCAGCTTGGCATGCCACATCAAGAATAAAAAGTCATGTGACTGAAATAGAAGTGTATGGATTAAATTCATTAAAATTGAGATAGAGGGACTAAAACTGCCAAATTGAGATTATAGCGGGTTCAAATTAAGACTTCAACCAAAATTTTAAGAACTCAAATGTTATCATGAAGCAAATTGAATAATTTTCATAGCTTAATACAGTGTTCTAGGTAATATAATATATTTGTGTACATTGTCTTAGGCTAAGTTTGCATCAAAGCATAATTTGAGACCTAACAAAAAACTCCAGGATCCAAACTATTTGGTAAAGGAATAATCTCACATACCAACTGAACAGGTTTCCTTGTTGGTATGATAGATTTGGTTGATGTTAGCGTAAGAAGGTCATGGAAGTCATTCAATTTCTAGAAACCAAGAGAAATAAAAGGCAAACAAGATCAACCATCATATGGCCAAAATGTATTACGATTGGCTTACTATTTTAGGCCATTTCTTCATAGCTAAAGCTTTTGGGATGATTCATTGTCTGAGAGTGCATAAAAAAGTCTTTCCTCCTGGCAGTTCTATGATCAAATTCTAGGACAAAATCTATCTAGTAATATCAGAGCAAAGGCGAATGTGTGCCAGAGGAGAGTCCATGTGTAATAGCCCATCAGAGTTGCACTTATAAGAGCATCTAAGAAATAAATAAATAAATATTGCAAGGCATGAGCATGTCCTTTACTTTCAACCAATTTTGTGATAAACTGTCCTCATAACTAATCCACCAATCAAGTGGGAAAAATAGATAGAAATGTGTTGAACGTTTTGATATATACAACATGAATTTTGGGAACCATAACTGATTTGTAGGTTGAAAAACTATGATCAAATTCAAAAGAGATCATCGCATTAAAAGAAGCTATTACTTTCAGAATATTCCAGTCTGGTGACCATGCTAGATGAACATGACCCTTAAAGTCTTCCCTTTTTGAAGTTGAAGAGTCCAAATTCCAAAACAAACCATCAAAAGTATGTGCCTAATTTAAGCTTACTAGTTTCCTCTATATTTCTTAAAATGGTAGGATACAGAAGAGGGAAGATCCTTCACATAATGGTTGGTACTTATGTGGCTGAAAGCAAAGGAGAAAATTCACTAAGGATAACTTTTGGATATAACTTTTCCAGATAACAAATGAGCATTACGTTTTAAAAGAATATCAGCTATCAGAATTAGTTAAAATTTTCTTCACATTGAAGTATTCAGATCTTTTAACCCCCCCCCAAAAAAAAAAAAAAATCAGATCTGGTGTTTCAGAATATATGCCTAAAACCAGTAGATAAAGGATCTCAGTTATTCAATCTAGAGTAGTAAAAGTAACTTAACTACAGTGCAAAGTTGAACTCATGGTCATAAGCATCAACCAAATTTGGTCAAAAATTTCCATCTGAATTTTATGTCATGAGGCACTAAAATAACTATTGAGAGCATTTCTATTTACTCAACCTGAAGCAGCTGTTTTTAATCTCGCATCAGACTTCAATTCGATGCTATTCATGCTAATAGCTTATACAATGACACAAATATAAGTGATTGATCAACATAAGCAGACTTACATTCTTTGAATGAAAGCCTTAAATGCCAGGATTCATGTTGATCCTTGAATTAACTGCTTCTAGTTTCATTGACAGAAACTACAAACTTGCATTCAAGTCACAGGTTCAGGCTTGAAGGGATACCCTAAAAACTCAGAAATTGACACGGTACAACAGCAAGATGTGTAAGAGTCATACCTCAATCTGCTGCTGCAGTGACTGGACATAATTAATTATCTCATCAAGGACAAGTGCTTTTCCACCAACCTGATTGACAAGTTTGTATTAAGGTTTAATATAATAATGCAATAAGAAAATATTAATAACAATGAAGAAACACTGAAACCATCCCAATTTCTCCCCAGGCTGAGTGGTGCAGAAGTCCGAAATATGCCAAGGATATAGGACTAATACAACATAACTACAAAATTAAAAAATATATACCTTAATTCATTCAGGGACCAAATCTTGAAGAATTCTCATCCTCTCACTAATCTTTTCTCTCCTGGTCTGCAGAGGAAAAACTTATTCTAAGAACATGTTCCAAAACGGTCCCAAACCATTCCGCTTGAGCACTCACATTATGACATGATCTAGCAAGACCCATAAATCTGGATCCACAGTTTGTTTAACAGTATGAAAGTAACATTTCTCAGTTTTCAAGTTAACAATTGCAAATTCAATAGGATTAAAGTGAATTACTCTCTCAGCCAGGCTATGACTATCAGTAGCTTGACCCCTTCTGGCTCTGACATGAATATAGTCTTGCTTAGGCGGTTCAGCAGGTTAACTAATCTGTTCTAGCTTGCTACCAGCTGCAGAACTTGCTTCCACCTCAGCTTTAAAACCCGCATTTTCATTTTTTGGCCCCCAAAGTTTTTATCCGTTTTCCATTTGAATCATTCTGTTAAAAACTAAACTATAAGCCATCATGATAACAAAATATAAACCAACATTAACTCGTATGAATATAAACCAGCTTCAATGTAAACCATTTATCCTAGTTCATAACCAAATAAAACTTAGTTTTCTTTTGAATTAAAACTTCTACAAATCAAAATGCACGCAAAATTTTGAATCTTTAGAATATTTCTTTTCATCATCACTGAATTAAAACCAAGCGAAGCCCACAACTTGGCTTAAGCTACAAGGAGTACAATCAAAGGAAGAACTGAATTTGAGTAAAACAAGTTAACAATAGAACAGAACCCACATCAAATTCAATCCAAAAACCTTCAATTAAAGAAAAAAAAAACTAAAATTTCTTCATTAACTTAAATTTCAAAATTTTTCCTACCATTGTCTAATTTACCAAGCAACTCCATATCTAGCAAATAAATTAAAAAAAAAAAAAAAGCCAAAGAATCCATACATTAAAACCAACAAAAAAAAAAAATCCCCACCAATTTGCACTTGCAGTAACAGAAACAATCTTCGAAAACTCATCTTCAGAGCTCAAATCCTTCCTTTTTCTCCCACCTCCACATCCAACACTTTGCTCAATCACAGTAGATTCCTCCATGAACCATCTCCATGACCCGAAGTCTCCCAACCCCGCCCAAATTACCATTCGGAGCCCCAATCCATCTGCGGTTGCAACATTTGGGTCAGAGGCAGAGTTGATTGGGAAAGGCCAAATCTCAGCAAGGCTGTAAGCTGAAGGATTGGCTGCTGAAAAAGATGATTCATTGATTAATGGAAGATCCATTTTTGAAGGACCCGTTTCATGAAAAATGGGGTGAGTTTGCATTTGGGATTTGGATCCAAATCTTGGGTTTTCTTTTTTTTTTTTATTATTAAAGTTTGGGTTTGATGGGGTGGGAGAGTCGAGTGAAGGGTTTAAGTTTTTAAGCGGGTTGATAGTTGTCGTAATAGTTTTGGGATCGTTAGATGTAAATTATTTTAAAATTAAAAGAAATAAAAAAGAGAGTTCTCATCAATTTTTGTTAAGGTATGATTGATCACTTAAAAATTTATCTTTTTAATAAAATTATAAAAGCAAATTTAAAGTTTATCAAAAAGATAAATTTTGATCTATGAAAATATTAAGTTGGGTTTGAAAGTCGGTTACGTGTGAGAAATGATTAACACCCTCATAACGCCCATAAATTGATACCACTTAATTACGCGTCATTTTAGTGTTAGATAAAAATGGTTTCAATTTGAAATTTAACACTAATCTCTTTCATTTAGAAAAATAAAATTTTGCTAAAGTTCTTTATTTAGGAATATTGAAAAAAATCTTGAAGTTAAAGAATTATATTAAAATTCTTTAACATCTAGGTAGAATTTAAAATAACTCTTTTCGTTTAAAATTTAACACGATAATTCTTAAAATGAAATAACAGTCTTTATAGAAGATAATTATTAATGACTCTCTAACATTTAGGCAGAGTACCAAGAATTTTTTTTTTGAAATGTTATTTTTATTTTATTTTGTAATATCATAAATTTTTTTAAAAACGTATTATTCTTTTTATTGTAAAATGTTTTATCATCGAGTAGTAAATAAAAATAAAAAACAGAATCATGCAAATAATTATTAATGTTAATGTATGTATGCCAACGAGTGTTATGTAAAATGAAATGTAATTTTAAAGTTGGATCCTTAAGTATAATGAGATCATCCCGACTCTCCAACATCTAGGTAAAGCTCATGTGCGACTGTTTATATTTAAGATCCCAATTTTTTGCTTTACTTTTTTATTTATTAAGTTATTATTAATGTGAATTAAGAACTCGTGTGAAAAATTTAATGAAATAGAGTTTCCTAAATACCCCATCGTTTAGACAGCATTCGAAAACAAATCATTTCATGTGAGATTTTCACACGTATCCTTAAAGTTTTGAAATAGATTTAAGGTAAAAGTTTAGAGTTTAAGTTTAGGGTTTGAAGGTTTGGGGTTTAATTAAAACGTAAATATCTCTAAAAATCCTCAACATCTAGGCGAACTTTAAAGCGAGTTCAATTTTTATAATTTTTGAAAACTAATTAAAAATTTCTTATATATTTCTTTTTATGAAAATTTATTAATAATAATTCCTCAACATCTAGACGAAATTATTTCTTTAAAAAAATATTTTTTATTCTCTTTAACATCTAGACAGGAAAAATAATAATAATAATAATGATTATATTATTATTATTATTATCTTAAGCATTTTTAATATATATTTTTAATTATTGTCTTACTTACTTTCATTTTTATTATTATTAAAACAATTAAAAATTTATCCTAACAAATTTAAAAATTTATCATGCATAAATATATAAAAAAAATACTTAAAATAACAAAAATAATAATATAAAAAAAAATAAAAAAATAAAAAAAAAATTTTTTACCTGAACAAAACCGATCAACGATCCGATCAACGTTGGTCTGGATCGGTCTGATCGGTTCGACGGTTCAACAAGCGGTTCGAACGATCCAGCGATTCTGACCGGTTCAACCGGTTCACTGACAGCTCGTCTGAACTGGCTAAAGGTTGGCTAAGACGGGTTGGCGGGTCAGTTTACGCGAATCTCGGGTCGGGTCGGGTCTATGTGTGGATTCTCTTACGCTTAAAACGACATCATTTTGGCCCTATGCTCAAAACGACGTCGTTTTGCTTTTATGTTTTCTTTATAAAAGTCAACCTTTTTTTTTCAGTTTATTTTTCTATTTTTCAGGAAAAAAAAAAAAAGAGAGAGCTCTGGGAAAAGGTCTGACGCTCTCGTCGTCTGATCGTCAGAGCGTCGTGTCGGTCGTCGCCTGGTCCATCATTGACGGTGGTCGTCGGTAGCCAAAAACTTCAAAACCGACTAGAAGGTTTTGTTCAACCTCCTGAGCTCAGATCTGATGCTTCTTTCATTAGAAACGGCCTTGATTTACCTAGATCGGGTTTTTAAGTTTTCGGTATTCTTTTCTTTCTCTTTTTTTTTCAAAAACTAATTGATACCCTTCTTTTTTGGTACATGTGACTCGGTGTTGGGTTCCTCCCTGCGGGGAGGATTGTGTTTTATTTTTTTTTGTATTTTCATAAATCTGTTTGGGTATTTGGGGGGTTGTTTGGTTTTTTTTTTCGTCTGAGAGGTTGTTGGTAGTAGTTTGTGTTTTTTGGTGTTCTGGTGAAAAGATCTCTAAGAGTTCTAGCCAGATCTAAAAGGAGGGAGATCGAGTATTTTATATCATTAGAAACAGTGGTAGTGTGTGCTGATGGAGTGAAGGAACTAAACGAGAGGGTGGTATGATGGCTGGGGTAGTGGCATGATGGCTAGGCCAGCTTGGCAGGGCGTGGGTGGCCAGCGGTGCCATGCACGGCACCTGTTGGCACCAGCCCTTTTCATTTTGTTTCTTCTTTTGTTTGGATTTTTTTATTTGTCTTTCTTTCTTTTTTTAATTTTTTTAATTAATTAATTTTTTTAATTATAAAAATATAGACTTGGACAAAATCCAGTGTCTACAGCTGTCCCTCTTTGCACATTACTGAAAATCAGTAATAAGGCAAAGATAAAGACAACAATTTTGTCTGAAACTAACTAACTAAATAAAAGCGATTGGGATTAAATCGTAAGTCAGGAACATATGAATGGTCGGGATTAAACCATAAGTCAAAGATTAACGATAATTGGGATTGAATCGCAAGTCAGAGAAATAAAAAAAAATGACTGAGATTAAATCGCAAGTCGAAGAGATAAAAGTGATTGGAATTAAATCGCAAGTTGAGAAACTATGGAATGACTGGGGTTAAATCGTAAGTCAAGAAGTAAAAAATAGCTCGGGACAACACCGCGAGTCAAGAAGTAAAGAATCAATTGAAACAACACTGTGAGTCAAGAAGTAAAGAATCGACCGAGACAACACCGTAAGTTAAGAAATAAAGAATCAATTGGGACAACACCGTAAGTCAAAATCACGAATCAAGGAATAACAAGATCAGGATTGAACTTGGATTAAATCATCAGTCAAAAATGAAGAGAGCAGGATTAAACCATGAGTAAGAGAAATACTAAGGATCATGATTAAATCGTGAATCAGAGAATAAATAGATCGAGATTAAATCGCGAATCACAGAATAAAGAGACCGGAAATAAACCACGAGTTAAAGAATTATTTTAACAACAATCGAGATTAAATTATGATTTTAAATTAAAGAGATCGGGATTGAACTGTGAATTAGAGAATAAAGAAATTGGATTAAACCGCGAATCAAAAAATGATGTTAACTTGGATTGAATCACAAGTCAGAAAATAAAAAAACCAAGAATAAATCACGAGTCAGAGGTTAACAACAATCGAGGTTAAACTGTGATTTTAAATTAAAGAAATCGATATTGAATCGTGAATTGAAGAATAAAGAGATCGGGATTAAACCGTGAGTCAGAAAATGACGTTAACAAGGATTGAATCACAAGTCAAAAAATAAAAAGACTAAAAATAAACCACGAGTCATAGGTTAACAACAATCGAGGTAAAACTACGATTTTAAATTAAAGAGATCGAAATTGAACTGTGAATTGAAGAATAAAGAGACTAGGATTAAACTACGAGTCAAAAAATGACGTTAACTTGGATTGAATCACAAGTCAGAAAATAAAAAGATCGAGAATAAACCATGAATCAGAGGTTAACAACAATCGAGACTAAATTATGATTTTAAATTAAAGAGATCGAGATTGAACCATCAATCAGAGAATAAAGAGATCAAGATTAAACCGCGAGTCAAAAAATGATGTTAACTTGGATTGAATCACAAGTCAAAAAATAAAAAGATCGAGAATAAATCACGAGTAAAAGGTTAACAACAATCGAGATTAAACTACGATTTTAAATTAAAGAGATTGGGATTGAACTGTGTATTGGAGATAAAGAGACCGAGATTAAATCACGAGTCAAAAAATGATGTTAACTTAGATTGAATTACAAGTCAAAAAATAAAAAGATCGAGAATAAACAACGAATCAGAGGTTAACAATAATCGAGGTTAAACTACGATTTTAAATTAAAGAGATTGAAATTGAATCACGAATTAAAGAATAAAGAGACCGGGATTAAACTACGAGTCAGAAAACGATGTTAACTTGGATTGAATCACAAGTCAAAAAATAAAAAGATCGAGAATAAACCACGAATCAGAGGTTAACAACAATCGAGACTAAACTGCTATTTTAAACTAAAGAGATTGGGATTGAACAGTGAATCGGAGAATAAA
The DNA here is from genome assembly GCF_047325235.1 of Durio zibethinus. NCBI lineage: Eukaryota > Viridiplantae > Streptophyta > Magnoliopsida > Malvales > Malvaceae > Durio > Durio zibethinus. The sequence goes on from NC_143170.1 coordinate 24,653,228, forward strand.
GAGATCAGGATTAAATCGCGAGTCAAAAAATGACATTAACTTGGATTGAATCACAGGTCAGAAAATAAAAAGACAGAAATAAATCACGTGTCAGATGTTAACAACAATCAAGATTAAACTGCGATTTTAAATTAAAGAGATCAAGATTGAACCATGAATTAGAGAATAAAGAGACCGAGATTAAATCGTGAGTCAGAAAATGATGTTAACTTGGATTGAATCACAAGTTAGAAAATAAAAAGACCGAGCATAAAACCACGAATCAAAGGTTAACAACAATCGAGATTAAACTGTGATTTTAAATTAAAGAGATTGGGATTAAACTATGAATCAAAGGATAAAAAGATTGGGATTAAACCGTCAGTCAAAAAATGAAATGATCGGGATTAAATCACAAGCCAAATATTAAAAACGACTGGGACTGAATCGTAAGCTAGGGGACTACATAAGACTGAGTTATGAGTTAAAGAGGATTAGGTACCCTATAGATCGACAGTTTCAATTTTAGAGAATGTGCTAACATACCATTTTCAAGGCCATCATCTTTGTTTCGAAAAAAAAACATTGATTCTTCCTGATGTCTCATAAAGAAACCTTTTATGCAACTTATCAAGAGGTATGTAATGGTGTAATGATTATGATGAATGAAAAAACAAAGATGCCGTCAACAAATTATATCATGCATTTTCATCCAAGTTAATTCAACTTTTGGTTCAATTTTTTCAAACTTTAAAAGCAACTTTCAGTAGTCCTACCCTTCTAAGTCTTTCAATTTTCCTCTAAAAATCTTCGTCTTCTAGTAGACCCATTTGGCTTTTAATTGTTCTAAAAATCTTCTTTGAATTTTTTCTTTGTTTTCAGTGATCAATTAATTTCATTTCATTCTTTCTGTCCCTATATTATTATTTCTGTTATCCTTATATTGCATTCTCTTTTTGAGCGATGCATTGATCTATTATGAACTTTATCAATCATTATCTTAATTTTAAATGACAAATACAATGATTTTCGATTCAAAGTTAAACACGATCATTAATGGGGTATGCCGGGTTTAAAAAGATAAGCCTTTCAAGACATGAAGAACTGTTTACTCAATAGTATTTTAAGAATCAAATAGCAATTCTCTAAATAATGAACATTTGGACAACCTCGACCTACTCGGACTAAGTCTTTTTTAAAAACTCGTTACATTTGTGATCTTGTCGCTTGTGATTTCATATGACCAATCCTTGCCCTATATCTGTGACTAATGAGAACTCATCCTCTAAAAGTCATCTCTTTTAATTCTGGTGACAATTCATCCATTTGATGCCACTCTTTCATTCTCTGAAAAACTTTTTCCAAGCTTTGCCTTCATTCAAGTCGTCTTTTCAGGTTTTCAGCTCAAATGACTCATATTTGATTCAAACCGTCCTTTTTAAGTTTTTAATCTGAATCACTTTTTTTTTGTTTATTTTTTTTAAGCAAAATATTTTTTAACAGTGTTTGAATTTACAGGGTTTGGTAATTTACCTCCGTCTATTTCTATAAGGATCAGAGTTCCACCAGAAAAAGCCTTTTTTAGCGCATATGGACCTTTCCAATTGGGTGTCCATTTTTTTTTATTGTCATGCTGACATGGTAAAGTCCTTTTCAAAACCAATTCACCCTCGCGAAAGCATCGAGGTCATATCTTTTTGTCATGTGCTCGCATAACTCTTCTTTGATACATTTGTCCATAACTGAGTGTTGAGAGCTTTTTTTCTTTAATAAGATTCAGTTGCTCAAAATGATCCTGAACCCATTTTGCCTCATCTAATTTTATCTCCATCAACACCTTCAGAGAATAAATTTTCACTTCAATCAATAGTATAGCTTTCATCTCATACACTAGTGAAAACGGGGTGGCCCCTGTGGAGGTTCAGATTGATGTTCTATAGGCAAGCAAAGCAAAAGGTAACTTTTCATGTCAATCCTTATATGTGTCAATCATTTTCCTTAATATTCTCTTGATGTTCTTATTTGCAGTTTTCACTACACCATTCATTTTTGGGCGATATGGTGCTGAATGATTATGCTTGATCTTAAACTGTGCACATAATTCTTTCACCATTTTATTGTTCAAATTGCTAGCATTATCTGAGATGATCCTTTTCGAGAGCCCATACCGATATATTATCTCTCTCTTTATAAATCTACACGCCATTGATTGCGTAATACTAGCATACGAAACTGCTTCTACCCATTTTGTAAAGTAATCGATTATCACGAAGATAAAATAATGCCCATTTGAAGCTTTTGGGGTTATGGGTTCGATCACATCCATTCTTCATATGAAAAAAAGCCATGGTGGTGCCAAGACATGTAGCGGAACTGGAGGGGAATGAATTTTATCTACATAAATTTGATATTTGTGACACTTCCTAGGATAACTAATGCAATCATTTTCCATTGTAGACCAGTAGTAACTAGTTTTCATAATCTGTTTGGCCATCATATGCCCGTTAGCGTGTGTTTCACAAATTCTTTCATGTACTTCTTCAAATATCCTTCTTGTTTTCACAGCATCGACGAACCTTAGCAAAATTTGATCTCGACTCTTTTTATACAAGATTTCTCCATCAAGCACAAAACCTGTTACTAATCTTTGAATGATCATTTTATCATTTTTTGAAGCCTACTCTAGGTAATTTTGACACTTGATATATTGTACAATGTCATAGTACCATGATTGTCGATCTACCTCTTCTTTCACATTTGAACAGTGGGTCGGTAAAATTTTCATTTATAATTTAATGGGCTGAATTCTCGTACTATTATTTAACCTGAACATTGTTGCCAAAGTAGCCAAGGCGTTAGCAATCTGGTTTTCTTTTCGGGGAACATGTTGAAATTGGATCTCTTTAAAATGTTTCATCAAGCTAGTTATGTGCTTTTGATATAACATTAATTTTGGGTCTCTGATCTCCCATTCACATTTCAATTGATAAATCACTAAGGTTGAATCTCTATATACTTCTAGGGTTTCAATATTCTTTTCAATGACCATCTGTAACCCCATAACACATGCTTCATATTCAGCAACATTGTTTGTACAGTTGAAATCTAACCTTGCAATACAGGGGTAATAATTCTTTTTTGGGGATATTAGCACTGCCCCAATGCCATGCTCCATTATATTGGATGTCCCATCAAAAAATATTTTCTATACTTCTCGTACAGGCTTTTTATCTTCATATGAAAACTCAAACTTTATAAGTTCATAATCTTCTGTAGTTTGATCACCAAGAAAAATAGCAATTGCACTCCCTTTTATGAATTTTGTGTCACATACACAATATCATATTCTGAGAGCGTGACATGCCATCTCGCTAGCCTGCTTGATAAAGATGATTTTTCAAAAATGTACTTAAAGGGATCCAATTTTGATATTAGCCACGTCGTATGGTAGAGTATGTATTGCCTGAGTCTACGGGTAGTCTAAGTCAGGGCACAACATATTTTTCTATTTAGGGATACTTGGCCTTGTATTCTGTAAACTTTTTACTCAAATAGTATATAGCATTCTCTTTTTTGCCAGTTTCATCTCTTTGTCCCAATATACATCCCATCAATTTTTCTTGAATCATTAAATATAAAATTAATGGTTTTTCTACAACTGGTGGAACCAACACTAGTGGGTTTATCAAATACTTTTTAATCTTTTCAAATGCATTTTGGCATTCTTCATCCCATTCACCAAGATTATTTTTACAAAACAACCTGAAGATTGGATTACATTTTGAGGTAAGTTAGGATATGAAGTGAGAAATATAATTCAATCACCCCAAAAAGCCTCTCACCTCCTTTTGTGTGTGTGGTACTGATAATCTTTGAGTGACTCAAATTTTATCAAGGTCTACTTTTATATCTCTTTCACTAACTATAAACCCTAACAATTTTTTAGATTTAACAGTAAAGGTGCATTTGATTAGATTCAACTTGAGTTGGTGTCTCTGTAATCTTTTAAAAAGCTTTATGAGATTAACAATATGATCTTCCCCTTCCTGAGAGTTAGCTATCATATCATCAACATATACCTTTATCTCCTTATGCATCATATTATGAAAGAAAGTTATCATCACCCTTTGATATGTGGCACCGGCATTCTTTAGCTCAAAAGGTATAATTTTATAGCAAAACATGTCCCACATTGTCACAAATGTAGTTTTCTCCATATCTTCATGAGCCATTTCGATCTAATTATAGACAAAGAACCTGGCCATGAATGAAAAAATGAAGTGTTTAGTAGTGTTATCCACAAGGGTATCAATATGTGGCAATGAAAAATTATCTTTTGGGTTAGCCTTATTTAAATCTCGATAGTCCACACATATTCTAACTTTTTCATCTTTCTTGGGAACTGAAACTATATTGGTTACCCATTCAGAGTACTTCGCTACTTCTAAGAAACCAGCGTCAAATTACTTTTTTACTTTTTTTTTTTATCTTCAATAATATTTTTGGCTTCATGCATCTCAACTTCTACTGTAATGGTCGACATTTTGGTTTTAAAGGTAACTTATGCTCAACCACTTTTGTGCTAAGTCTTGATATATCCTAGTAAGATCATGCAAATACATCCATGTACTCTTGCAGTAGATTCACTAACTTTTACTTCTTAATCGGTGATAGTGAAGTATCGATTTTAACTTTTTTCTTATTGTCACCATCTCTCAAATTTAATAGGTCAGTTGATTCCTGGTGGGGTTTTATAATTCTTTTCTCTTATTTCATCCATTTTAATAGATCATGAGGTAAATCATAGTCTTATGAATTAACATCGTTATCAAGCTCGTTAATGTGAGTCGAATTTTCAAAATCAAAGCCGGTGTTATTGCCTTGGTCATCCATAATGTTTATTATTAGAAAACCTAAAAATGGGTGTAATCACAAAAAATATATATTGATTTTGGCAAGGCAAAAATGATAGCAATGAAAAAAGAAAGAAATGAAAAATAAAGAACATGGTATAAGTGAAATGCATTGCATTTATCATTTTATTAAGACAATGAAAATAAGCCCATACACTTAACCTCCGCATGCTCTTGGATAAAAGCAGTTAAAATTTTTGATTTAAAGGGTTCAAAGATAACAAAAATAATACACCATTTTTCGAGTCTCCTAAAAAAAAAGATCTCTTCATCTTATATGACTCTTTCATCTGCTTCAACTTGAAATCACGAGAAAGCTTCCTCTAATCCCATTACAAGTCTTCCTTGTTCAACTTCTGTCGACCCAAGATAGACATGCCTGGCTGAACGAAAGGTTTCATACAAATAAGGGAACACCATTTTTCCATCAATCGAATTTTTTCCTTTAAGGCGTGCCATTCTTTTTTTTTCTCCAACATTACATTCTTTTTTTATTTTTAACCAAGCATGGTGCTCTTGCGATTCCTTGTAGAGCTTTTCCTAAGCCTTACCTGGCTCACCAACCCTTGTCAGTAGTCTGTTTGATCACTATATTCGTAGCTTTTGACAATTGAAGGATAGGTATCCTTGACCCTTCTTTTATATAAGTAGTGTTTGCTACTTCAAAAGCTCTGAAAGAACATTCAATTGCTTCTTCTGCTGCATTAACGAAGGGAGTTATTAAGGTCTTTATTACTAATAAATCCTCATCACCATCCACACAGACTTGTTTTTCTTTCATGATGAATTTTACTTTTTGATGTAAAGATAAAGGTATGACTCTGATCATATGAATCTAAGGTCTTTCAAGTAGATAACTATATGCAAAAGTTATGTCTATTACTTGAAATATGATGTTAAAGGTACAAAAATTGATATACAATGAGATATCTATATCGCCAATTTCCTCTCTTTGTGTCCTGTCAAATGCTCTTACAATTATATGGCTATTTCGCATGTGAGAGGGATCTACTGAAAGCTTTAACAATGTCATCAGAGGCATAACATTAATGGACGATCCATTATCAATCAGCACTTTGGCCATAGTATAAGACTTGCACTTGATATAACATGTAAAGCTTTAACACTATCACGTTCTTCCGGAGGTATTTCATTATCATTAAAGGTGACAAAATTTGAGATTATAATATTTCTAATCATGTGATCTACCTTCTCAATAGAAATGTTATGCTCGACATAAGCTTGGTTGAGCACTTTCAGCAAAGCATTCTTATGCAGTTCAAAATTTAATAGTAGCGACAGTAAGGAAATACGAGCTAGTAGTTTATTTAACTGGTCAACCACACTGTACTCACTATGTTTGATAATCTTTAGAAACTCACAAGCTTTTTTTTTTTGCATCGATTTGTTAACTTGCACTTTCGAGCTTACCACCGATTGAGAATCTTAGTTTTCCCTTATGTCTTCTTCTCATATCTTACCTCTTTTTTTTTTTGCCCTTTATGATATTTCAGAAGTGTAAATTCGACCACTTCGGGTCATTTTTTCTATTCTCACTATGTTAGCAGTATTCTCTGTACTTGGATTATTTGAAGTCATATTAGGTCCTCGCATCACTACATCATAATCATATCTCTATGAAACTACTTTGTCGATCTAATAAAGGAATGAACTAAGGACATAAATAGTCATTGGTATCCTGAAAGAGGTGATGGTTTTTTTAATAAGAGGCTCTGATTTTTCATCATAGTAGACAGTGAGAGATTTAGGGATAAAAGACTTATCAAAACACTCGTCACCCACTGTATTCACATTATTTTTATCACATTTATCATAAAACTCAACGATGGCTTCATCCATCAAGCTCTGTAATGTTCACTTAAAGACATCACAACTTTGGATCGAATGTCCAATTATTTTTTCATGGTATTTATAAAAATGGTCAGGGTCTTCATGACTTTTGTTATCCAAAAATAATGGTTGAATCATGCCCGTCTCATACAAACAGTTGTACACCTGTTCAAAAAGGGTCTTCACTTCATCCGTGCATCTTTTGATCTTCACATATTTTTTTCTTACCCATCATATTGATTTTCCCTTCGCTGTGATCTGACAAAAGGTTTCTATTGACACTTGGCTTGAATTTGGTATCAAAAGACAAAAGCCCATCATTTATCAAACCTTGTATCTTGTGTTTAAGTGTCGTATAATTTTTAGTAGTGTCCCGTAACTTTGTAATGATAATCACACTTGACGTTAAGGTCATACCAACTTGGATAAGGTGGTTTTAATAGTTTTGCATAAGAAAGAGCGACAAGGTGGTCTCTCACTAATTAAAAGTACAAATCGATGTAAGATATGAGAATTAAGTCAAAATGAAGTCTTTTTCGATTGTTATTATTTTGTGAGTTTCTTTTATTGTTGTTTGGGTAGGTTGGTCAGGTAAATGATCGAGTTAAAGGTGCAAAGGTGTAATTAGATGGTTGAGGACTAAAGCTTGGTCTGGGTAGCGATTGTTGGGGTGTTCGGTAATGATATAGTTGTTGAAAAATTTAGCTTGTGGCAGGGTAATAAAATGGTATGGATTATATGGGACAAAAAGATGGTGTGAGAGATTTTTATGAGTGACAATATATGTCTTTTACTCTTTCTTCTTTAAAGTTACTGTCTTCTTTTTTAGCCTTTCAATTTTACCACTTTTGATAACATTTTCTATAATCTTTCCTGAGATTAACATGTCAGAGAAATTTTTCGTGACATTCCCCACCAATCTGTCATAATACGGGGCTTTCAGCGTGTTGACAAATAGTACAATTTTTTTTCAGTCAGTGGTAGTTGGACTTAGGCTATCGTATCTCTCCACTGATACACATATTCTTTGAAGGTTTTCATTGATTTTTTTTCATATTTTGTAATGATAGCCTATTTGGGGCTGTATCCAAGACATGCTTATACTGAGTAAGAAAAATTTTGGCTAAGTCTTTTCACGAGTGAATCTTACTTCGATCTAATTCCACGTACCATTTTGTTACTAAACTAGTTAAACTATCTTGGAAACAGTGTATCAATAGTTTGTCATTATGAGTATGACCTGTCATCTTTCTACAGAACATGGTAATATGAGCGAAGGGATACTTTGTTCCATCGTATTTCTTAAAATTTGAGGTCTTAAATTTTGGTAGGATAACCAAGTCAGGCAGTAGGCTCAGCTCATTGGCATCAACAAACTCATAAATATCATTACCTTCAACTGCTTTGAGCCTCTCCTCAAGTTAGTCATATTTGTTCTGAATTTTTGAATTTATAACAGGTTTTGACATTTCGTGAGACTTTTCTTGTTCAACAGGGTCATCAAGATTTGGTACCATAATGGGATCGACTGGGATAGGTCCTGAATTAGTATTCAAGTGGGTTAGTTGTTGACTTACAGAATGCTGTGCACTTGGTGGCTGTATGTGTATACCCCGAGGGACTTGAACTAAGTCTAAGGCGGAGTGAATCTCAGAAGGTATAATGACTCTTTCATATTAACCTCATCTTCTATCTTTGACGTGCTAGCGACTTTTTTTCCTTTCATTGAACCAAGCAACAGTTGTCTTAATTCAACCATTTGTGCTTTGATGCTTTATTGTATTTTCATCACTCTTTCTCGTATCTCTCCCTATGCCCTTTGGACGTTTTCAAATCTGGCTGTATTCTCTTCTTCCATGGCTCGAGTCTGAGAATGAGTATTATATTTATGTGAAATTGATAGATTTTGATTCCTCAGTTTTGCTATCCTTGAACCTTAGTTTATTAACCATGAATTAGATCGCATGATATAATGTCGTTGATATTGTTGTTAGTATTTACAATTATGAAAATGCATACATGAAATAAATGAAATGCAAATTGGGGCATTATCTTGGATCGATCAAAATAAAAAGAAACTTTCATTAACCATGTGAGTCTTTATACATCATTTGATCATTCTTGCATTAAAGTAATAAAAACATTTGATTTGAGCATATTGCTCTCTAGCTTCATACAAAAAGTATAATAATCTTTGACCGTGGCCTGGGGTTGGTACCATCTCCCGTTTTAATGCTTTCGCCTTTTCAACCATGTTGCTTACTTTTCGAACAGCCTTATAGATTTGAGCAGTCAGATGTTCGATGTATTGTTACCTCTCTAAACTTTTCACTCTCCACATCTCTCTAGCATCCACCTCCATTTTACAAGTGCGAGCCCAATAATTCTTTCTCTCTTGCCACTCAGTCAAAATCTTATCTATGTGACTCTGATTGCTTGTTAATTGAAGCTCCAAGCTCATTAATTCATGCTCTAAGGCTTTTTTCTCACTTTGCAAATCGAAGTTCCTATTTTGTTCCCTCCTTAGTTTAGCTTTTAGCTTCTCACTTTCTCTTTGATGCCTTGCTACCTTTTCAAAAGCTCCTGAAAGTTTTTCTTTCCATTCATGTTATTTTTTGGTGAGTGCAGAGATCATTTTTTTATTCTCTCGAGTTCTATTCTTTCAATATTCTACCATATCTCATAGTTCTTTCACATCTTTTTTGAATCTTTTTAAAGGTTTACTATCCAACCTCAGTTTCTTATTTTCTTGATGTAGATTTTACAGATCTTTTTTTAATACTTTTCATTCTTTAGTCAATTTTTATACTGTATCATCTCACATCATTAAATCATATCTCAATTGGTTAACTTGATCCATCATAACCATATTCTCTTTCTCTAACCTTTTTTTTTAATATCAAACTCTCATTGAGTGATCTCAAAAGTTGACAATACCGATACTGAAATAGGAGCTGGTAACTTCTTTGAAACATTGACTAGTAGAGGCTTAATTTCGTTAACCTTTTTCATCATTCGAGTAAGGTAACCTTTTGCAACATTATCTGTAAATCTAGCTGGACTCATTCGATTGACTTGCTTCCATGCTTTGATGATTTCACGAACCCTTTTCACGTAACCGGGTGTCCCATAATCAAACTCGAGTGAATTGAGTCCATGAGTCATAGGGATAAACTGTAGTAAGTCATATTGTCTTTGAACCATAAGGGGCGCATAACTCACCGCTCCTCATATTTCTAACAAAGGTATCCATGACTCATCTCCACAACTATATAATATGGCCATCGAAAGCATCCATGGTGCTTTCCATATTACATCTTCGCTAGTGAGCTTCAGAAAGAATGCCAACCATTGACCTTTTATCTAATCTTTTCTCTATTCTTTAGCCACAAACTCCTTGATAGAACTGAAATGAATGGAGAATGGCTGAAATGATGTCTTTTTTTTCCTAAAAAATAGCTTCTGAATAAAAAAAAAAGTAATTGAGCACACCTTATAAATCATTCTTCACCTTTTCTTTGACAAAAATTACGTGATCTAATAGTCTCTGCCAAAATAGTTGGTGAGGGATTTATTCTTTTATCTAATTGCTAAAAAAAATCAATCACTGATGCGTCTATATGTCTTAACACCTTAGAAAATATCATCAATCCATACATAGTCAAAGCAAATACATCCAATCCCTGATCAGTTTAAATATACTTCTTTATGTACTCAACCAAAAAAACTGATGGAATGGTCTCAACCCTTATTTTTTTTTCTTTTTGTGCTTATCTATCTCTTCAACCTCTACTTGCATGATCTTGGCTAACTTTTTTCTATATCTGGTAGTCTTATGTTCTTTCCAATATATATTATCTTGATTGGTAGACTCTATCCTGAGTAAAAGAGAATATTCTTCGATCGTGGGGGTCAGGTCTTCTTAGTTGAATGCAAAGCATCGATAAGATGGTTCCCAGAATTGTATTGCGTCTCTCATTAGCTGTTCATCAACCTTCACTAATATAAGCAGTGCCACATCTTCGTTTTTCTTGGAAAAAGATTCTTTTCTTTCTGTTCTCCACTGTTTCTAAATAGCTTTCAATTCTGATTATTATTCTGACTGAGATCCATATGCACTGACCGTGGTAGCACCGATATGTGACCATCTACTAAGCAATCTTCTTCTTTTTCTTGAGTACTTTTTGAATGGCTTTTGACCTCTAAGTAGCTCTTACACACGGATGACATCCTTTAGATTTTTTGAAAGTTTTTCTTGCTGAAGATTGGTCCAAAATAATACCCTCTAGAAATATGGTACCTATATGATGCATGCAACAAAATTGAAGATAACAAAAGAATTAAACAAACCAATAATGTAAATAAAACAAATTAATAAAAATGAGTAAATGAATGACAAGTATAACATGTGTCATAACAGAATATACATAGTATTCTAATTTAGGTAATTTTTTTGTAAAAGGGACAGCATGGCTCTATCTTAAAGTTGGTCCTTACGGCTCACTATATGCCGGGTTAAGATTTATGTGTCTAAAGGTTCCCAAACTATTTCTCAAATCATCGTCTATTATAGACTAGTAAGGCTCTCTGATCCTCACCTATTACAGGCTATTAACAGAATGGTTCAATCTGAGTAGAAGTGTTTCACTAGCAAATACAGAGGTTATCACGTCACGAGAGTGTAACTACTTCACTTCCTCCTAAAAGGGATAGAGCCCGGGTCTAGAGCTCATACATGAATATGAAAAGTGTGTGCAAAATAATGTATTAATCAAAATACCATAAACACAAAATTAAAATAAAATAATAACTAACATACAATTTATCTTATTCGTTAATGCATACATTTTTTTTTTAAATCAAAATAAAGGAGATTAAATGAAATGTCAAATAAAACCAATTAAATCCAACAATTCTTAATGGCACGTAATTAAAAGTTTTAGCTTGACTCTCAAATTAAAGTCTCCAGTAGAGTCGCCAAGCTGTCGTAACGGTTTTGAGACAGCCAGACATAAATTATTTTAAAATTGAGAAAAATCAAAAGAGGGAGTTGCTACCAATCTTTGTTAGGGTGTGATTGGCCACCTAAAAGTTTACCTTTTTAATAAAATTATAAAAGCAAATTTAAAGTTTATCAAAAAGATAAATTTTGATCCACGAAAAAATCAGATTGGGTCCGAAAGTCGGTTATGTGTAGGAAAAGATTAGCACCCCCACAATGCCTATAAATTGGTACCACTTAATTATCGTCATTTTGATATTAGATAAAAATGGTTTCAATTTGAAATTTAACACTAATGCCCTTCATTTGAAAAAATAAAATTTTGCTAAAGCTCTTTATTTAGGAATATTGAGAAAAATCTTAAAGTTAAAGAATTATCTTAAAATTTTCCAACATCTAGGTAAAATTTAAAATAATTCTTTTCGCTTAAGATTTAACACGATAATCCTTAAAATGAAATAGCAGTCTTTATAGAAGATAATTGTTAGTGACTCTTCAACATCTAGGCAGAGTACCAAGAATTTTTTTTTGAAATGTTATTTTTATTTTATTTTGTAATATCATAATTTTTTTTAAAACATATTTTTTTATTGTAAAATATTTTATCACCGAGTAGTAAATAAAAATCAAAGACAAAATAATGCAAATAATTACTAATGCTAATGTATGTATGCCAATAAGTGTTATGTAAAATGAAATGCAATTTTAAAGTTGGATCCTTAAGTATAATGAGACCACCCCGACTCTCCAACATCTAGGCAGAGCTTAGGTGCGACTGTTTATATTTAAGATCCCAATTTTCTGCTATATTTTTTGTTTATTAAAGTTATTATTAATGTGAATTAAGAACTTGTGTGAAAAACTTAATGAAATGGAGTTTCCTAAATACCTCATCGTTTAGGCAGCATTCGGGAACGAACCATTTCATGTGAGATTTTCACACGTATCCTTAAAGTTTTGAAATAAATTTAGGGTAAAAGTTTAGGGTTTAAGTTTAAGGTTTGAAGGTTTGGGGTTTAATTAAAACGCGAACATCTCTAAAAATCTCCAACATCTAGGCGAACTTTCGAAGCAAGTTCAATTTTTATAATTTTTGAAAACTAATTAAAAATTTCTTATATATTTTTTTTTATGAAAATTTATTAATAATAATTCTCCAACATCTAGGCGAAATAATTTCTTTAGAAAAATGTTTTTTATTCCCTCCAACATCTAGGCAGAAAAAATAATAATAATTATTCTATTATTATTATTATTATCTTAAGCATTTTTAATATATATTTTTAATTATTATCTTACTTACTTTCATTTTTATTATTATTAAAACAATTAAAATTTTATCTTAACAAATTTCAGAACTTATCATGCATAAATATATAAAAAAATACTTAAAATAACAAAAATAATAATATATAAAAAAATTAAAAAATTTAAAAAAAATTTTTTTTACCTGAATCGAACCAGTCAATGGTCCGATCAATGCTGGTATAATCAATGCTGGTCTAGACTGATTTGACCGGTTCAACAGTTTAACCAGCAATTCGAACGATCCAACAGTTCGACCAGTTCGATCGATTCACTGGCAGTTCGTTTGAACCGGTTAGAGGTTGGCTGAGGTGGGTTGATGGGTCAGTTTGTGCGGATCTCGGGTTGGGTTTGGTTCATGCGCGGATCCTCTTACCCTTGAAACGACGTCGTTTTGGTCTTATGCACAAAACGACGTCGTTTTGCTTTTATGTTTTCTTTATAAAAGTCAGCCTTTTTTTTCAGTTCATTTTTTTTGTTTTTGAAGAAAAAAAAGAAAGAGAGAGCTCTCGAAAAAGGTTTCGCACTTTCGCCGTCCTGCCGTTGGAACGTCGAGCCAACCATCGCCTGGTTCACCGTCGGAGGTGGTCGTCGGTGGTCGAAAACTTCAAAACTGACCAAAAGGTTCCGTTCAACCTCCTGATCTTATATTTAGTGCTTCTTTCATCGGAAATGACCTTGATTTGCATAGATCATGTTTTGAAGTTTTCGATATTCTTTTCCTTTTTTTTAAAAAAACTAACTGATACCCTTCTTTTTTGGTACATGTGACTCGGTGTTGGGTTCCTCCTTACGGGGATGATTGTGTTTTATTTTTTTATTTTTTTTATATTTTTGTAGATTTATTTGGGTATTTAGGGGGTTATTTGGTTTTTTTTTTTCGTCTGAGAGGTTGTTGGTAGGGGTGTGTGTTTTTTAGTGTTCTGGTGAGGGGATTTTCGAGAGTTCTAGCTAGATCTAAAATGAAAGAGATCGAGTGTTTTATATGGTTAGAAATGGTGGTAGCGTGTGCTGATGGAGTGAAGGGACTGGACGAGGGGGTGGTATGATGGCTGAGGTAGTGGCATGATGACTAGGACAACTTGGTAGGGCGTGGGTGGCCAGTGGTGCTGTGCACGGCACCCGCTGGCACCAGCCCTTTCCATTTTGTTTCTTTTTCTGTTCGGATTTTTTTGTTTGTCTTTCTTTCTTTCTTTTTCTTTCTCTTTTTTTTAATTTCTTTTAATTTTTTTAATTAATTTTTTTAATTATAAAAATGTAGACCCGAACAAAATTCGGTGTCTACAATAGTACACTGTTTAAAGAGTGAAGAAGTAAAAGGGAAACAGAAAGAGAGAAAGAGAAGAAGAGAAACTTCAACAGCTGATTATGAGAGAGCGAAAGAAAGAGATAGAGATGGAGATGCATAGAAGAGTTGTGTCGGGCCTTCGTTTGGATTGAATAACTAAAAGTGAAGAGTAGTGAGCTCTATGTTGGTCCATGTACTTTCTGTTAACAATTTTATTAACTTTAAATATAAAATAATCACCCACAAAAGAAACGAATTACCTTTTAATTCTTTTATTGTTAGTATATTACCAATATTGTTAATATCGATAATATTTTGATTTTTTTTAAAAAATTATATATATCGGTGTCATAACAGATAGATCCATAGATCTAACATTATATATAGATTTAAAGAATTATTATCAATCTTTTTTATTTAGGTACGATTTATCATTTGACAGAATCTGTTCAATTTTTAAAAAAGTCTTAAAATTGACTTAGATATCTTTAAATTGTAAATTTTAATCCATGAAATCAGATTTTAGGTTTGAGAGTATGATTACATGTGAAAAAAATTATAACACCCTCATAACGTCTATCCAAAAGATGATACAAATTAGATTTAAATCATCAAAGCTATAAAGTTTTTTTTATAATTTTATCAAATAATTTAATTATTGAAAATTGAAATTAAAATTACTTGAATAGTTTGGTAGCAATTTAAGATTATTTTTTTTTACCTTAGGAGTATTCAAAAAAATTAGTGTCCCACTTTAAAGAGGTTCCATCATTATATTCATTTGATTTTCTCATAAAAAATTTTATTTATGAAAACAAGGTTTAGAATCTTAGTGTTGAAAAATTATCCAATATGTTAATAAAATTTAGAAAAGATTTTCTTACCTAAGAAATTATATAAAGATTGCTATTTATAATGCTTTTAGTAATTTTATTATCAGAGATTCAGAATCTAATTCAAAAAATAATAATAATTTATTTTTAGAAATATCCTCTAATATATTGGTAAGATTTTTTTGTCAAAAATTATATTATAATCTGTTGGTAAGATTTTTTTTTATAAAAATATTTTTTAAGAAAATTCATTAAGTCTTCTAATAGTTTGGTAAAACTTAATTAAGATTTAAATCCTCCGATAGTTTGGTAGGATTAAAATTTTATTTTATTTTTTTTATAAGAAAACATTTTTTTTAATTTGAGAAAAGATAAATAAAAAGAGATAAACAGAATTTAAATACAAAAAAATTTTACCAAATGATGTTTGACTCGGCTTAGGAGTGCGGCTTGGCTTCAGGTACAAAAGTTGGTTGTAATGGCTAGGTTAGGGAGGCTCAAAAGATTGGCTTGGCTCAGCAACTTAGAACTAGCTTGGAATAGGTTGAAAGCCTGGGTCTTACGTGGGTCTTCAATAAGGAATGATCAGTAGCCTTTTTTCAGGCCCAATGGCATCGTTTTATATGAGCATTAAACCTTATGATTTAGCCTTCATTTTTAATCCCCTACCTCTCTCTTCAATCAAACTCTTTCTTCTTCCTTACTAGATGACAAATCCCAGTAAAAAAATAGTTGCAGTCAAAGCTTGCTGTTGTTTCCACTCACCACCATAGGTTTTTCAAAACCACCGTCCATCTCTTCCTCTTTCTTCTTCACTAACCAGATAAACAACCCAAAAAAACCCATAAGCTCAAAAACCCATAGCCCTTTAAAATCCAAAAATTTAAACCTTTTTGCAAATCTGAAAATTCCCTTATGATTTATCCCAATTTTGTAATTAAATCTCCCTAAAAACTCACCAAAAAGTTATCCCCTTCCCTTTTTTTCTTTCTTTGTTCTTCCTTCTAAACCCTAAATCAAGATTTCAAAAATTAGCTGGCTGTCGCAAGTTACCATTGTGGGTCTCCAATAAGGGTGTAATAGATCGTGTTCGAGTCAATATAGTATTAAACTTGAGCTTGACTTGAAATTCGAGGCTCGAAACTCGATTTCAACTTGATCAAGTTTTAGTTGACTCAAGATAAAAATCGAGTTATTTGAGCTTGATCGATTAGGCTTGATTAACATGTAAAAATAAGCTCAATTCTTATATTCGATAAAAGCTCGATTATTTATGCTCAAGCTCAAGTTCAATATATTTTATTAATTAAAATATATTAAAATATAAAAACTCAATTAGGCTCTTAAACTACTCAAGCCAATATAAGAATATTCAAACTGGACTAGATCGATAAGTCGAGTTACTCGAGCTTGAGCTCAATTCAATAATAACCAAGCCAAATTTGAGTTTTATTCATGTCAAATCTGAATAGCTTACAAGTATTAACATATCATTTATAACCCTAGTATTTAGTGACCACATTTGTCAACCATTTATCCCCCTATGTTGTCGCCGGTAACCATCGTTATTCTTTGTTAGAAACCTAAAATGCTTCTATTGATTCCTTTTTTTTTTTTATTGATTGAGACCCCAATTCTCTCCTTCAAGCTTTTTCAGACAGCCTTTTAAATTTTCAAACTTTGGCCAACCTCTATTAGTGCCATGTGTCGTCGAACACTACGAACTTTCAGCCATTTATCACTAACAACCTTTTTCCTTACGAATGGGTTTTTCTATTTCTATTTACTAATTTTTTTATTGCCAATGTTGTTCACTTCTACGTTTGATAAAGTTTGTTTTGGGTTACAATTAATTGTACAAGTTGGCTGAAAATTGAATCACTTATCTTTTTATTTTGCCTTCATGAACTATTGGTTTTGTCTTTGCTAAGTTCAATTGTTTGTCTTGTATCTCTGTAAATTACTTTTGAAAATTGGGATTGTTACTTACTTAAAGTTGCTTGCCTTTGTTCTTGATTGCTTGATGGTATGTGCCAATTGGCTTTGAATTGCTCTAGTTTGATGCTTCTTGCAGACTTGGTGAGGGTGTAGAAAGATTGGTCCCTATTGGCTCCTTACGATGGAAACTTGGGACCATTTAGTGCTTGGTTTTACTACAAATTGTTACCTCCCTTTTTGAATTGCTAATTGGCTTATATCTTAGCCTCTATATTTGCTTCTCTACACGTTGGTGTTGGAATCTGGTGATTGCCTCTTAATTCTTGATTCTTTTTTTTTACTATAATTAGGGTTTATATTGGCTACTAGGTGTGGGTGTTTTCGGGTTTGATGGCTGAAACTGGGTAGTTCACAATGGTATCAGGCTCTCAGGTATTAGTGAGCTAGTTAGGAAATAGAGTTGGAGTCATGTCTCACTCGATTCTTTTTTTTTTTTCTCTCAATTGTTGTGTTTTTCATATCTATATGATTTCCCTGTTTTATAGAGATTAAATCTCTTTAATTCTAGAAAGGATCATGATTTTATTTGGTGATTAAGTGTATGATTTTATTTGATTCATCCATAATCAAGTTTGAAATCATATCCTTCATTTTTTTATTTTTTTTATTTCCTTCCTTTTTTTATTTTCTAAAACAAGTAAAATTAAACAAACACAAAAAAATATCAAATTAAAATTAAAAGTAAAAATTTTCTCTTAGGCTTGAAGCTTTCCAATCGAACTCAATTCATAGTTGAAAGCCTCTTTTTGATCTGAGAAAAATCTCAAACAAAATGGGGCATTTACAATTGCTCCTCTTTGCATAGTTTCTATGAAACAGGAATTGTGCAAAGATAAAAGACATTTATTTTGTTCAAGTATCAAAAATTTAAAATTAAAAAATTCACAATTTGGTAGGGTTTACAAAATTTTAAAGATTCGTAAAGCTCTATAACAAGAATTGAAAGATTTTAAGACTCTAAGATGTGTAAAAGATTCATAATGATTTCAAAACTCACCAAAAGTTAGGATTTGCAAAGGTTTGCAAGAATTTCAAGTTTCGCAAAGATTTTAAAATTTGTAAATGATTTAAGATTTTCAGAAGTTTTATAATCACAAAAATTTTAGATTCACAAAAATTTTAGATTCACAAAGATTCTAAATTTCACAAAGGTTCTAGATTCAAAAAAACTCAAATGTTCAAACAATCTTCAGATTCATAAGAATTCAAATTCATAAAACTTTTAGTTTTGCAAGAATTTCATGTTCGTAAGAATTTAAGATTCGCAAGAAATCACAAACTATAATTCACATGCAAGATACAAAGATTCACATTCACAAGATTTTTGTTAGTGATTCACATCTAAAATTTAAAGCTTTATGTTTGAAAATTTCAGAGATTCATATCAAAGATTTCAAAGTTCAAAAGTTCTTGTTCAAAAAATTTCAAGGTTTCACATCCAAAAATTAAAGATTTTCATTTAAAAAATTTTGGGATTCACATCCAAAATTTCAAAAATTCTCATTTGAAAAATTTTAGGACTCACAACCAAAGTTTAAAAAATTCACATTCGAAAAATTTTAGAGATTTACATTCAATGTTTCAAAGATTCATATTTGAAAAATTAGAGATTCACATCCAAAGTTTTAAAGATTCACATTCAAAAAATTAAAGATTCACATTTGAAGTTTCAAAGATTCACATTTGAAAAATTTTAGCATTTTGCATCCAAAATTTAAAAATTCTCATTTGAAAAGCTCCTTTAAACAAAGGCTTTATAATTTTAAAAGTTTGGAAAGTTTCTTAACAAAAAATCTTATCATGAAAAATCTTTCTCATTTGAGGATTCAAAACTAAAAAATTTTCTCCAATCAAAGTCAAATTTTGTATGCAATAAATGTCAATGCAAATGTCTTCCACATGTTGCAAATGTAACAATCCAAATTCTCACTTAACAATGTAAATGCATATCATAAACAATATTGTAAATGTCATAATATGATTCAAATGTTCCTTACATGATGCAGATCATACATTAACCATGATGGAAATGCAAATATCAATGATTTAAATACAATGTGAACACAATATATGTAATATAGATGTCACTAAATCAATGTCATAAAATTCTAATTATGGTAACAAGGTTCTTAAGACTCTACCATTCCTTCTTAGCTTTTTAGTACTAACAATTTTAGAACAAATTTGATCAATTGATCCTTGTTATTTTCCTCATATGGTCTTAGCTCACAAGTTACATCGACAAATTCATCGCTATGTTCATCACTAAATCATTTTATTTACCTTTTTTAAATCATCTTCTCAAGCTTTTTTTTTAACTTTTTTCATCTTGGATTTCTTTCAAAAGAATGAAAAATCTTTTACCAACATGTCATTCATTTATTTATCATCATTCCAATTTATAATACAAATGATACATTTTTTCAATTCATTCAGGGGATGTAAACAAGAAAAATGGGTATTCATTATCAAAAGAAAGTCTAGCCAATAGCAAATTAAAGGTAAACAAAAGCAAAATACATTGGAAATGAGGTATTAACATCCAAAATAATGATTGTTCAAACAATTCTGAACTCTAATTTAGAATTTTTCTCAAAACACATTCCATCGATATTTTCAATTTTTGAGCCAATCATCATCCATATTCCTCTAATCTTTAAATGAAATTATTTTTTTGAATCTTTATTTTTACTTAAATTGCCCTTTTGGATTTTTAGTTTAAGTCTTTTTTTATTTTTTAATTTTAATTTTTGTTTTTTTTTTACTTTTTTTTACACATCTTTTCTTCTTATTTCTTTTTCTTCTTTATCCATCATTGACACCTTGATCGAAATCTCAAATAATCTAATGGCAAACCTACCTTACTTGAATTCATAGTTTTCTAATTCGGGTATTCACATTCGATCAAAATAAATTTTTAAGAGATGTAACGTAGGCTAGAGTGAAAGATTATGAAAGAAATGGATAAAATAAGCTCAAACTATATTTAAAGGGGAATCAAAACCAAGGATCATTTCTTTCCATGTATGGCATCTTGACATTTTGACCTATCAATTTCTTTTTCTTTTTTCTTCTTTTTTTTTTCCATCATTTTTTTTAAAAATTTGAGTACAAAAAGTTTTTACCCCTAAAATCATTAAGCATTTTTACTTTTTTTTTTTTTTGTAAACAACGTTTGTCAATTTTTGCCTTAGTATGGGGTGATCTTTGGCTAGGGTTCCTAAAAAAAAAATTTTAACAAGCATAAATGGTGTAGCAAAGGATAATTTTACTCATTTTATGAAAGGTATAAGAAAAATGGCCATTTATCATTTCAAACATGAATATTCTCAATGAAAAACACTTATTGACTAAGAGCAAACTTGTGAATGAATCATTATAAAGATCATATATTGCATCACTTTTACCTTTCAATGAGCGAAATTCTTTACTAGATTTATCTTTTTTTATTCAACAATTGTATTGAATCAACAATCTCAATTTATCAATCATATCATCATGAATGATGTTTTCAATTGAATCATGAATTATTGTCATAATTGTCTGAACATTCATTATTTAGAATCAAAGAATGGATATAGGGAAAATGTGTGAGAAGGTAAAAATATATAAAGGTAATTCACATGAAAGAGAAAATGTCATGAAAATACATCATATCCACCATTTTTATTAAAATGATAAAAAAAAAAAGATAAAATCCCAATACATAAAAAAACACTATTTTGAAAAAATCCAAAGATGATAAGTAGTTTCAATCAACCTTCTAAAAATTATACCTCTAGATGATCAAACAAAGAGCTTTTATGGACATTCAGCTTCCCTAATTCGTTAAAGCTCTGAGCTTGCTAGGATTAAACTTTGCATCTTATGCTTGAAAACATGGTAAGTTTCTATAGAGTAACCTACATTCTCATTATAGTAGTCATATGTGGTATTAAATTATACCATAAGGTAGCTTTAATGATTCCAAAAGAACGGGGGATACTAGTCATTCTTGATCAATTTTGAAAATAACTCAATATAGGTTATGAGGATAGGATCAATACGAGCTTTCTCTTAGTTATCCTTGGATCTTTTCAAATCACTTGCTTGATTGTTAGGCTTTAAAACTGGTGTAATAACAGGATTAGGCTCATATGCAGGTGATTAAAAAGTTAGACGATAAGGGCTTGTGGATACATGTTATTCATGGTTGGATAATAAAGCTAGTAAGAGAGTTGTCTAATATTATTGATTGTAGAGTAGTAAGCATGATGAACATGTGGTAATTATAGGGCATAACCTTTGAATTGTTGCCTCTCAAAACTCATAGCTTAGGCTTTATTTTATTTCTTCTTAGGCATCTCACATTTTTTGGCACTATGAACCTCTATTTTTTTAAGCTTGCCATTTTTTATGATATTTTTAATAATCTCCTATAAGATCACCATATCAATAAAGTTTTTTATTGCATTTCCTATTATCTTCTCATAATAGAGTGCTTTCAAGGTACTTACAAACAAAACAATTATTTTTTACTTAGTCAAAGGAGGTTGAACTTGAATAGTCATATCCCTCCACCGTTAGGCATATCTTTTTAAGAACTTTGTTGTCTTCTTCTTCATGCTTTGTAAAGAAAAATGATCAGGGGGTAAGTCAATGATGTGACAATATTAATTGATAAAAAAATTAGTCAAATCCTTCTATGATCGGGTGTGAGTTTTGTCCAACCGAACATACCATCTTATAGTAAAATCAATCAAAGTATCTTGAAATACATGCACAAAGTAGTTTCTCATTGCTGGCATAAACTATCATCTTATGATAGTATATTGTAACATGTGTGTTAGGACATTTTATACTATCATATTTCTCAAACTCTGGTATCTTAAATTTTAGAGGTTTAACCACATTTGAAATTAGATAAAGCCCAACGGTGTCCATAAAATCATAAAAATCAATACCTTTCATAACTCTAATCTCTCATCGAGCATTTTTATCTTGTAATCAGCTTTAGAGTCCTCCAAAGACTTAACGACTTTCAATTTCAGCTTTTCATTCTCCTTGAAGTCATCTAAGTTAGGAACTTTAACTAGTTTGGTGGCCTTTTCTATGATTAACAAAACTTTAAAATTACCTCTAAATTGGTGTAAATGGTGTTCTTGTATAATTATACTCTGCAGGGAATGAGAATTATTGTAATGAAGTACCTTTAATGGGCTGAGCCTAATATGGGCCATAACCTAGAGGATACAGAAAATCATTAACATCAGGTTAAACATCTTTTTCTACTATTTTTCCTTTATTTAGCTTACCCAACGCTTTAAAGATTTTACTCAGCTTTCCTTAATCTCCTCTTGGGCCTTGGCCAATTTTTTAACACGGTTTGCATTATCTTGTCTATTTTTCTAGCTTGAGTTTGGATATTGTATTAGTGTTGGGCTATCCTTGAACTATGATTTTTCATAATTATGGTGCAAATTCAAAATGATGTTTATGGAACCATCAAATTATGAATGCAATAAAGAGAATTTACCACATAATAATTGTTATGAAAGAAAATCTTTATTGAATTAAAAGTTATTTCAACCAAATCCAATATTACATCCATGAAAAATTTAGAATTTACTGAGAAAAAAAAATCTCTAATTTATCGATACTAGCTTTGTACTTCATTAAGGAAATTTAGCAATTCTTGGCCATGTGCTCCCATTAATGGCATTTTTATCTTCCATTCTTAAACCTTTTCTACTATTTTATTGGCTTTGTAAGCAGCCACAGTGATTTGGTCAAGTAGGGACTCTAACTAGTTATGCTTTCTTACATATGCCTCTTTTAATTGCTCACATTCTTCATTTACAACTCCCATTTGCGTTCTAATTTCCACCACCACTCTATTCAACATTTGGATGTGCCTTTATGCTTCAGAGAGCCGCACATCTTTTTTTTCTAGCTTTGTATGCAATTGTCCATTTTTTTTCAAATGTTAGGCTAGTTCTCAATTGATGGATGATCGTGTTATGTTAAGGTCAGCAAATAAACTTTTTCATTCATCATTTTCTTTTTCAAGTGTTTGAACTTTCCTTTTTAGCTTTTTGTTTGTAAGCTTCAATTTTTCAAACTCCCTTTTCAGGCCAATAGAAGATTTTGCTAGGTTTTCCATAGATGTAACTGAGACTTTCCTTATTAAAATTATTTTGTGACAATTACTCCTTATGATAGATCTAATGATGTGAATGCAGGTATAATAAAAGAAAAGGGGTTAATGGGCATATAATATATACAAGGAATAATATATAAATACAAAGAACTAAATAAAAGGTTAGTATGCAAATAATATATACAAAAAAAAAAAATCAATACATAAATTTCTAAGGAAAATAAACATCTCATCATATGTTTTATTTAGGATTTTCTAACAAAAGGGAAGGCATGACTCTAACCTAGGTTCAGACCCTTAAAGTTTATTTACATGCTAAGTTCAAAGGTTTGAGGGTCTAATAGTTCTTAAATTATTCCTTCCATCATTGTTTATTATAGACTAGTAAGACATCCTAATTCTCACCCATTATAGGCTACGAACGAAAATAGTTCAATTTGAATGAGAGTTTTTCACTAGCCTATACGAAGACATAAAATCTCACGAAGACGTAGATATTTTATTCACTCATAAAGGACAGAACTTAGGTGTAGAGCTCATGTTATGTATGTGCAGATAAATAACAAATATATAAAATCATGAGCTTATGTTATTATTGCTTGGATAACAAGAAATTATTTACTAGCCTACTCTAGATGTCCCCAGTGGTGTCACCAAACTATCATAATGTATAGATCTGTGGACTTATTGCTAGATATAGACTTAAAGAGCCACCACCAATCTTTTTTATTTAGGTGTGACTGGTCACCTGACAGAATCTATTCAATTTAAAGAGAAGTCTCAAGATTAACTTAGCTATCTTTAAATAGATTCTAATCCATGAAATCAGATTTTAGGTTTAGGAGTGCAATTACGTGTGAAAAATGTTATAGCACCTTCATAATGTCCATCCAAAAGATAGTACCAGTTTAATTTCAAATCATCCAAGCCATAAAGTTTCTTTATAATTTTACAAATAATTTAATTATTAAAAATTGATCTTAGAATTACTCTAATAGTTTGATAGTAAATTAAGATAATTTTTTCATCTTAAGAGCATTCATAGAGATTAGTATCCCACTCTGAAGAGGCTTCATTATTGGATTCATTTGATTTTCTTGTAAAAAATTTTATTTATGAAAATAAAGTTTAGAACCTTAGTTTCAAAAAATTCTCATTCAAATTCTTCAATATGTTGGTAAAATTTAGAAAATATTCTCTCACCTAAGAATTTACATAAAGATTATTATTTGCAACACTTTTAGTAATTTTATCATAAGAGATTCAAAGCCTATTTAAAAAAAATTATTTTCAAAAATATCATAAGATTTTTTATCAAAAATTATCTTTTAATCTGTTGGTAAAAATTTTTAAAAATATTTTTTAAGAAAATTCATTAAGTTCTTCATTAGTTTAGTAAGACTTAATTCACAATTTAAATCTTTCAATAATTTGGTAGGATTGATAATTTATTTTATTTTATTTTTTAAAAAAAATATTTTTTAAATTTGTAAAAAGATGAATAAACAGAAATATATTGTATTTAAATATGAAAAAAAATTACCAAATACGACTCGATTCGGCTTGAGGGTGCGTCTTTGCTTCAAGTACAAAAGTTGGCTGCAACGGCTGAGCTAGGGTAGCTTAAAAGATTGGCTTGGCTCAGCAGCTTACAACTAGCTTAGAGCGATTCAAAAGCCTGGGTCGTACCTGGGTCCTAAGCAAGTAATGATCAGCAGCACTTCTTCAGCCCTAATGGCATCGGTTTATATGAACATTAAAACCTATTATTTAGCCTTCATTTTTAATCTCCTGCCTCTCTTTTTTTCCTTACCAGATGATAAATCCCATCAAAAAAATAGTTGTATTCAAAGCTCATTGCTGACTATGTTTCCATTCACTACCGTAGGTCCTTCTTAACCACTATCCACCTCTTTCCTTTCTCTTCTTCACCAACCAGAATAACAAGCCAAAAAGCCCACAGCCCTTTAAAATCTAAAAATTTAAACCTTTTTGCAAATCCGAAAATTCTCTTATGATTTGTCTTAATTTTGTAATTGAATCTCCCAAAAAATTCATCAAAATGTTGTCCCTTTCCTTTTTTTTTTTCATTTTTTGTTCTTCTCTTCACATCCTAAATCAAGATCCCAAAAGTTGGCTGGCTGTCACAAGTTGCCATTGTGGGTCTCTAGTGACTACCTTTGCTAACCATCTATCCTTTTTTTACTGTCATCAGTAACCATCACTAGTCTTTGTCAGAAACCCAAAAAGCTTTCAGTGATTTTTTCTTTTTTTCTTTACTGATTGAGACCCTAATTCTCTCCGTCAAGCTTCTTCAGACAACCTCTCAAAATTTTAGACTTTGGACAACCTCTACTAGTGCTGTGCACTGTCAAACACCCCGGACACTCAGCTATTTGTCACTGATAGCCTTCTTTTTCTCGAATGAGTTTTTTTATTTTTGTTTGTTGATTTTTTGATTGCCTGTGTTGTTTGCTTTTGGGTTTGATAAAGTTTGCTCTGGGTTGTACTTGATTGTGTAGGTTGGTTGGAAATTTAATCACTTGTCTCTCATTTTTGCCTTCATACATTATTAGTTATGTCTTTACTGAGTTCAATTGTCTGTCTTGTATTTCTGTAAATTGCTTTTAAAAACTAGGATTGTTGCTTATTGAAAGTTGCTTGCCTTTGTTCTTGATTACTTGATGATGTATGCCAATTGGCTTTGAATTGCTATAGTTTGATGCTTTTTGCAGACTTGGTGCAGGTGTGGAAAGATTAGTCTCCGTTGGTTTGTTGCGATGGAAACTTGAGACCACTTAGTGCTCGATTTTGCTGCTAATTGTTGCCTTCTTTGCTAAATTGCTAATTGGCTTCTATTTTGGCCTCTTTATTTGCTTCTCTGCACGTTGGTGTTGGAATTTGATGATTGCCTCTTGATTCTTGATTCCCTTTTTTTTTATTATGGTTGGAGTTTGTATTGGCTGCTAGGTGTGGGTGTTTTCGGGTTTGATGGCTGAAACTAGGTAGTTCACAATGGCATCAGGCACTTGAGTATTAGTGAGCTAGTTAGGAAATGGAGCTAGAGTCAAGTCTAACTCAATTCCTTTGTGTTTTTTTGTCTTAATTGCTGTGTTTTTCGTGTCTGTGTGATTTCCCTGTTTTATAGAGATTAAATCTCTTTAATTCTAGAAAGGGTCATGATTTTGTTCTACGATTAAGTGTATGATTTTATTTGATTCATGCATAATCAAATCTGAAATCACAATCCTTCATTCCTTTATTACTTTCTAAAACAAGTAAAATTAATCAAAAACAAAAAAAATCAAATTAAAATTAAAAATTTTCTATTGGGTCCAATTAGTTCGAAGCTTCTAATCGGGCCCAATTCTAAGCTGAAATTTCATTTTTGATCTTGAAAAAACTTTGGACAAAATGTGTGTTTACAATTGAGATCAATTATTTTAATATATTATTTAAGATTTTTGGGTTTAATATAAATACATTTATAAATATATATAGATTTGTACATAGTAATACTACTAATAATTTGTCAAATAAATATGCAATATCTTTAAAAACCAAATAAATAAATTTAAAAATATAAAAAATAATATCATCAATTTATCTTGATATTTAAATGAGTATTTCTTTTTTCATGTGAAAATATATTAAGAAAAAAAACAAAGAGGTAAAGAAAAAATCAACTTTGGTTTTAAGATTGTTAAATTTTAGAGAGAGTAGAAAAACTTTTTTAAAAGAAATTAAAATACTTATAAATTTTGATTTAAAAAAATAAAGTGTAATAGAAATCAAATTACTTAAAAAAAATAAAGAAACCAAACTTTTAAATGAGCGTTTGGGTTGGGAGAATATGAGATTTTTTCTCATAATTTTTCTTGTGAGAATGTGATTTTCACATTTTGTTTATGGGTATTTAATTTATGAGGTAATCTTAGATTCATAATAGCACCAAAATGTCTCAGAATTAAAAACTTAATTCTTCTTATAGTTTTCTAAGATTTCAGAGGGAAAATTATTTTTTGAACATATTTGACTTGAATAAAAAATTATTTCATTTTATTTTACTGTTTTGAAAATCAACGTGTGAAAGAAACATAATTTTGGTTTTTTATTTACAAACGTAGTATTGAAAAATAAATAACACAAATACTTCATTTTAAGATAACTTAAAGTAGTATTTGAGTAATATTTTTTTTAGTGTCAAATATGAAGTTTTTAGGGAACTAAACAAAGTAATTGTTGATTAAATTTTTTTGAAAATTTTTAATACAACAATGACATTTTTCATGAACAAAACATCATAGTTGCTATCAACAAATACGACATTTTTAGGGAACCAAATGCAGAAATAGTTGATTAATTTTTTTTTAAAATTTTTTTAATACAACAATAATGTTTTTCATGAACAAAACGTTGTAGTTGTTATCAACAAATACAGTGGCTAAAGCACTAGCTAGAGTATCATCACAACATTTGATAGAAAAGAGTGTTTCATGCCACATAAAAAGTAGCAATATAATGTAATAAAATCGCATTTAAATGTCATTTTAGACAAATATCTCTTTGCATTAAATGGCCTTTTGGGAACTTGCATTTAATGTAATAAAATCAATATATGTTTGGGATCCCACATAAAAGCCCTTGGGATCAATATCTCTTTATAGGTTCTTGATTTGTTAGGCAAATACGACATTTATATTACATAAACATTATGTTTATACTTTTAAATTTTTTAATTGTTTCTTACATACAATATTTTTTAAGATGAAAATATCATATTTATATTAAATACTACGTTTTGGTTTTGAGAAACGTCATATTTGTTTAATTTTTATTTTTTTAAGGTAATCATGACGTTTTTATTAAATTAACATAATTTTTTTATTATATTTTATTATTTAAAATTTTTTAATAAAAAATTATATTTGAATTCAAATTTTGTTGATCAAATACTACGTTATATTTAACAAAAAACAAAGTATTTGACATACAATGAAGGATACTATTGTAAAAAAATTTATTAAGTAATCTGACTTTCTTTCAAACCGAATATAAGAATATAACATTCTCATATCAATAAAATCACTCTTTGCCAATAATCAATACTTTCCTAGGTGTCATTTTTCCTCTAAAACTCTAAAATTTCGTGAACTAAACATCCTTTAAGGGTTATTTTGATCATTAATTTTATTTTTATTAGATTAAAAATAATTAAATAATAAAAAATAAATAAATAATTATAAAATATATATCACATTCATGTATCGGTTGAAACAAGTTAATTCACCGAATTTTATCAAAACAATCGATATTACTTAATACCAAATGCGGTAAAAAACCTACACTTAAATGTATTATCTTTTTGTATAACTAAAGCATATGTCACCCAGTACAATTGATATTGAAACAAAATTAATAACATTGATATTACCCGTGTTTCTCAAGATAAAAAAAATTATTTAAATATTTTTAATTTTTAAAAATACTTATATTTTTCATCTTTTAATTGAAATAATTAATTAAATTTCTCAAAAATTTATTTTTAGAAAATGAAAGTAAAAGAGGAGATAAGTATTTATATATATATATATTTATTTAATGATAAATATATCTATCAAAGAGTTGGTTTTCAATCCATCTTTCAAATTTTAAGTTAAAAAAATTAAGTATGAATATAGTTTTCATGCATTATATTATTTCTTGTACGATGAGTTTTTTATGTATAAAATAAAAAATATTTTTAATACATTATTTAATCTCAATTAAGCATATTAATTTAATAGTTCATTTATTCTTTTGATATCATAAAATAATAGTATAAATAAAATATTTTTATTATATATTATTAAAATTATGCTTTAACCCAATATAAAAAAAAAAAAATCAAATATGAAGTTGTTGATGAAATTCAGTTGACCTTGGTTCAAATCAAGTGGGTTATAGGCCACTAGGATGAGGTCTGGCTGCTGGAGCGGGTCATCTGATTTTTTTCCCTACATATCAAAACGGTAACGTTTTGGCCTTGGATAGAATTCCAAAATAGAGTCATATTTTTCATTATTCACTTCCCTTTGCTCTCTCTGTATCAAATTCCTCTCCTTTATCTCTACAATTTTTTCTTTTTCAAGAGTATCCCAAACAAAAAAACCACCTTTGTCCGCCATCTCCTCCATCACAGGCTACCTTTTTCAAATCCTCTTAGCTACTTCATTCCTTTGCCTAAATTAGATTTTTGAAAATTTTCACAAAAAACCCAAGATCTAAGTTTTTGTTTAAAAAATGTCGCCATCTTTTCTTTTTATTTTTGCTGCCAGAAAAAATCTTAGCTTCCAGAAAATTCCTTCCTCTCATTCTCCTTTCCTTAATCAACAAGTCTCAAGTCTTCGTAAATCTCAAAGGAAAAATCCATATTTCTTTTCTACCTTTTTTTGTTGTTGTTGTTAATTGCATACGTTATTGTTTATTATTGTGTATAATTGTGTTGATTGATATTATGTTCTTCCGTGTCGGGTTGTTGATTGTTTGTTACTGTTGTTGCCATCTACATGATCCAAAAAAATCCTAAGAAAAACTAAGTTCGAAACCTTTTCAGAACTCTGTTTCCTCTTTTTTTTTTTTTGTGATTCTCTTTTCTGGATGCTTATGAATTGCTTATTCCTTTTTTTTTTTTTTTTCTATTTTTTTAATCTCAAAACCCTAGAAAGACATCTCAAAAATTGTCTTTTTGTCACTATGTTTTTTCTAAATCTTTTTTTTTTTTTGGTTATGTTTTTACCCTTTCAAATATTTTTTATATTTTAATTGTAAATAATTATAATTTATGTTTTTAGATTATTTTTATTTATCTAAGGGACAAAATGGTATTTTTAATGATATGTTTGTAACTTAGACAATTTTAAAAAAACTTAACGATAGTTTTCATGTATAAGTGTATATTATGTAACATAAAATAATAAAAACAATTGTCTACTAATATGATATTAAAGACTATTAGTTTTTTAAAAAATTGCAAATATAAGAAAAATTACAATTATAATCAATTATTATGTTTATAAATTATTGAATAATTAATTAATAAATTAAAAAATAATTAAACAATCAAACCTACAAATAATGGGAGCTCAATTTAGAATTTCAATATTCTAGAACTTTTTTTTTGCCACTAAGTTAAGGTGTCATATACTAATATTAATATTAGGCATAAGTATAGAAAAAAAAAACCCATGAATTAAAAATAAATAACTATATAAACTTTTGTCATTTTATTACATCCAATTGAGCATTCAAATATTTATTTTTATTAATTAAGCCATTATTAAACGAAAATTGTTTAATTGTGGACATTCATTTTCATTTAATCGAAGGTTTAATTAAGTAAAAATAAATGTTTAAAAATTCAATTGGGTGAAAATAAATATTTAATGATTCAATAGAATGAAAATAAATATTTGATAATTAAATTGATTTCAATAAAATGATAAAAATTTAAATAATTATTAAATTTTGTTTAGGAGTTTTTTTATACCTAAACATTAAAGTTATTTGTTTGAGACCGAGGGGGAACAAAAATAGTTGGCGATTTTTTTTGCAATATTTTATTTTTTATTTTTTAAAAAATATTTTAAATTCATCTACTTTTTCAATCATTGTTAAAAATCAAAGAAATATGTGTTCAAAGTCACATAGACATCTTCATAAATCTCAATCCAAAAATCAAACGTGTAACACCTTTTTGTCACGTGAACATCAAAGTGTTTATTCACTAAATTTTTTCTTTTCATATAGACATCCATAGGGACTTTATTGATATTTATAGGATTTATCAAATTTTAATAACGATGAATAGAGCTAATGAATTTGAAATATTTATAAAAGATTATGGATTTAAAAGTTAAATTTTAAATAATGTGAATAAAAATAAAATATTGTAAAAAGATTACAAATGCATGAATAGAACTAATGAATTCGAAATATTTATAAAAAATTATGGATTTAAAAATTAAATTTTAAATAATATGAATAAAAATAAAAATATTGTAAAAAGATTACAAATGCATGGTACAATTGCACTTGCCATTTTGGTTTTGGATATAAAGGGTTTGGGCCAAGTAATAAATAAATAGTTAAAATATGAAAAAAGTTTTTAAATTATTTTATTTTTTAAATAAGTTTATATATTTTTATTATATGTAAATAAATTTTTGTTTTTTTATTAGTATCAAATAACTTATTATTTCAAATAAAAGATTAATTTATATTAAAGACTTATTTAGATACAAATTAAAAGTCAAAAACTTATTTGAATGTAAATTAAAGTTCAAAGATTTATTTGGGTGTAATAAAAATATATAAATTTACCTAAATAATATGAAAAAATTCAAAAAAAGTTTTTAATTATTTTAGCTTAAATAAATACATAGACTTGTTTTTGTCAATGGTTTTACAAACAGACGAGAGAACCTTCGAGCAGCATAACCATCGTTATCTAACCCATTTATTTCCCACACGTTTTCATCTTCCTTCCCTTTAATTGTCACAAGATTTACTTAAACCAATATAGTTGCCCCCACGCCACTTGTGCCTTACCAAACTGGCTTAGCAAAAAATCTTATTACTTTGATATGCATTTGTAATGAATCCATTAAAAGGGTGCTTGGTTCATAAAATCTTATATTTCGAGAGAAAATATGATTTTTGAAAAAATACAATACCTGAGATTTTCAAGACATTTTGTATTCAGATTCATTCATTTAGTTGAAGGAAATCCACATATTTTAATTCTTGTACAATTATTATAATCTCCTTAACATATATAATGGTAACTTTTCATTTTGTTTTATTAATAATAAATACCCAAACGACAAATAATGCCCTTAGTAGCAAAATAAGACATTTTTATTTGATTGTTATTTTTATTAATAAAATATTATGAATTAAGGAATTTGGCATTTTTTTGAGTAACAAAAGTTGAAAGGAAAAATTGTTAGAATAAAAGATCAATTAATGCATTTGCCATTTTTTTATCTCATGGAAAAAATTTAAAAATGTTCTTTTAATTTATTTATAAAAGGATTGTTAAATAATCCTTTTATGTGCATATAAAATGATTATTTAAGGTATTTTTTGTATAGAAATGTCTTAAATAATTATTTTATTTATTTATATTATGGATCATTTAATAATTATCTTTTAAAATATAAAAAGATTATTTAAGGCATTTTTGTACAGAATATGCCTTAAATAATTCTTTTATAAAAATATTAATCTTAAACCTTAAACCCTAAAATATAAAAGGACTTAAATAATCTATTTATAAAAATATAAAATGATTATTTAAGGCTTTTTGTACATAAAACACCTTAAATAATACTTTTATATAGAAAATGGCTTAAACAATATTTTTATAAAAATAAAAAGATTATTTAAGGCATTTTTTTGTACAGAAATGCTTTAAATAATCTATTTATAAAATATAAAAGAATTATTTAAGGATTTTTTGTATATAATCCTTTTATATTTTTTTAAACCTTAAACCCTAAGATACAAAAGGATTATTTAAGGTATTTTTGTATGAAAAATGCTTTAAAAAATCTATTTATAAAAATATAAAAAGATTATTTATGACGTTTCTGTACAAAAAATATCTTAAATAATTCTTTTATAAAAATATTAATCCTATACCCTAAAATATAAAACGATTATTTAAGGCATTTTGTATAGAAAATACCTTAAATAATCCTTTTATAAATTATAAAGGATTATTTAAGAAGTTTTTTGTACATAAATGCCTTAAATAATCTATTTATAAAAGTATAAAAAGATTATTTAAGGCGTTTTCTATACAGAAACACCTTAAATAATCATTTTATAAAAAAATTAACCCTTAACCCTAAATCCTAAAATATAAAAAAATTATTTAAGGTATTTGTGTATGAAAAACACAATAAGGCATTTTCTATACAGAAACAACTTAAATAATCTATTTAAAAAAATTAAAAAAAAAGATTATTTAAGGCGTTTTTTCATGCCAAGCGCCTTGATTGCGATATAAAAATTTTTTTGTACAAAAACTTATAATTAAGTTCTATTCACTTCTAGACATGCTTTTCAAAACGGTAACGGCTATTTCATAATTTTTTATTCAGGTTAAATTTAAAAATAAGGTAATTTTCTCTTTCGAAATCCTAGAATACCATAAAGAGAGGTGGATTTCTTATTTTGGGATTTTGGGTTCAGTTAGAAATTTGTCACTTTCTCCCGTAATAGGATTACTCTGAACTAAACGTGAAAATCAAATATCCACCATCTAGATTTCAGAGAAAAATTTATGGATTTTCTCAAACTAAACACCATTTAAAAGTTTTTTTTTAAATAGATTTGGTGATTCATATATTTATATTATGTAAAATATTAAAATTTGATATTTGTATCATATTTTATACGAAATTACATGACACAATTCGTGTCGATAAAAAATAAGAAATATATTATTAAAATTTTGTTAGATCTGTATATAATTTTTGCTAAAATTTTAAATTGTATCACCTTCATATTCTATATTCATATTATATTAATGTCGTATTACCATATAATATTTTAAATTGTCATATCTACTTTTTACTATGCCTAAGATAGGTTCAGGCACCAAGTGCTAAGTGAACTTGCTTCAGCAAAGTTTGGCTAAGGTTTTTTTTTTTTTTATGCAACTAACAGTTTTATTTTGAGAATGACTAACTTGCTTATATAACTAATTACTCTTAATTAATTGTGGGTTTGAAAATGTGCTTAAAAAAGGTTATGGTTTATGAAGCACGAACACGTTGAACCCTTGGAATGCATCAAAATATGTATTAAACTTGATTAGATATGATAAAAAATTAGAAAAAAGAAAAAAAAACTCAATATTAAATATTTTTAGGTTATATTTGATATATAAGATGATTGATATGATAAGATAATACTCATTTTATATTATATTTGGTTTTGTATTTAATTGAAAGGTATATGATTATAAGAAGGATTATGATCCTTTTGGTAGATGATGATTCAATCATCTCAAAATAGATAGGATTATTTTTAATCCTAAGGTTGAACTTACATATCATACTATACCCTTAAAAATTACATTAATAATTTAAATTATATAAACTTTGAGAAATGATAGTTTTGACCAATAAATAAATTATCCTATCTTAATCTTTACACATCAAACATAAGATAAGATCATAGTATTTAATATAATCCTGCTCATAATATCATTTTATCCTATTCTATCATAATCTTATGTACTAAACAGATCTTACGTTATTCTATTACTATAATTATAATTTTTTTCTTTGAAAAGATAATTATATTTTAAAAATCAACTCAATATTTATTATATATTCTTTATTAATGATTATAATATGTATTTACCATTTTATCTCATTATTTTCGTATCCTTAGTTTTAAAAAATTACAATGTGACTGTATTGGTATCATATCCATTTGGCATGTCTATATCCTTGTTTCACAAGCTTTTTATAAAAATTGAAAGATGGTTTGGAAAATTTCCTTGTCAACGTAGCCTTTTGTCTACCTTTATTCTTGAAAACACATGTTAAAATGTGATGGTGGTTAGAGGCCAATTTTCAGTGTTACATCAATTGAATGGAACATTATGTATAACAGTAAGATGTCTACATAGTGCCAAAGCAGGAAAAAAAAGAGGGGTAAAAGGGGTGAGTAGTAGATTAAAACTTCAAGCATTTAAGCTTATGTGATTTTTGAATTTTTATTTTTCTAGGCTTTTTTTTTTTTTGAGAAGCATGAAATTACTTGTGAAGGAATATGGAAATGTCTAGAATTTCTAAGGATAGATTCATTTTGAAGTTGCTTTTTTTCTCCCTTTCTTTTCATAAATTTTCACCCATTCTTTTCATAAATCATATGGTATAATGTTTTCAGAAGTACAAATTGTAAGTTTAATGTTTAGATGCAATGGCTTGGTTTATACATACACACACACACACACATATATATATATAAATATATACAAAAGAAAGGATCAATGTAATTTTTTTTAGTTTTTCATATTTTTCTAATAATTTATTTCAATAAATTTAAAGAATGAAATTATACTATTTTTATTTATCTTTCTCATTTTGGAATCTATTTAAATCAATGGTTAAAAAAATTTAGAACTTTTTAAATTTTACACTATGTAAGTGATCCCTACTTTTTATATAATATATATATATATTTCTTTCCTCATTTTAAGATTTTAATTAAGAGTGTAAACAAATTGAATATAATGAATCTTATATGTTTATGATATGTTCATTTAATTAATAACTATTGAAATGTTATCCATGATCATTGTTTAAACTTAATAAATGAACATAAATAAATAAAATTGTTAGTCAAATGCTCTATTCATTTATACCGAATCGAATATGAACAAATTTTACTATTTTCATGATTTATTCGTTTAATTATTGAACATTGAAATATTATTTGTGATTGCTTATTAAATTTAATAAATAAATGTAAATGAATAGAAATCAAACATATTCATAATTTGTTAGTCAAATATTCTATTCATTTACTTCCATAATTTTAATATTAAATTCAATGATGTCTCAGGGTTTATGAATTTTGACTACTTTAATTTACTTTTCATCTTAAAATTTGACATGCTAAATTTAATAGGATCTTCAAAGCATATGCCTTTCAAGTTAACTAGCTTTCTTTCTTCATTGCATTTTCTAGCTAATCTATAAGATCAATTAAAATTATCCCCATCTTATCATTGGTGGCCAAATAATTTTTTACTAAAAAATAATGATTTAGAGAGTAGTTTGGGAATAACACTTATAGTTAAGAATAAAATTGGAAGTAAAAATAGCCTAAACAATTGAAATGCTTATTTTTCTTAATTAAAATTATATTAAATCGTGTGTGAGAAACGGAAACTTATGGAAGGAAGCTTATAAGATAAGAGAGGGAAGCTTCTGAAGGCTTGAGAGATATAAAACAAGAAAGAAAAAGAAAAAAAAATATAAAAAAAGAAACACTTTTTTCCTCCACTACCCATCCATAATAGGTTTTAGTCTACACATTCCTTTTTCTTATCCACCTATCCATAGAGAGTTTCGATATCCATCTCTATTGATTTTTCTAGATTGTGAATATGGGTTTTCGCCTATTCTTCAAAAGTGACATTCTTTTGGTGACTTTATCAACTAAAGTGAATGAACTAACCCACATGAGTCTTAAATTCTAGTGAAATTGAAAGAACATGAAGAAAGATTGGAAAGCTTAAAGCATTAAGGACCAGAAGCTTGAAAGAGATTGACCTTATTCCATAAAGCTTATTGGTCCAAAAGCTTCACACGTTAAAAAACTTTTTTTTTTTTGAAATTTTTTTTTGTTTTTTTTATTTTGCATTGCTACTTAACTCTTCTACAACATTTAGTGATCATAGGTTTTAAAGATGGAAAACTCATTCATAAGGATAATTTTGATATTTTTGTCAAGATGTCTACTTTAATAGGTTTTGCAACATCTTGATTCTTAAGTTTCATTTAAATTTATCAATCAATCTTTATAAATGTCTTAGAGTTTTATAACAAATCTTATTTATTCACTTTAGATGATATTATCTCTTAAACTTTGTTCAGTTTTTAGAGTTTTTGGATTGTTGATTTAGAGGTTAGTTTTTTATTTTATGGTTTTTGTTTGTCAAAGTAGATTAAAGTTAAATAGCTTAAGAAAGTATAATTAACCAGTACTTTTTTGCTTTTGAATAAGTCAAGATTAAATAGGCTTAGGAGATTTAATACTTTTAGATCAAGTAAACAAAGGTGATAGAAAAGTTTTATGCATTTGAGACTTTGGATGGTATCAAAAGTTGTAGGAAAGATAAAAAAAATAAAGGATATGAGATTGAATCAAGAATAGTGAGTAGTTATGTTAATGATATTTTTATGTATGAAATTGGGAATTTGAATTCTGATGTGAAACCAATCATCTTATTTGGTAAATCATATTTAACTAAACTATAATATTTTATCATACTATCATGATATTTTGAACCAATTAACCAGTCATAATTTAACCAAATTGTCAACATAATAATTAAAAACATGTTTAAAAAATTAATGAAATCAGCTGAAACCACACCAGATGCCCAGGTTCAAGAATCTCCCTCTCTGAAGAGTTGGATAGGTAAAAAAATTTGAAACAAATAGCAAAGAAAGCCCCTTTACATTGCTTTTAAAAAAGAAAAGCTCTAATGCATTATAAGTGATGATAATTGTTAATAATCCTTCAAAAATATTTTTATTAAATTAAAACTCATCAAGAATAAGTTTTTTAGAAGATAATTAAGTCAAATTGATTTTAAATTTCAAAGTAGCTTTAAAACATTCATTGCATATCATAGATAAAAATAGGTCAAAATGTGTCATAGGTTTCTATACTTTTTTATTTTTAGGAATTGAGTCTCTTTAGTATTATTTAAAGGAATTTAGTCCTTATAGTATTATTTTTTAAGGATTTCAATTCAATAGTTAACAATACACAGGGACTAAATTCCTTTAAATAATATTACACGGACCAAATTCCTAAAGATCAAAGAATACATGGACCTATGACACATTTTAACCATAAAAATATTAAGATTATCACTAGCCAATCAATCAATTTCATATCAAATAATTGAGTCAATCAATAAAAGCATGTTGACTTAACATTTTCACCATAAAGTAAGTGAGAAAGGGCTTTACAAAACTAAACAACTAGAATAACACTATAACAATTGAGAAAATTTTACAAAAGGTTGATAACAACTCATAATACCACATTAAAAAGTTTAGAATGAAACATCTCTTCAAAGGGAACTTTTACCAAATAGAAGCAATTATTTTTCTAAGTGGCCAATTATATGTATCTTTAGAGATTTAGTCTAGGCAATTTACTTAGCATGGTACAAAAAGACACCAGCCAATGATTATATTACATATCTCATCATTGTTTGATTAAAATCATAGCTTCCAAAATTTAAAAGGTCTAAAATGTACCAAATAACCTAGCATAATTTATTGTGGTTGATGATGGTGAGTTAGGTATTGTTTCTATTGAACATTTCGATACATATATTCTTGAAAGATCAGCAAAAAATAGATAATTCCACTTTGATCTATTTGTAGCTAACAACAATGCTATTAACCAATCAACTTATGTACAATCGACAATTAATTTCTTCTCAAAATGTTTTTTTTTTAATTTTTATTTCTAAAATTTAGCTAGATGCCTTTCCATCTATTAGGTATAACATAATTTCCTTACTATATCTTTATTTATTTGTAAAAGATTGAAAAATGGTAATTTACATAATTTTGCTTTTCTTAAAAATTGATATTGACGGATATATCTCATTTATAGCTTTACAATTGGAATTCTCATTGTCTCATCTACAATAGTTCAACTGTTTTTTCATCTTTTTAGGTTAAAAACAATAAAAACGTAATGAATTCTTCAACTATAAAAAAATTTAGGTATACTTTTCAGTTTTTAATCATATGAAAATTATCTCAAAGTAGCAAAGCATGAAAATAACTATGCATTTTGATTTTCTTAATCAAAACATTAAAACTACATTATTAATCTTCTTGAAATTGTTTCTTTAGGATGGTTAGACGTGTAAAGTATTGTAATTTTGAGTACTAGTAATCGTAAACACATATAAGTTCAATCTATTGCAACTTACCTCTTATCAAGTTTTTTTAAGCTCAAACTTTTCTTGAATTGCTTTTTTTTTTCTTCAATATTTTGAGTATTCACTATAATTTGTGAATCTTCATGCCAAATTAATGACTTGGGGGCAAGAATAATGTCATAATTTGTTATAAAAACTAAGGTATGTCTCATATTGGCTTTCATAGTCTGATATGGCTTGGTTATGGATTTTTAATTCAAAAATTATTTACTAGCTAAAAAGTATTTACTAGAAGTTTGAATTGCTCTGCCATGCATAAGGTGGATAATATCATGAACCAAGTATCACTTTAGATTTTGCATTTCTCATTCAAGTGGTTTTATTGTAATTTTATTGCTCATCTTGAATTTCACTTAATTGTTTCACCTAACTAGGATTTTTGTTATTTATGTTTAAGGATGTTATTGGTAAGCATGATTGTAGGGAAAATAGAATAAGATCATAACTAGGTAAAATTACTAACCAAGATTAATTATAGGTGGTAGTAAATGAACTTTGAATAGCAAATTGCAATGTATTCTCAATATTACTTCAATTATTGATTTTGAGCTCAAAACATATATAAACATTAATATTACACATGTTAATATTTTATATTTATTGAATAAATTTTATTTGTATATTTAATAATTTAATAATATCTCATAACAAACTACGTGCTTTAACCCTAGTAAGCAACAAAAGCAAGCTTACTGGTAAATTCATGCTCGAATTACATACCATAAGTTTTAATTGGCCCAAGTCACAATGATAATTGTTCAAAAAGTTACGTTGAGAGTTTGGTTAGGTGAACCCCATTCTTTGTAAGAACATGGTTGTTTCCTTCCATAGCTGGAGAGAATTCAGGCTTCAGGACGTGTCTTATGTCATTGAGAAACCTAATAGAGCTGAATGCCTTATTTCTTGATTGACCATAATAGAGCATCACTAGGCCCCAATCCTCAAGCCTAATAAATTATAACAATTTTCAGGCCCCGAGCTTTTCAAAAGTGGTTAATGACCATAATTCTTCAACAAAAGTAAAATAATATAGATCCTTAACATATATTTACCAAGATAAGGCATATGTGGTATTTAAACATTCTCATTTTTTATAGATTAAATAATACAATCCATTTAGACTATCAAATCATGAAATTGGCTTTAAATTATGAAACAATAAAATAAAGTCAGTAGGAGCTTAACTAAGGGAGTTTGTATCACTCATAGGGTGCTGAAATCAAAGCAGTTCTATTGATGGTATTTTTATTGTCTTAGCTAGAATAAGCTGGTGTGATGTTCTTAGAGGATGTGTGACTTGAACCTGCCATTAGAAAGCACAGTTAATAGGTGTTGAAGTTATTTCTTTTAGGTAAGCTCTAACATTTAAGTCAATAAGGTGTTTGAAGAAGAGTGAAGAATAAAGTAAAATGTGAAAAGAAAGCTTCCCCGGTAAAAAAATGCCTATGTGTGAAGTGACTCCCTTCAGATCATTGTGGGGGTTATAAAGTGATTGGCCTCAAATTGTTGTCCAAAGCTTGAAAAAAAAAAAAGAAAAATCCTTTGACGTCTAGTCGACTTTGGCTTGGCTAGTTGATTATAATGATGTGTAAGTCGAAAAAAGCATTATTGACGAGCAGTTTTGCTAAGATGTCCTTGAGAAGCAAGATGAGTGCTCTCGATGAGCTTGGTTGATGATGTGTTATTTTATGATGAAAAGAATGTTCCTTGGCCGGTTATGTAGTTGGTCAAAACACAGAGAGTAGTAGGTGAGGTTTTATAAAAAATTTTATGAAATTCTAGGACTTATGAATGCATGCGAGTGGAGCTCGTCAGTTGGGGTGGTATATGGCATCTGCTCGTGTTTCTCATATGTGGCTGATTAGGATACGTGTTGCATTAGGAATGAAAGGTTGTCATATGTAATTAATAGGTATAATTTTTCAAAATGCATCGATTTTTAGAAGGAATATATGTGTTTATTTTTTAAAAGGGGTAGTTGAAGGGATTTTAAAAGGGGATTAATTTTGTACCATTTATGAACCAAATGCTTGAAATGTTTTGAATAGGTCTTGTTTCACTCATGCTATTTGGCTAGTTATAAAAAATGGGACTTTGGAATTTTAAACTTCATTTTTACTTTTTTGTATTTGAGAGTACTTGTGTTTTTCTTGCTTTGTTTCCTATAATTTTTAGAGCTTTCTTCCAAAAACTTTATTTGTCTAAGGTTTATTTGTTTTCTTTTTTTTCTTTGTTATTTTTGTTGGGTATTTGTAAGGATAGTTGAAATGGCGCTAAAAAACAAAAAGAATCGTCATTAAAAGTTTCAGTGATGAGAAAAATTCTAAGGCTCAGGCCACGAACATTGGTGGCCAAAATAGGGAGGGAAATATTTAGGAGGCCTAAGGTAGAGTAGATGGTAGTTAGAATAGGGGTCGCAAAGGCTAGGGTAGTTAAGACAATGGAGGCCATGATCGCGACATTATGATTAGAGAGGTTAAGGCTCTTATGACTGACGTGAATAACCCCTACTACCAAAAAAAAAGGAAAAAAAAGATAAAAAGAAAGGGAATGGTGGTATAGGAGCCCAAGGATTTGGCTCTTGATTCATGCCCACCAGGTAGGTTCTTTGTTGCATAACCCATTTGATGGTAGAGCCTATATTCGATCGTGTGCGCTTCTACTGTAACGACCCAATGTATGAGATCTCCCTGCTTCTGTCAGGGTTTACCATCAACCTAGTAGGGAAGTATAAAGGTATGGCAAGGTTCTACCTACACAATTTCAAGCACAGGTTTCATCTACTACTAAACCCATTTTTTCATCTGCTATTGGCTACCTTTAATGTTATTCTATTATAGATTATGTTGATCACCTAGACGATCCTTATGACGTACTAGATCTTCTGTAAGATGAACAAGTAGATTCCTTCAGTGAATATGATCTTATCCCTTTACATGTTAAAGAAAACTAGTGGTTGGTTATACTATCTGTAAGCACAAGGTAGGTCTTACATTGTAGATCCTTTTTTTAATAGCCATTCATATTATGATCAGTATGTGGTGAAAAGTAATAAAATGCCCAACATAAAGTTCCCTTTCAAGGTCAGTTGGTTTTATAGCAACCCTTTGACAAAACAAGCTTTCGAGCTAGAAAAGATAAGGCCAAGCAAGTGCATGTGTCGAAAAATACTAGAATTTTCTACAATGAGCTAGCCATGCTAAAGAATATTTATGACTATTGCATCATCCCTAGGGAAGATTAGACCTTGACTACTATTATTCAGAGGGTTTTAAATAAAGAAGGGCCAAAAAAAAGGATACAACCAAGGGTAAAGATGTAGAGGCTTATTTTTAGGGTAAAAGATGTAAGTTGCCTGATGAACTATTATATCATTTATTAGTGTTGCTATAGGTAGAGTTGATTGTTTATTATTGACTTATGGCATTTTTTATGATTTTTATTGTGGTTGCAATAAAGTAAGGGACTATTAAAACTAAAAAACTTGAAAAACTAAAGGGTCGCCAAGAGGATCCATATATTAATGTTGTAGAGCCAATCTTTGAAACAGTCCCTGTGTCATTAGCTGAGACTCGAGCTCTAGACCTGTGCAGCTCTAGGACTCATTTGGTGTCTCAGATCAACCTTCAACTGAATCAATGCACAGACACACAAAATTTCAAGGCAAGCTATCTAAACTATTACTAGACAAAGCTGCACATCAAGTGTTTGATAGAAATCTAAAGAGAAATAATAAAGATAGGGAAGAGTAAACTTGTATTACTCTAAGTTGTGGTATGTAAAATAAGGGTGAGGCACCCCTTATTTATAAGTGAAGCCCTTTTACATCAATTGCTAATATTGTTCTTATCCTAAGGCTCACAAAGGTAATTAATACAAGAGATTACAATAAAATTACAATGGATTGTTCTAATTTACATGGACTCTTATCATAAAGAAATTTAAACCAGATTGGACTTTTCCTTTAGCAATGCTTGTGCAAGGCCCCTCTTTAAACTTATGTTTGGATAAGTTCTGCCTGTACCTAGGCTTACTCCTATGCCTAGGTTTGTCTAAAAATTGTCAAATCGGATCCCTTAGCTTAAGTTCCCTAAACT
The DNA here is from genome assembly GCF_047325235.1 of Durio zibethinus. Lineage (NCBI taxonomy): Eukaryota > Viridiplantae > Streptophyta > Magnoliopsida > Malvales > Malvaceae > Durio > Durio zibethinus. The sequence continues at coordinate 24,696,396 of NC_143170.1, forward strand.
CATTTTAGCACTCATATACCTATTATAGGTCATGGTTCTACCTCTAAGACCTCCATTAAACCTCTAGGCTTGTTCTCTTTTGCATTTTAACTTGGTCTCTTTTATTTTAGAACTATTTTTTGTTTCAGTGAGAACCCCTAGGCATGGTCTTTCCAGCAGATCGTGACATTTTCCCTCACTCATTCTAGTAATGCCTTCGTTGCTAGAGGATCCTGGGCTCGGACTATATGCCCATGTGCACGTTGGCTTTATTTTCTGCCCCATGAACCAGATTTCTAATGTTTCAATTTCATACCCAAACAAGTACTCTACTAGTTTTAGCTGTTCTCTCGAGTATTATCAACCTCTTATTACACTTATCATAGACTGAGACTCGAGCTACAGACTCATGTAAGGCTTTCAACCATTAATTAGGCAGAAAGGTTATCTGTAGACAAAAGTAGTAATGGTGATGAGTACTAAGAGGAGCCTAAGGTGATGTAGCTTAATACTTTTTAGTTCTGTTGAGAGGGTAAAATATTTCCAGGAGATGAAGGGACTTATGCCATGATTCTGGGACTTATGCCAATGTTTTATATGGCCTTAGGCTAGACTTCCTTTATGTATGCCTAAGTTAGATTAAAAACACTCTCAAAGACTGATCATTTAAAAGAACATTGAAAGACACTCTAAAGTTAAAAAAGGCTAGAAAGTAAGAGATGCTTGGAAATGCTGTAACTTGTATTCACTCAAGTGATTTTTTACATTAAATGAGGGTAAGGAGGTCCTCTATTTATAGTTGAAGCCCTTATGAATCAATGGCTAGGATTGACATTATCCAATGGCTATTATAAAGTCCAAAATTACAAATAGATTACATGAGATATACATTAATAGTTCAAATTATAAAAGGAACTATCATATCCTTAGAAATATATAGATTTTTCTAAAAAGTTCAGTTTGTTAGGTTTATTAGGGCCCGGCCCTCTGTTCGGTCTACTGAGGCCTAATGCACCCGCACATGGGCCTGGTTTGCCTATACCATGGCTTTGTCTACCTAAGGCCTTTCTAGAATTGTTTACCTTGGTCTAGGGAGATTATGTGGTAGTTCAGGTAGTTCGAGCAATTTTTATATTTGCGTATGCATTCTGCACCCTAATTACGAGCTCAAGGCCTTAACTTTTGTCACTGGTGTTTAGGCTTCGATTACACCTACATGAATCGTGACATTCTCCCCTTCATGATTCTACGATGCCTTTGTTACATGCTCTGAATGAAACTAGTTGATATGGTCTTCAAACTACCAAAGATTTTTAACTGGTTCCTAACTTGCTTCACTATTGGAAAGTCTTTTCCATGACACCAAATACGCATACTTTGGCTTATAATTTTGTCATCTCAAAACCTTGTTAGCTAAAATACACTAGATCTCTTTGTCATATGAGGTTTTTATCCTTATGATTGAATGCTGTGACTTTAACTGTATTGGATCTTCTTGATCCTCATAAAATGACTTTAACATGTTAAAATGGAAAATTGGATGTACCTTGGGCTTTGATTTTATTTTTAGCGTGTAAGCTACCTTGTCTACTCTCTTTAGAACTCTAAAAAGTCCTTTATATCTCTGGAATATGCCCTTATGCATGCCCCTATAGTGTAAGACTAAGTGTAGCTTTACCATCATTAAGTTCCTAACTTGGTACTACACATCTCGTTGTTTGTGATCTGTCCATTTTTTACTTTTCGTGGCTACTTTATGTAGATAAATTCTTACAAGCTCTACTTGTTCCTGTCAAGCATTGACAAACTTGTAAGCTACTAGATTAGGTCTGCTATAGCCTACTACAATATCTCCTAAAATGAGTGGCTGTTGGCCTATGACTAATTCAAATAGACTCTAGTTTGTTGCCTCACTCTACTGTAAGTTGTAAAAAAATTGGGCAACATTAAACAGTTTAAGCCAGTCTTGTTATATTGCACGAACGTAGTACCTGAGGTAGACCTCTAATAAACCATTAACTCTCTTAGTCTGCTTATCGGTTTGTGAAAGCATGCTAGTGGAAAATTTCAAGTCTTACCCCAATAGTTTGAACAACTTTATCTAGAACAACTTAATAAAATGCCCGTCTTGATCACTAATGATGGTCTGTGGTATGCCTTAATACTTCACCATATTTTTTAAGAACAAATGGGCTGCTTCTTTAGCTGGGCACTCCTTAGTTGCTAGAACAAATGTTCTATACTTGGAAAATCTATCTACCACTACCATGATGTTCCCAAACCCATCTGACTTGGGTAATCTAACTATAAAATTTAATGAAACACTTTCTCATAGGTGTTTCAATATAGGTAATGGCTCCAATAGATCTACTAGTAACTTTTGTTCCACTTTGTCTTACTGGTAGATATGGCAAGTTTTGACATAGGCCTTAATGCCATCATGCATGTGAGGCTAGTAATATCGGTCTGCACTAGTGCTAAGGTGCGGTGTAATCTAGGGTAGCCAGTTTACCTTGAGTCCACTTACGACACCCTTTGGCTTAGACTGAATTTAGCACAATCAAGCCAAGCTTCATGGTCTCTTTTTTTGACCCTTCACCATTTTTCTTATTGATAGCAAATATCTTTATTTTTTTAGGGTAATCTCTTAACAAGTGTGGACCTTAAAAAATGTAACAAGCTAGTGGCTCACGATCCTTATTGATCTATTACATTGGCTTTCATTTCCTGTTTGGTGGCTTACCATGACCATTCTTGGTTTATCGACTTTTGTCCCTATCCTTGGATTGTTAATCTTTGTCTCTTTTATTGGACTGTCAGTCTTTGTTATTACTTTTTGGCTTGAATAACTCAAACTTCTTTTATGGCCAAATCTCGAGCAAAGATTTAGCAATTGTTATGACTTTAGCTAGATCTTTGATAACCTTTCATTGCAACTCATTCTTGGCCTACAGTTTGAATCCATCTATGAAACAAAATAGACCTTCTTCTTCTCTAAGGTTTGAAATCTAAAGCATCAATTCTAAAAACTCTCGAACATACTCTCATACCTTTTCTCTTTGACTGAGCCTATGAATCTTTGCCTTTGCTTCATCATTAGCATACTCAGGGTAGAACTATTACTTAAATTTTATCTTGAACTCTTCTTAAGTCTAAACAACAACACCTCTGTAGCTTGCATCATTACACTTGTATCTTTACCATAATAATGCAATATCAACCAAATGCATTGAGATTGTGCTTACCTCAGTGGCATCTTCATTGATGCCCATGCCTTGGAAGTATTGTTTCATTTTTTATAAAAAGTTATCCACATCCTTTGCAAACCTAGCTCCCTTGTAATCTTTTGGCTTGGGAATATCCACTTAAGCTTTAGTTGTTATAGCTAACACACCATTCCCAATGGCTGCCTTATATGCTATAAGCTCTCTTTTAAACTCTTGCATCTCATTACACATCACCTATACTAAGGCCTTTAAGGTTTCATTATTCTAGGTGAACATGTTAATGATTTCTTTAAGGGCACCATGGAATTCTTCCTTAATCTTCTCTTTAGTCTCTTTGAACCTCTTCCTAAGGTCTGAGATTGTTACTTCCATGTTGGCTAAATGGCCATCCAAGGTCAATATCATGTCCCTCGAGCTAGCCTTTTTTCTCATTCCTAGGGCTAGCTTTTATACCTCTGGTTATTGGCTGCTAACATTACTTTAAGACTTCATTTCTTTAAACACTTTGAGTACGAACTAAACATGACCTTAAAGCAAAACCTATTTTGATACCAACTGTCATAGGCCTAGGACTAATGCCAATGTTTCATGTGACCTTACACTAGACTCCCTCCTTGTATGCCTAAGTTGGCCTGAAAACACTTTCAAAGAGTGAGCACTCAAAAGAATATTGAAAGGCACTTTAAAGCTAGAAAAAAGCTAAAAAGTAAGAGATGCATAGAAATACTATAATTTGCATTCACTCAATACATCAAATAAGGGTAGATAGGCCTTCTATTTATAGTTGAAATCCCATTAATCAATGGCCAGGATTGACTTAATCCAATGGCTATTACAAAGTCTAAAATTATAAAGAGATTACATGAGATATACATTAAGTGTTCAAATTATAAAGAGAATTATCCTATCCTTGGGAGTCTATAGATCCTTCTAAAATTTTAACCTATTGGGTTTACTAGGGCTTGGTGCTCTGTTGGGTCTACTGAGGCCAAGTTTCACTTGCACCTAGGTTTAGTCTGCTTATACCATGGCTTGGTCAATCTAGAGGGAGTGAAAAGTGTGGGCATGCCAAATAGCAATGGCCCTTTTAAAGGTAATTTCTGTTTTTGTGACTAACTATTTTACTTATTTACTGATTCTAATTATTGTATCTTTGTTTTGTGAAGATTGATCATGTTGCTAAACTTTAAAGGGTCATGGGTGAGAAGAGGTAAAAGAGAAAGAGACTTATAACTACCAACCCTTTTCTTACTAAAAGATAAGTCATAGGGAATACTAACTTATCATTTTCTATTGCTGTAGTGTCTACTTCACCACCTATGCCTACTACACCATAACTTTTTTCAATTGCTATAGTGGCCTCTTTAATTACAACCAAGGCTCCTACCACTATGCCTTCTATTTCTCTAACACCAAGGGTTCTTGTTGCTACATTACAACCTACTATACCTATAACTATTACTTTTGTATCAACTATTGCTCCTATCCCGTAGCCTTAACCATTTTGTCTCCACCACTCTCAAGTGATGCCTCTTTTGATGGGCCCTAGCATATGTGTTTACTTATAAGCAATTGGAAGCTAGCTTTAAAGTAGCTGCTCTATTTGTAAAGTACGATGTTGAAGTGTTGGATAGGGTAAGTTCTGTGGACTTTGTAACTATGTTTGTGAGGTCATGAACCTTATTACCTATAGATGCTTCCTGCTTGTGGGCTGCTATTAGCCTCCTTAAGTTCACCAAGGCTAGGGTGTGACAATTCCTTTTACTTAACAATCTCTAAATTATGTTTTTCCTTGCTGCTAAGGTAGCATTTGTGGTAATAAAGTATGTAGGTTTATGTTGTTTATTGTGTAAAACTGACTTTAATCTATTTTTATGTTTATTGTAGTCCTTAGCAAATAAAATAAGTATCTATGAGCAAGTGGGGCTATTGGTTGATGAACTACAATTCAAGGCAGAGGTCTTGTAAAGAAAAGGCAAAAAAAGGGTTGATCAAAAGGCTTTAGTGAAAAAAAATAATGCCTCGATTGAAGCATTGAAAGCCTTTAATAATTTTTTGGCTAAAAAGGTTGAGGTCATGAAAGGTCGAATAAAGAAGACTATTGGTAAGAATGTGGCTTTCCAACAGCTCTTACACAACACCATTTCTCGCCTAAAAGACATGAAAGGATAAAAAATTAAACTACAAACAAAATAGGTGGGGATGGTTGCTCGAACCAACTAGCTGTAAAAAGAAAGGGAATAGGCCATGGCAGAGAGGGACCAAGCCCTATATTGTACCTTTCAATCGGAGAAAAAGCTAGCCATGTTAAAGGCTAATATGGAAAAAAAAAAAAAAGGTAAAGACCTCAAGAAGCCTTGTAGACACCAAATTCGATCCAGGCCTGGATCAATTGGGCCTAGTCCAAATGGGTAAGCCCAATTTGGTTTTTATTTTATATTTTTATTTTATTTTTTTCTTTTGTATTTTATGTATTTATTATTTATTTATTATTACTATGTATTAATATATGTATATCTTTATTTATTTATTTTTTTTCTGTTAATATCTATATATGTATTTTATTTATCTAGTTATATATTTATTATTATAATTTATTTATTATTATTTTTATTTATCTTGTAGTATTTTTTATTTATCTTATTACTATTTTTAATTATCTGTTATATTTTTTTTCTTTTTTTGTTTATCTGATTTTTTTTTTCGTTTATTAGATTTCTTTTTTTTCATTTTTTGGGGCTGAGATTGAATTCTGTTGAAGAATCCTACCGAGAATGGGGATTCAATTAGAGTCCATATTGGATTCAAAAATTGAATCCCCATCCAAAAAGGAGTAGGGATTGATCAGAAAACTTTTTTGATCAATCCCTATAAATAAGTATTGGAACAGAAGGAAGAACAGACAGAAAAACAGTGAGCAAAAGCTATTGATTGAGAGAAAAAGGGCGGATAAAAAATTATAAAAGGCTAAGAAAAGGTTCAGAAGTGTTCTAGGAATTAGCAGAAAATTTTTTGAGATTTTTAGAGATTTTTTTTTCTATAAATTTCTAGAAAATTTCAAATTTCGGTTGAATTTTCCTACGAAAGTTAAATTTTTCGGTGAAAATTTTGGCCAAGTTTGAAGTTTTCGACTAGCTGCCCAGTTTTCGGTGAGGATCCCAAAAACCGACCAACTTTTCGATGAACTTCCAATGAAAAACCCAGATTTCGATGAAAAATTCCAGAGTTCGGTAAATCTTCAACCGGAGTTCTTCGGCCTTTTTAGAGAGAGGTGAGAGAAAAAAAAGGAAGAAAGAGAGAGGGGAGAAGTTTTCTGTCGAAAAACGAAGGAAATAGCCTTATATACCCTCCCAAAACGACGTCATTTTGCCTTAAGTGACCTAGAGGATCAGCGCGTTTTGTAGAGATCCGACCTGACCCGAGTGTCGACCCGCTTCCTAACCCGCACATGTTTTGCCTCCCTAAATCGTGAGCCGAGCCGAGTCGAGCCATACTCCGAGCCGCTCCAAGTTTTTTTTTTTTGAATTTATTTATTTATTTGTTTATTTATTTATTTTTATTCTTTTTATTTATTAGATTAGGTTTATTTAATATTCTTTTATCTTTATTTTATTTTTATTTTTCTTTTACTTTTCTTTATTTTTTTATTTTTTTTATCTATTTTCACTTTTATTTTGTTTTATTATTCTATTTTTTTAAATAAAAATAAAAAAAAAAATATTTTTGGAGAAAAGTTGAAAGTATCAATTTTCGTTGAAAGTATCAATTTTCCTTGAAAATCAAAGTTTTCAAAAAATATTTTTGGGGAAAAGTTGAAAGTATCAATTTTTCTTGAAAATAAAAGTTTTCAAAAATTATTTTTAGGGAAAAGTTGAAAGTATCAATTTTTCCTTGAAAATAAAAGTTTCCAAAAAATATTTTTGAGAAAAAGTTAAAAGTATCAATTTTTTCTTAAAAATAAATTTTCAAAAAATCAATTTTTGAGGAAAAGTTGAAAATATCAATTTTCCTTGAAAATAAAAGTTTCCAACAAATATTTTTGGAGAAAAGTTGAAAGTATCAATTTTCCTTAAAAATAAATTTCCAAAAAATCAATTTTTGGGAAAAAGTTGAAAGTAACAATTTTCCTTAAAAAATAAATTTTCAAAAAAATCAATTTTTGAGGAAAAGTTGAAAATATCAATTTTTCTCGAAATTAAAGTTTCAAAAAAAATATTTTTAGGAAAAAGTTGAAAGTATCAATTTTTCCTGCACAAGAAAAATCCTTTTTTTTTTATTTTGATTTTGATTTTGATTTTTCTTTAAATAATCTGACGATGGAGCCTCTGTAAGTGAAACAGTAGTTTTTTTTGCATACTCTTGAGGTAAGGGGATTTTCTCAATTTTTTGCTAAAAGTATTAGAGTTAATTGAGAACAATTTTTAATAATTAATCATTTGGTAAAATTTTAAGGCTCATTGGATAACATAAATTTCAGCTGGTACCATATTTTGATGGGCGTTGTGAGGGTGCTATAACCTTCCTCACACGTAACCGAACTCCTGAACCCTGTTCTGGTTAGTAGACCTGAACCTATTCTTTTAGGGACCCTTGAACTTAGGTGTTCTCTGAAAGGACAAATTCCTTAGGTGGTCAATCGCACCTAGATAAAAAAGATTCGTGGCGACTCCCTAAAAGTCAATGTCTAGCGATAGATCCCCGGATCTAGACGTTATGACAGCTTGGCGACTCTACTGGGGACTTTGAGAGTCAGGCCAGCAAATAATTTGTGTTATCCAAAAGCCTAATAAAATTGAACCTGTTTGTATATATGTGTTATTATTCATTCATGTTTATTTACCTTATTAATTATGTCATTCATATGCATGTGCATAACATGAGCTCTATACCCGAGCTCCGTCCCTCTAGGAGGGAGTAAAGTACCTATTGCTTTCGTGAGGTCTAATGCCTCCGCAGTGGCTAGCGAAATACTCTCACTCAAATTGAACCTTTTCCGCTTGTAGCCTGTAATGGGTGAGAATTATGGTGCCTTACTAGTTTGTGATGGACAAAGATATAGTGAGCCTTAAGAGTGCATAAACCTAGGATAGAGCCCTTTCTACCCAATGATAGATATACCCTGAAATTAAGACACAAAAGGGTGTTTATCTAATCATTTTGATTGTTTAACTTTGTGCATCTCATTATCGTATGTAACATTATGCATCAGCATCACTTTCATTCATCCATGGAACTAACTATGTTGTTTGTTTGATTGTATGCATCTGCATTACTTTCATGATCATGTTTTAACACAATCATTTGCATCCATTTCATATTAGATTTCATTCAAAAAAATGTACATTTCATTCGTGCATCAAAGCATCATACATAAAGCATAGCATAACATTTCTAATCATAATTATGGTGCTAAAGGTTCAAGGATAGCTCCATCTAGTGATAAGCCTGCCCATCGATACAACACAAGATCCAGAGCCAGACGAATGGAGCAGAAAAATTCTCATAGATTTGAAAAGATAGAAAAAGCACAGGAAAAGATTGAAAGTGAGTTAAGTAAGATTCTGGATACTCTTAATAAGCTGAATAAGGGAAAAATAATTGAAGAAGATACAAGCCAACAAGTTCCCTCGTTGCAAGAAATGGTTGACCTTTTATATCCTCCAGGTTTTGGCCCACCTTAAGCCCAGTTTACTCAAGAGGTTCTACCATAACACTTCATATATCCAACATATCCTGGAATATCGTCAGCTTCCAACCCAGGGCATTATAATAGCTATGTAAATCCTGTCTTTACTGAAAAGGCAGTAAAACCAATTCCTGATCTAGATGGCCTGAAAGAGAAAGAGAAAGGAAAAGTAAAAGTGAAAACTCAGGAAAGCTCCAAGATTAGTATGCTAGAGCAAATGCTACAGGCTGTGGAAAGATTTGGTTTTTATGGGTCAGTTGATGCTGCTGGACTCTGCCTAGTCCCTGATGTGGTCATTCCTCATAAGTTCAAAGTACCAAAATTTAAAAAATATGACGGTACGAAGTGCCCCAAAACTCACATCACCATGTGTTGTCGAAAGATGGCAACTCATACTCATGATGAAAAACTCTTAATGTATGTCTTTCAAGATAGCCTTACTGGCTCTACGACCAGATGGTATGTTCAACTAGATAGAACCCGCATTCGCTCTGAGAGCGATATGGCACATGACTTCATTAGTCAATATCGACATATTATCGATGTAGCCCCTGATCGTTTGTCTTTACAGAATCTGAAAAAAAAGGTAAACGAGTCTTTTAAAGAGTATGCCCAGAGGTGAAGGGATGTTGCCTCTCAAGTACAACCTCCTCTAATTGAGAAAAAAATTACAGTGTTATTTGTCAGCACTTTGAAGTCTCCCTATTATGAAAAGATGATAGGGAATGCAACAAAGAATTTTGTCGACATGGTGATCTCTGGAGAAATTATTAAAAGTGCCATAAAAAATGGTAAGTTGAAAGGAAGAGAAACCAAGAAGGCATCAGAAAAGAAAGAAGCTCAAGCTTAAGCTGTGAGCTTTGATAGACAACAATTTAGGGGTTATCAACCCTATCCACCCTAAGGTTACTCTCCATACTATCCTACTGTGAATAATGCCTCATCTTACCCATACCAGATAACTTCACAACCACCTTATTCATCCACATACCGATTAATTTTTAGCCCTCAAGATCTTACATATAGTCTTAACATTCAAGCTCCTACAAGAACCCAAATTCGCCCTATTAACCCAGCAAGAGGTTCACGAGAACAACGGACTACTCGAGAAAAACTTGTATTTGATCCAATCCCTATGACTTATACAAAGTTATAGCGAGAACTCTATAATAACCATTTGATTATCCCCAGCCATGTGGAGCCGCTTAAACCACCCTATCCAAAGTGGTATGATCCTATAGCCCACTGCGACTACCACTATAGAATTACTAGCCATTCTACTAAAAATTACACTGCTTTAAAGCATAAGGTGCAACGGTTGATCAATGATGGAATGGTAAGTTTTGATCAAGAAAAAGCAACAACACCTAATGTTAGTGTTTTGAGTGAAAGTCAAGAACAGAAAGGATCCGGAGAGTCACAATGAATTGAGGGGCAAGATGTCAATAGAGATTCTTCACCTGATCATATAGGGGGATAATTTTTAAGAATGGAGATAAGGCTGGTTGAAGGTTTTTTTGTCATTTTAAGATTTTTTTTCGAGTAATGTTAGATTTCTTTTTTGTAATATGACTTCACTTGTTATCATCTTAATAAAGGCAAGTTAATGCATTTCATTACATTTTTCTCTTTCACTTGATCATTACTCTATGCTCTGTTATCTTTCATAACTTTATACTCCCATTCTTAAATTTCAGATGATGAATATTTAGACAATGATAACAATAATTTTGAGATTTAATTTTGAAAACTCATCCACATTAATATGAGGAGATGATTTGAGCAAAAAAAAAGGGTAAGCCATTACCAGAGGTGAAAGAAATATGTCTTGAAGATATGTAATCTTTTATACAGGATCATGAGCTTTGTTCAATAGATGATGTTCAAGAAAAGTATTCACAATTGAGATGAAAAATGGCTATCTTTTTTTTACCATTCGAAAAACCATTTATTGTTACCCCTTTGAGCCTATTATGATTTCTTTTTCGGAGGAACCCCAACCAAGGATCACCCTCTACACTGGGGGGTAATTTTTGAAAAAATCACGAAAGGTCTCAAAAATGAAAAAAAAAAAATGCCACACATGACTTGGGGCAAAGTAATGAGAATCTTTTGTGTAAGAAAAAAAAATAGTGAAACGATGTGGGGCAAAATGCCAAGTTGTATCAAATGATCCTTTGGTTTTGAACCTTTTTAATACATGTTTTGAGCCTATTATATCCATTTTTTTTATGACCCTTCACCTTGGCCTACATTGCAACCTTGAAAAGTCTATTTGGATCAAGTGTGAATACTCAACTTGAAGGATCATATGTTGAACGAAGGTATACTCATGATGAAGCAATGGAATCATGCTACATTGTTCTAAAGTTTGATGTATGAAAGATATCAACAATGGATGAAAAATGAGAAAAAAAAAAGATGATGAAAAAAAAAGAAAAAAAAAGAATGAATGAAAAAATGAGAAAATGAAAAAAAGAGAAAACCTGAAAGGGTGATTTTGGTAAAGAAAGATCCAGGTCAAATGGCTCACATGAATGGAAGATCAAAGATATTTGAAGATCCCTCAAAGATTGGGGTAAAGTTCGCCAAGCTCAAGATAACTTCAACAGTAAATGAAATGAGTTTTTGAAAAAAAATCCTAGATTAATGTTGAGAATTGTTTGAATATTCATCATTTGGACATACCATTCATCCCAATGACATGTATCCAATTTATTTCCTTTCTCATTTTTTTTGTACCAAAATAGATCTTCATTGATTATCTTTACCATAATTCATCTTGTGTTTTTTTTTATTGTTACACCCCTAGAATGAATTGAGAAAATGCTTGATTGCATTGTATTTGTCAAGATTTGAAATGATAATGAATGAATGAATATGTGTTTAAAAGAATCTTGCATTCATTTGAAAAGAAATCTAAGATGATGGTGGTAACAAAATGAAGAAATGGTAGAAACCTAAAAGAGATGATTTGGAAAGATATATGATGTGATCAAATGAAGAATATAATGGGGCAAATCTTGAAAAGTGGTATAACCAAATGATGAGTACAAGGATGAATTGGTCGATATGACTTGCAAGTTATGATTGAATGATGAGAACAATCAGTGGACAAAGTTTATTTTGGAATGGTTAATGGTGAGACACCTATGAGTAATGACCCAGTGATGGTGGATGAAACTTGTTTTGAAATTTGTTAGTGCTGAAAAATTCATTGAATGATGGTCAAGTGATGATCGATTGATAAAGCTTATTCCAAAATATTAAGAAACTAAACAAGGAAGAATGTGAGTGGAAAAGACAATTGAGAGCTACACTGGTTCGATCTTAGAAGAGCAGTGTAATTGGATCTTTGAAGAATCAAAAGGCTTGATGCCCAAGAAAAAAGCTTGAGAAACTTGAGTACCATACATTGAATAGGAATTAATTGACCAACATTTGCATAGCATGCATTGAAATTCATATGCATTGCATAGCATGCACTACTTTCAGAAAAGTATAGTGTATAAATTCAAGAAGCAGGGGTGTTCCAACATCCCACATAGAGAAGACAGATATGAAGATATTTTGTAAATTTGAGAAGAAACTTGTCAGGTAAGTTCCTAATCCTTGAAATAGGATGTCTTTTGGTATCGGGGTTGATTTATAAGACCTTTGGGTATAATCTCCTGAAATTCCTTCAAATACAACTTTCAACTCCTTTGAACATGATTATCAAAGAGCAATTTACTTTTTCAAAAGTCGTGGTGCCTCTATTTAGAAGAGCAATTTACTTTCCAAAAGTCGTGGTGCCTCTGTTTAGAGGAGCAATTTATTTTTTCAAAGTCATGATGCCTCTGTTTAGAGGAGCAATTTACTTTCCAAAGTCGTGGTGCCTCTGCTTAGAGGAGCAATTTACTTTTCAAAGTTGTGATGCCTCTGTTTAGAGGAGCAATTTATTTTTTCAAAGTTATTGAGCCCTGATTAGAGATGCCATTTATGTTTCTCAAAGTCATTGAACCTCTGCCTAGAGGAGCTTTGATCAAAAATAAAAAAAAATAAAAAAAGTAAAAAGGTCGAGTTGAGTCCTAATTGGGTGTCTACGTCTTTGTGTAATTTTTGTTTCACAGAAAATGTGCAAAGAGGGGTAGCTATAGACACCCAATTCAATCCAGGCCCGGATCAATTGGGCCTAGTCCAAATGGGTAAGCCCAATTTGGTTTTTATTTTGTATTTTTATTTTTATTTTATTTTTTTCTTTTGTATTTTATGCATTTATTATTTATTTATTATTACTATGTATTAATATATGTATATCTTTATTTATTTATTTATTTTTCTGTTAATATCTATATATGTATTTTATTTATCTAGTTATATATTTATTATTATAATTTATTTATTATTTTTTTATTTATCTTGTAGTATTTTTTATTTATCTTATTATTATTTTTAATTATCTGTTATTTTTTTTTCTTTTTTCGTTTATCTGATTTTTTTTTTCCTTTTTTTGGGGCTGAGATTGAATTCTGTTGAAGAATCCTACTGAGAATGGGGATTCAATTAGAGTCCAGATTGGATTCAAAGATTGAATCTCCATCCAAAAAAGAGTAGGGATTGATCAGAAACTCTTCTGATCAATCCCTATAAATAGGTACTGGAACAGAAGGAAGAACAGACAGAAAAACAGTGAGCAAAAGCTATTGATTGAGAGAAAAAGGGTAGATAAAAAATTATAAAAGGCTAAGAAAAGGTTTAGAAGTGTTCTAGGAATTAGCAAAAAAAATTTTGAGATTTTTGGAGATTTTTTTTTTTGAAAATTTCTGGAAAATTTCAAATTTCGGTTGAATTTTCCTACGAAAGTTGAATTTTTTGATGAAAATTTCATCCAAGTTTGAAGTTTTCGGCCAGCTGCCCAATTTTTGGTGAAGGATTCCAGAAACCGACCAACTTTTTGGTGAACTTTCGGTGAAAAATCCATATTTCGATGAAAAATTCCAGAATCTGATGAATCTTCAACCGGAGTTCTTCGACTTTTTTAGAGAAAAACGAGAGAAAAAGAAAAGAAGAGAGAGAGAGGATAGAAGCTTTCTGTCGAAAAATGAAAGAAATAGCCTTATATACCCTCCCAAAATGATGTCGTTTTTATCTTAAGTGACCTAGAGGATCCGCGCGTTTTGTTGAGATCTGACCCGACCCGAGCGTCGACCCGCTTCCTAACCACGCATGTTTTGCCTCTCCGAGCCGTGAGCCGAGCCGAGCTAACGTCCCGAGCCGTTTCTCTTCCTTGAGTCGAGCCATACTCCAAGCCGCTGCAGGTTTTTTTTTTCTTGAATTTATTTATTTATTTATTTATTTTTATTCTTTTTATTTATTAGATTAGGTTTATTTAATATTATTTTATCTTTATTTTATTTTTATTTTTGTTTTACTTTTCTTTATTTTTTTATTTTTTTAATCTATTTTCACTGTTATTTTGTTTTATTATTCTATTTTCTTTAAATAAAAATAAAAAAAAATTTTGGAGAAAAGTTGAAAGTGTCAATTTTCCTTAAAAATAAATTTTCAAAAAAATCAATTTTTGAGGAAAAGTTAAAAGTATCAATTTTCCTTGAAAATAAAAGTTTCCAAAATATATTTTTGGGGAAAAGTTGAAAGTACCAATTTTTCCTTAAAAATAAATTTTCAAAAAATCAATTTTTGAGGAAAAGTTGAAAGTATCAATTTTCCTTAAAAATCAATTTCCAAAAAATCAATTTTTGGGGAAAAGTTGAAAGTATCAATTTTTCTTAAAAATAAATTTTCAAAAAAATCAATTTTTGAGGAAAAGTTGAAAATATCAATTTTCCTCAAAATTAAAGTTTCAAAAAAAATATTTTTAGGAAAAAGTTGAAAGTATCAATTTTCTCTGCACAAGAAAAATCCTTCTTTTCTTCTTTTTTATTTTGATTTTGATTTTGATTTTTCTTTAAATAATCCGACGATGGAGCCTCTGCAAGTGAAACAGTAGTTTTTCTTGCATACTCTTGAGGTGAGGGGATTTTCTCAATTTTTTGCTAAAAGTATTAGAGTTAATTGAGAATAATTTTCAATAATTAATCACTTGATAAAATTTTAAGGCTCATTGGATAACATAAATTTTAGCTGGTACCATCTTTTGATGGGCGTTATGAGGGTGTTATAACCTTCCTCACACGTAACCGAACTCCTGAACCCTGTTCTGGTTAGTAGACCTGAACCTATTCTTTTAGGGACCCTTGAACTTAGGTGTTCTCTGAAATGACAGATTCCCTAGGTGGCCAATCGCACCTAGATAAAAAAGATTGGTGGCGACTCCCTAAAAGTCAATGTCTAGCGATAGATCCCTGGATCTAGACGTTATGACAAGCCTGAAGAGCATGATGCAAAATGGATTGAGGTTTGCTTAACTTCTAAGCAACAATATAGTCTCTCTACATTCTACTAGGTGTAGTTATATGTAGGGCCCTTAGACCTAAGGGAGATTGATTTTTTTGACATAAAGCTACCTCATAAGAAATTCAATGTAGATTTCCCTGATGACATAACCATGTTGGAGGGACTTAGGGCCTCTGTTGGGTTGAGTAAAATTGTTGCGATCCCAAATTTGAATGATCTACTTGCCTCAACTGGTAATCCTAAGGCCAATAGTTTTGGCATAAAGCTAGCCCCAAAGGGTCGTGGGGCCAATGTTGATGTTATTGCTTCTTCACCTAATAAGGTCACGATAGTGCTGATTGAATAGGTTTTACCTATTGCTAAAAGGCTCTTAATGTTGATGATGTTCCTTCTACTGAAGATGCTATTTTTGCCCCTGAGGTTTTTTGTTTTTACCTTGTATTTTCCTTACCTTTTCTAATTTTTGGTGCTTATCACCAATGTGCATATTTTACTATTATCAATATAAATGAATATTTTCACAATGTTTATCCTAGTAATCTTTGTTATTCCAACAACTTAGGGCTTCTGTTCCAACAACAATTTTATTTTTTGTACTTATCACCAATGTACAAATTTTACTATTATCAATACAAATGAATATTTTCACAATGTTTGTACTTGTCCTTGTGCTTGTTTGTATAAAAAGGACTAAGTTAATGATAGCATCCTAAAATATAGTACTTTTACATACTAAAAGTGGTGTTTTGGATTATTTTTGGTATTTTTCATGTTGTTTTCATGATTTCAGGGTTTCAAGTTTATATATTTATTTTCATGCAATCCATGCATGCATGAATTAAAGATTGAGTAGATCTATATGTGTAAAAAACATAATATATTAGAAGCTTTCTTTTGAAGGAATTTCTTGTAACTCTATATTTATATTTAGTTTTGTGTTATGCAATAGTACAAGATAATAATTTTATGTAAATTTTTGAATTTGTGAGTATATATAATGATTTTAGCTTTATTAAATTAAGGTTTTTGCTTGAGGACAAGCAAAGAGTTAAGTATGGGGGTACATGATAACACCTTAAAATATAGTGTTTTAACATGCTAAAAGTAGTGCTAAATTTTAAATTTTGGTTATTTTTGGTATTTTTCATGTCGTTTGCATGTTTTAATGGTTTCATGTTCATGAATTTCATTTTCATGCAATCCATGCATGCAAGAACATTCTCAACCTTATCTTGGAAGCCTATAGCTAAATCACATTGGTCCAAATCCATCCAACCATCAGCAAAGCAAGGGTTTGAAATGTACAAGGACACTTCCTTGACATTTAGCCAAGACATTTGCAAAAAAAAGATAATACAAGTTTGCAAGAGTTTGTAACTTCAAAGATTCCATCATCTTATCCTATTTGGCCATACCAATTTTAAAGAGAGTTTCATGCAATTTTAAAGGCATAATGACTCTATCATGTGGTTAGCTTACTTCTAAGAGGAGATCAAGCACACATGTCATATTTGAAGAATTTCAAGCACATAAAAGACACTAAGAGACTTTCAACCAAAGATGTTTATATTCAAGGATGAAATTTAGATTAATCATTTAAAGAGTTATGATCTAAGAAGGACTTTTCCAGATAATTATCGAGATAATTGAAGGAAAAATTAATCTAGTATTGAAATCCCAAGTCTCAGCTAAACTTATCATAGAGCAATGACCAAGATTAAAGTTAAGCATGATCCAATAGGCATGATGAAAGCCAAAGAGCCCCATTCAGTCAAGCATTCTTAAGAAGCAAGAGTCAACATTTTTCATGCAACTTTGAGGATCAAGATAAAGCTCTATCACTTAGCATTTGAATTTAAATTCAAGTCTTCTAATCTTATCCTTCTTGGTTAAATCTTTTACTATAAATAGAGAGACCATTCATCCCATTTCATCACTCCTTATCTCATTCTTCTCTTCTCTTTTTAGTTTTTTAGTTTTTTCTTTTAGTTTAAGGTATTGGCTTACGTGATAGATTTGCCAATAACCAAGATTTTGTTCTTCCAATTATTTTTTTCAAGATCTTTTCTTTCATCATTCTAGTTTCAAATCTTGTTTTTAATTTCTCGATTTTGGAAAAGCATTCTCTTTATTTTAAAGTTTGATTTACAATCTCTTTTACTTTTTACAAGTTTAGGCCATTGCTTTTCTTTACAAAGTTTCATGTAATTTAGCTTTTCTTGTTCTTCTTCAAATAGCAGTTGTATAATGACGTTATGGCTGCTATTTTGCAATTTTGGTAGCCTTTGCCATCACTACATACCCGAAATTGGGGTGTGAACAAAATTCACGCTCATAACGGTGGCTCACAGTTGTAAAATAACAGTGTAGCAAACAATAACGGCTATAACAGGATGTTACAACTGTAATCACCATTTTCAACTTAAAATGTAATTTGAAACCCTATTTTTTTTTTAGTAGTCATAGAATTTCATATGAAGAAAACACATTCGAACAAGAAAAACCTTAAATCTACAACTTAATCAGGAAATATAAACCCCAATTAAGATCAAAGAACATGTTGTTGAAGTTAATCAATGACCACCTCAGACCTTGATAGTTGAGAACAAGCAAAACATCCTTTAACTACCAAGATGGGAAGATGAGGGACTTGGGTTCACTAGTAGTGTGGCTGGTGGCTTGGGTTAAGGAAAAAAGTAGAGGTAGCGTGGCTGTAAATTGTAAGAGGTTAGGAGATCGAGGAAGCATGGGAGATGCTGTGAATTTTTAGAGAAAGAGATAGTTAGACAAAAAGAAAGATATAGAGAGGTTTAATCATGAATTTTAAAGAATATAGTGATGTAGGAAAAGTTTGGTGGATTTGGGTTCAGCTGAACCAATCATAGTATTTTTATTTTTTTTTAACTTAAAATCACAATATTTCAATATTACCGATGTTATCGTTAATTGTATATTTTTATTAGTTAATAAAGATTAATTTGGTCCTATTATATTATTTTGGTTTAATTAGCTATTTAAGATGTTGCACTTGAAAATTTGATCTAGTGGTCAAGTATATGTATCCATGGTCAAAGAGTTAGTTTTAATCATCTTCCCCCAATAAACATATGTTATAAAATATCTAAAATGTTCATCACTATTTTTCTAATCAAATTAATTATAATCTTAATTAACTTCATGTAAGAATTTTTTTCATCATATGTATTTATAACTTTTATGTCCATGAACTTCATGGGTATAATAATGAAAAGCATTATTAATATGAAATTTAATTTTGAATTATAACTATAAAATTTGAAAAAAAATTGTTTTAATTTATAAATAAAAATTAAAAGTCATAAATTACTTTAAAAATCATAAAGTACTAGTTTTTATTATTATAATTATAACTACTATATTTTATAGTAAATTATACAAAATTAAAAAAAAAATTACGACCATTATGATCATAATGATCTCCGTTATATCCTTAATTGTGATAAACACGATACGACCGAAACATGTCTACAACCGTAATTTAAATCCGTGTTTATACTATTTGGCCTTTATCAAGTGTTCTTATTCTTCAAGTTGTTTTCTTTAGTTCTTTGTGGCTACTCTTTTTTACTTCCCACGTGACAATTGGATAAGTCAATATTCAAGCCTATATTGCTTTGAATATTTCTTTTTTGTATTTTGCAACTAAACCTAAGTTTTCATCTGTTTAGGTGTAGGAATCTAAGATCTCGCCATTGGTACTTAAAAAGTAACCCAACATTACAATTTATAAATCCTTTGGGAGATGATATTAGAATACTTCCATTATTATTACTTGACTATGCACTTGCAGGTTATACGAAAAGCAACAATCAGTTAATAATGTTTAATTATCATGACTTTGTGCAACACTTGATCAAGCTGAATTATTATCAAACTACATATTCCATCATAATTGGATACAAAATTACTAAGTTAAAATCTCCAACCAATTCATAGCCTTATCTTTTGACTAGATATGTTAGCTTTTTTAATTGTCAGTGAAGACTAAGCATGAGCATGTTTAAATTGATGCCACTAAATACTTAGTACTGGGATCAGACCTGATTAGAGTGAGCAAATGTTCAATTTGAATTGAGTTTATTAGGATGAATAAGTCCTCAAATGTAATCACCATTAAACAATTCACATAGACTAAATTATTTCTAAGTTTATGGTAAAGCAACTTAAACTAGATTATACACCAAGTTTTTTTTATCAAAGAGGTAATGCCTCAAACATATTGTTATTATCTACTGG
Organism: Durio zibethinus; assembly: GCF_047325235.1. Classification (NCBI taxonomy): domain Eukaryota; kingdom Viridiplantae; phylum Streptophyta; class Magnoliopsida; order Malvales; family Malvaceae; genus Durio; species Durio zibethinus. The sequence goes on from NC_143170.1 coordinate 24,715,962, forward strand.
TTTAACACAAGAATATTGTAAGAAACCTTTCTTGAAAGGTGAACATTACCCAAAACACTTAGGCTTGCTAGTGGAAATAAATTAACTTGTTAAAAGTAACAAGTGTATGTACCTTATTGTGAGGCAATTCCTTTATTATCTTTTTTCTTTGACGTGTGAGCCTTGTTTTGGCCATGTTGACATGGGAGTTGCATTAGCAAAATGAAGAATTGGGTGAGTTGGCAGAATAGCTTTAACGCCATAAATATGGTGTATAGGAGCATGTTGGACACGTTGGCATAAAGGCTTAACACAATAAGTGTAGTGTGCGAGGGCATGCCGAGTGTATTGGCAAAAAGTGGGGTATGTGTTCACCCATATGCCTTAGCGTGATAAATGTGCCATATAGGGATGTATTGAGCGTGTTGGCATAAAGTCTTAATGCGATATATATGGCACATAAGGATGCATTTAATGTGTTGGCATAAAGTTTTAACACCATAAATATGACGTACAAGAATGCATTGAATGTGTTGGCATAGAGCCTTAATGCAATAAGTATGTAAGTTGTGGAGTAAGATTTAGAGTAAGGCAGTAGAACAACATCAATCTTTATTAAGCTCTTTTTGTACAAGATTACTTACAAGAATAAAAGAGGGCCAATGAAACCCAAATGTACAACTTTAAAAGAATGCAAATACTTAAAGTAAATATAAATACTTAAAAATATTTTACAAATGTAAAGGACCTGGTGGTGGCTAGATGTAGTATTTCTTTAAATGGACAGGTTCCAAGTCCTAAGTATAGGGTTGCCCATTATGTCCTCCAACCTGTAGGTTCCAAACCTAAAAATGATAGTAAGTTTGTATGGCCCTTCTAGTTAGGTGATAGCTTTTTCCTTTCTCTTGCTAGCTTGCTTGCTTCATAATTTTTAAATACCAGATCGTCTATTTGGAAATGTTTGTGCTAGACATGAGACTTATAGTATTTGATGACCTATTAAGTCTTGATAGCCATTTTGACCTTAGCCAAGTACCTAATTTCTTATAATAAATACAAATTGGCCCTTAGAGCTTCTTTATTTTAGTTGGGATTAAAGTATATGATTCTAAGCTTATTGACTTCCATCTCAATAGGTATTACTACTTTTGATCCATAAGATAGTTTAAGTTGCATCTCCTTTGTGGCTAAATGGTCTGTAGTTTGCCCAAAGTATTCTAGGAGCTTTCTCTACTTATGCCCTTTTTACTTAAAGTTTTTTTCTTCAAAGCAATCAAAATCTTTTGGCTCATGGACTCTACCTAACCATTTGTTTGAAGGTATGCCACTAAGCTGTGAACAAAGCTATCTTAAAATTCTAACATAACTATTTGAACTTGTCAGCCTAAAACTATGTTTCATTGTTGGCCATAATAGTGTGAGTGAGGCCAAATCTATACATAATGTATTTCTAAACAAAATCTTTTACTATCTTAATGGTGATGGTGGCCACATGTTCTACCTTTATCAATTTTCTAAAATAATCACAAGCCATAATCATGAACTTTTGGGTGATTTTCATGGAGAATGGTCCTAAGATATCAATACCCACTAGTAAATGGCCATGGACTAAAGATATGATTAAGTGCTTTTACTGGTTGCCTTAGGACTTTGGTAAACTTCTGGCTCCTATCATACTTCTTGACTAACTCAACTGCATCTATCCTCATTGTAAGCTAAAAATAGTCTTGTCTCAGTACTTTTTGGACAAGTGCTCACCCACCTTAGTTATAGCCATACACCTTTTCATAAATTTTTTTTAGTAAATATTTTACCTTAAATGAAGATACACACTCAAAGATGAGAGCTGAAAAGGTTTTTTTGTATAAAGTTTTTCCTATTAATGCAAATTATGTGACCATTTTTTAGACCTTTTTACACTTTGTAAGGTCAAAGGCGTACTCTTCTTTCAGGTATGCCTTAATGGGAGTTATTCAATTGTTTTTTTCTTTTCTACACAAGCTAAATAGGGCTTATAAATATCGAGGTGTGAGCATATATTCCAATAGGATCTTTCCACACTTTTTAATTTCAATAAAGGCTACCAGTTTGGACAATGAGTCAGCCTTAACATTTTTGGTATGAGAGACCTACTTCAAAGTTAGTGACGTGAAGTGCTAATTGTGCTAACGGATGATGGCATAGTACTTGAAGAGCATGAGATCCCTAACTTTGTATTTATTGTTCATATGGTAGGCCATTAGCTAGGAATTTATGTATACAATCAAGTCCTTAACATTTAAACTGGCGACTAGTTCTAGTCTTATAGCAAAGGCTTCATACTTAGCTATATTGTTAAAGACAAAAAAATTGAAAAAAAGACCTACTACCACATTTGCCTTTGAGGGTTTAACAATAATATCCTGATGCCAAAGCCATATTTCCCTGAGTAACCATCCATACACAACATCTATGTTTGCTTTGACAAAAGGACTGATATTGAGAACATTGAATGATTTAAGGGTGGTGGGGGGCCCGAGTGGTCTATCTATCTCTTTTAACTTTTATGGCTTTTTTTGGTGAAGTTTTGTTTGCCGGGTTGAGGTGGGGGCGTGGGTTGAATTTGGGGTTAGGGTTTTTAAGTGTGTTACTATTGGGTTTTTGTTTCAGGCATGAAGGAACACTCAACGAGCAAGTTTGCTAAAATCTGTGGTTTGATAACCTTTTTGGGTTTATAGTCAATTTGACATTCATTGAGTTCGACACTCTATTTCATCATTCTTCATGAAGTATCTATTTTGTGAATGAGTTTCTTGAAGGGTTGGTCAATTAGTACAGCTATTGCATGTGCCTAAAAGTATTGTCTCAATCGACAAACTACTGTGACCAGCGCAAATGTTATTTTTTCCAACCTTATGTAATTGACTTTCTTATTCTATAAGGCTCTACTAACATAGTTTATTGGGACTTAATTTTCATTTGTTTTCTTCACCAATATTGTTGCCAGTCTCATTGGATATGGCCAAATATATATACAAAGGCTCGCCAATAATAAGGTTAGTGACTGGAATGAGTGAATAAAGATGTTTTAATTTTTCGAAGGCTTTCTGGTATTGCTCATCCTACTTAAAATTGGTCGCACTTCGAAGAACTTTGAAAAATAGTAGGCATTTGTCTATTAACTTAGACATGAATTTGTTGAAGGCTACCACTCGCCCTGTCAACTTTTGCATCTCATCGATGGTTCATAAGAGATTCATGTCCAAAATAACCATTACCTTTTTAGGGTTTGCCTCAACCCTTATGTTGAAAAACATAAATCCTAAAAAATTTTCTACTTTGACATCGAATGTATATTTGGCAAGGTTTAACTTCATGTTGTATTGTCTTAAAATGGCAAAGGCTTTCGCTAAGTTCTATATATACTGTTCCAATGAAAGACTTTAAATCAATATGTGAGCCACATACACCTCCAAAGACCTTTAAATCTGTTTCTTAAAAATCTTATTCATCAATCTCTTATAGGTGGCCTTAGCATTCTTTAAGCTAAAGTGTATAATAGGATAATAAAATAGACCATCTTCAGTGATGAAATATGTCTTCTCTTTATTTGCATTTACCAAGTTAATCTGGTTATACCCAGAGAAGGCATCTATGAAACTCAAATATTTATGATCCATCGATGAGTCAACCAACCTATAAATTGAAGGTAGGAGGAAGCTATCCTTAGGGCAAGCCTTGTTTAAATCTATGAAGTCCACACACATTAATCATTTTTCGTTCATCTTTTTCACCATAACTACATTAGTGAGCCAATTCAGGTACTCCACCTCCTTTATATATATAATGGATAGCAATTTATTAACTTTTTCTTTAACTACATGTATTCATTCAAGAGCGAATCATCTTTTTTTTTTCTACTTAACTAGTTAGGCAAGTAAGTGCACATTCATATGATGAATGATAACATGCTCATGTATGCCTGCTATGTCTATTGCTGACTAATCAAATATATTTTTGTTTCATTATAAAAATTTATGTAACATGCATTTTGCCTTTACATCCAACATGGAGCCTATTTGTGTAACCAGCTTAGCGTTTGGCTAGTATAATTAGACTGGTATGATTTACTTAATAGGGTGAGCTTTGGATTTTCTTGCTTCATCTCTTACATCAGAACTGTCAATACTCAGTGTTTGTACTAAGACTGAGTTTATTACATGCACTGATGGTGAAGGACTTGGGAATGCTTCAAGGTCTTCTATAGGCATGGGTGAGAGGTTGGTTGTTTAGTTTTCTTTCTAAGTTAATTGAAAGCTTAAAAGGTGGCACTGGCAAGCAATAACTTAGTTTGTTTTCATATACCCCACTTTTGTGGGTGTAGAAAATTTAAACTTTAGGTAGTAGATAGATGTCACCATTTTAGCCTTCTTCATTAATGGCTTATCAAAAATAACATTGTATACCAATGACTAGTCGACTACCAAAAAGTTTGCTAGTGTTGTAAATTTATGCTCACCATTTTCTATTGTAATTGGTAGGGTAATGGATCATTTCACTGCTATAGGTTGGTTGGTGAACCTAAAGATAGGCTTTGACAACTTCAAATCTTTATTCGAAAATCCTATTTGTTTAAAAGCTTGGTACTGTTAGCCTTGAATTGATCATTATTTTGAAATGAAAAACCATTAAAGCTAAATAAACTTTATCAAGATTTTGAAAAAGGATTTATTTAGTACATGTTTTTAAGTTTTATATTTTGGTACTAAATAAATAATATGATTTTCAAAGCTTAAACAAACCTTTCTTTTTTTTCATATTTCTCAAACCAAATCTATCTTTAAAGATTATTTATTTGAGCTTAAATGAAAGTCTAATTGTTGTTTTTAAAGTGAACTTATTCATTTTGGACTTAATACAATTTTGATAATATTGGTTTTAAGAAATAGATTAACTTAAGAAAGTTGTTTTACAAGAACAAAGTTTTCTAATATTGAACTTGTTTTATTTTTTTGTATTAATTCACAAAGTCTTAATATTTAAATTTTATGTGGTTGGAAAGTTCTTTGAGTCTACTTTCTAATGGATCAAATAAAATCAAAATCCAAATTTTCTAAGAAAAGATTTTGAATTTTTACTAGACATTCTGTAGTTGTCAAAAAAACTGCATAAGGTGTAAATTTGAAAATTCACTATAATTCGTACACAATGAATTAGGTGATGAACTTTATATGGATAGAAATCTCTTTAAGTCTAGTTTCTAAATATTCAAACGGTTTGTGATTTGTATTTGTATAACTTAAGTTATGATCAAATTAGTAAATAGAGTGCAAAATAGGAAACTACCACCTAGCATGGATAAGATCGATCCCCTCTAGAAGGGATCGATTGGTTTTCAAACAGAATGCTCCTAGGACTGAAAATCTAGAAAAAGGATTGATCCCCCACATAAAGGATTGATCAGTTCTGATGAAAATATTCCAACGACTACTTTTTGGTGCTTCCAACAGCTATTTTTTCTTTCAAACACTTCCAACGGCTACCTCTTCAATTTTTCTATAAATTGGGCACTCCAACAAACCAAGAACATTGATGAAGTAAGAGAGCAAGTGCTAACAAGTTATATTTTCATTTTCTCTTAGAATCAAGAGTTTCTAGAGCTTAAATTCAATATTTTTTGTATTTTTTGTATCCAAAATATTGTTGTGTTTCATTCATCATTTTCTTTGTACTTCATTAGGCAAACACTCAACCTTGAGAGGTATTTTAGTTTGCAAAAATTATTTTGGTTATCTTGTAAGCAAGAGGTGAGGTATCTTATTGATATTGTAAGGGTAAAGGTTGTTATCTAAACATTAAAAAAAAGATAAAGATTTAGTACAAGATAGGTTTGTATCTTGTAAGAGTTTTTCTTCAATAGTAGATTAAAGCCTTGGTGTGAATAACCAAGAAGAGAGAACGTAGGTGCCTTGTGGAGAAAGATCGAACCTCTATAAATCATTGTGTTTGATTTCTCTATCCCTATCTCCTTACAATTCATTGTTGTTTATATTTGATTTTAGGTTCATTAATTATTATTGTTTGTATTATATTTTCATCAAAAGTGCTTATTGTTTTAATTTTTATTCAATTATATTGAAATCATTTGTTTGGAGAGAATTTGGAGAGATCTAATTCACCCTTATCTTGGATCACCATCTCACCTAAAAAGCTAACAGGTACTATATCAAATCAACTGCATTCCCATTATTAACCATGATTTTTTATACTTGATAGTTGGTGATGGTTGTTGTTACTATGATATGGTCATTACCATTATTTACTAGTATGTCAGTGTCTTCTTATAAAAGCTACTCTTGTCAATCTTCAATCTTTTGCTTCTTAGTGGCCACATTAATGACCATAACACTACGTAAGTGAGACTTGCGCTTTGACTTGCCATTGGCTCAATTCTAGGTTGCTCTTACAATCATATGAATTATTCCTTGGATTAGGTGTTTACCAGCAGCCTTTTCTTAGTAGGCTTCTTTAGTTTCACGAGATGAGCCCTTACCTATTAGGGGCAGGTGAATCACGTGTTTGGTGAAGTGATAGATTATTATCTTTGAGGGTAGGTTTGGTGTTTATTAAGCCTTTTAATCTCTCAATCTCTTTTTAAAGGGCAATGCAATCATTAGAAAAGTACCCCCAATAGAATAATATCTACAAAACTATTTTAGTGTTGGTTGGTTATCAGGTCACCTGGGTAAAGGTCTTGCCTAGTTGGGTCTCTAATTGGGTCTTTGGGTAAGGCATTATGTAATGGCATTAAGGGTTTTGTTTGAAATTTGATAATGGTTGAACTATGGTTGGGAAGGACAATTATTGTTATTTTGCCAATCCTTTCTTTTATACTAGTTGTGAGCTTTATGGTTGTCATAGAACCACTGGCTTGACAAATCAGTCTGTTTACTATACCTAGAGGATGTTTGGGGCATTGATCATACCATTTAGCTTTGTCTGTAACCCCAATATCTTCCATTTCAACAAACTTTTAAGCCCTTTTATATAGCTGGTATAACTATTCTAGTTTGTTCTTAGTTATGGAATACCTGAAATGATCATGTTTGACCTCAGAGGTAAAAACCTAGATAGCCCATTCAATATTAAGGTCATTGATCTCCAATGTGGAAGCATTAAACTTCTTCAAATATTGTCATAGAGTTTCATCCAATTTTTGCTTCACGATAAGTAAGCTTATAGAGAAGCACACTACAGCTCGACTACTAAAGACGTGTGCTAAGAATAGTCTACTGAGAGTATCAAAACTATTTATGGTGGTTAGGGCTATAGAATATAACCAAGTTCAGACTGTTTCACATAAAGTTGTAGGAAAGAGTCTACACTTTACTATATCGTAGGTGTTGTGTAGATTCATAAAAATCTTGAAGTGATCTAAGTGATCCTTTATATTAGTGGCCCAATTGTATGTATCCTTAAGGAGTTTATAGGATACGGGAATATTTGCTTCTCTGATAGGGGTTGTAGTCATCTTCAAGCCATTAGAGATATTTGTTTTTTTTTTTCAAGTCAATTAGCTCATTGTGTAAGGCAGTTACTTATACAGCAAGTCCATTGTCAAGGTTGGGATTTGAATAAGTTTGGTTTTATGCTTAGTTTTATGTGGTGTGGTCATTGTGGTAAGTACTACCCTGAAGGGTTTGGGGGTAAGTTTCTTCAGGATAGGTAAGGTTTTATAATGGTGATGGTGGTTCCCTAAAAGATGAGGCTGAATTTTTTCTAATGGCTTGTTGGTATTGTTGGAGTAATCTTTGTTGAGTTACCATTTAGGCATTCAAGAGTTGTATTTGTGTCATCAGGGCCTAATAAAAATCTGCAAGGTTGTTACATGTTTGGGTTAGTGTGTTAGGATATATGGAACAGGTAGTGAAATGTGAATAGTGGATGTTGCAAAAGGAATGTTTTGCCACTTGGTGGCATTAATGGGTTGTGATGAGTGGATTTATGTAGTAGGTGTTTGGGACACCGGGTTTAAAGGTTTGGTTACAATAGTGTAGACCAACGGTAGAGTTAATGTTATTTTTAGAGATAAGACTCTCATCAGGTTTTAGTAAAATACCAGAGACTATATGGTCCAAGCATTTAATAAAAGATGGTTGTTGAGGAATAAGAAAATCCTATAAGCAATATTTGGTGATGGGATTTATGGAATGGTTGTTAGCATAGTTACTACATCAGGGATTGCTGCAGGTTAGATTGTTGCATTAATGATGGGTGTTGTAGTTTCATAAGAATAAAGATGGTGAGACATAGCTGTCATTTCCCATAGATTGCGCTAATTGTTGATGGTATTTTTAATGTCTTAGTTGAAGAAAGCTAGTTTGAGGTTGTTGGAAGTTGTGTGACCTGAACTTTAGCCAAAAAGCACATTCAAAGGCGTCGGAGTTATTTTTTTGGAGCACACTTCGATACTCAAGTCAGTAAGATGTTTAAGGAAAAATGAAGAAGGAGGTGAAGTGTGTGAAAAAAGGTTCTCTAGTACGAGCATATGTAAATGTGAAGTATGTGTATTGTTTTATGTACCTGAGTTTCCTCATTACCTTATATATGAAACAATAAGTGATAACTTGACTGAGATAGTTGACAGTTGATAGAAAATATATGTGGAGCTCAAAAAGGGTAAGCTCCACATGGGTGGCTATGTGTCACATTTAATGATCCCAGTTTGGCGCATGCCAAGCATTTAGTTATAATATGATGCCTTGATGGGATGTCATTGGGGATGTTGGACGAGTCCTTCTCTTAGTAAGGGATGAGCCATTTTTTAGATACTGATGACATGGTAACTTGAGCGTATATTGTAATTATGTTGACCAAGCTTTGATCAGGTAAACGGTGTTAACAAGTTCCATTCTTAGCAATTGTACTTTATCATTTTAAGCAATATTTCTTGTATTCCTAGCTTTGGCTTGTTTAATACCAAAAAGCAAGATATGAGGAACTAATCAAGAGTTTCATGCAATATCTTAAATTCAAGAAGTAAACAATGGGAAGTTCAAGAAATTTACAAAAGAGAGAGAATTAGTACAAAATAGGAGACAAAATGAAGATCAAAATGAAGATGGCACGGTGGAAAGTGAGCTGCTAATGGATTCTGTATTTCTAAACCAAAACAAGGCACTACATTACAAGAAGTACGCCTTACAGGCTAGACCACTTAAAAAGGGTGGCTTCCACAATTGAAATTAAAACAAAATGTCCTACTCTTTTCTTAATATAAAAAGCAATGTACAAGCTACAAATATGACAAAACTGCTTTAAGCTTCCAAAAGTTTTTCTATGTCAGCCCACTTCCAAAATTCAAAATGTTCTCCGTCACCCCACTTTTCAATCAGCTCTCTCTACAGTTGTCTTAAACAAGAGGACGTACAACTTTTGATCCATTGAGAAATACAGAAACCCACCTACTGAATGTGTAACAAAAGACCCAAAACTTGACCCCACGATACAATGCCATGCCGGTCCATAGACACCATCAAACTCCTGCAGACCCAAAAGTGCATCAATTATGTCAATCATCAACTCAAATACCCAGATCATAATGATTCATAGAATCAACAAAAAAAACAAAAAACCATAAACAATAGTAGCAAAGGCAAAAAATTTTTAACTAATTATTAGTTTACCTTCTTGAGAGTGAGTGCAAGGGTCTTGGCAGTGAACTTTTCAAGGCTATCATGAGTCCTTCTTGCACACTCAACAGCATGGATCTGCATAAACGGTGGCATATCAACTGAAACAATTTTGACACCACAATTTGCAAGAATATCAGCCAACTCTACTTGTGAACCACAAAAGGATCTCCTTCTGCGTAATGAAGCTGAAGCCTTCTTCATATCATGATGCCCTTCATGCAGATTCTTCACCTCTTTCTCCTTCACTGTCAAAGCTATTTTCTTGCTATCAAGCACTGATCTTTGATGATGTTGTTCTTTCTTTTTATCCAAATCCTTTGATGCTTTCCTGACCTTCTCTTTCAATGATTCTTTAGTTGTTTTATGGGGAAGGTAGTTTGCTTTGATAAGTGAAAACCGGGCGGAATCAGCATCAGCTGAAACTATCATGGCTTTGGCTTGTAAATGAATGTCTCTGCTAGGCGGAGGGTGGTTATGTCGGTTGTTGGTAGGTTTTTGGGGTGTAAGGCTTTTGTGATTAAGGTTCAATCTTGAGAAATGATTGGTCCTGAAAAAGGGCTTCTGGGAACGTATTAATGGATCTGAATTCTGGGTTGTTGGGTGGCTGGTTATGGTAGGTTTAAGCAACTTTTTTAGGGTGGGATCTATGGAATGGGATGATGGGATAGGTTCTGGTGCTGCTAAGATGCGCCTGCGGGTGGTTCGGTGAGCCATGTTATCTAATTGGTGGTGCTTTTGGGATAAGGAGAGCGAGGAGAGAAGGGGGTGTTTTGGGGGCCTGATTGTAGGGGGAGCTGCGTTTTTTTGGGGGGGTAGAGAATGGGGGGGTTCATTTCAGGGGCTTGTGGACTGTGGTGGGTTCACTGGATAAGGACACCTCGCACATGTGTGGAGGGCCTGGGCTGTTTTTCTAATCTTCTCACATGCGCCAACCAAGGGTGGAGGAGATGGAGGTCTGTGATGTCTGTCTTGACCGTTGACTTTGATCATTCCTCTGTGGAAAGGCTTTGATATTGAATCAGTGGGTGCTTCAGAGTGGCAATGCCGCAATGCAAGGTGAGGACCCCTGCCCTTTCAGGCCAGCTTCAACCTACCCTCGACATGATGGGATAATGGGAAATGCAATTGGAAAATGATATATAAAAGAAAAAAAAGGAAAATGTTATGACCTATGATCAATATTATGAACTTGTTTTCTGTGAGATTTTAAGCACCATATCCATTTGTCAAATACCCATGCTACAAACCAGACGAAGGAATTTCTCAAAATAAATAAATAAATGACGGACGAAGGGATTCTGCATCAATACAACACATTTATATACCACCATTAAAGAAAAGAAAAGTTCTGATTAGAACCCAACAAAGCTTTAATCAATGCATGCAGTCAGATGCGAGCTCTAGTGGGGCTCAACCCCTTTAAAACTAAAAAAATTCGGAAAGTATTTGTGTTTTAGATAAAATTTTAAACAAATTAATCCATCTAGTTTATTTGTTATTAAAATTAATATTAATTTAATTAATTGTCATTATCATAGTAGAAAAAAATATTTTTAACAACAAATATTTTAAAAACTCATTTGTATAATTAAATAAAAAATCAATAATTTAATTATGTAGATCGATAAAGATGAGATTAAAAATATCGAAAATTAACTATTATATAATGTTTTTAAAATATAAAATTACATCAGCGATAATAATAAAATTTTTAATAACTATAACTGGACATAAAAGTTTTAATTTTTTCATACTATTATGTTATTATTATTTCTAATTCAATATATTATTATTTCTAATTTAATATATTCAAAGTAAAATCCTAAATTTATGCAATTACTTTTAAAAATGATATATAACAGATTTAAAATTTAAATTTAAGACTTGTAATACTTTTTTTATCCCAAACGGAACCTTCCTTTGTATTTAAAAGAAAAAATTCTGAATAAGAAAATCCTGATTGTTGCCGAATGGGACAGACCCAAAGGACCAAGCATTACGAGTCAATGAAAAAACTCACAATAAGACATTCCAAGAAGCCGGATCAAAGATAAGAGCGAATCAGTTTCCAAATAATTATGAAATTCTAAGCTGCATCAATCAATGATGGCGAAGCTAATGCAACAAAGGAATATATGAGCAGCAGAAGAAACAAAACCTGTTATTTTCTCTTAAATTGGAGAACATATTGTTGTTACAAAGAACATTATTAGCCTTCCATTTTCCCTCACCCATAATTTTGCCGGACCAAATCCCTTAAGTAATAAGAAAAATATCAAGGATTAAATACTAACTCTCAGATAAACATGGAAGATCTTGAATTATACAAATTGATCATAGAACCATGGATTCCACTACGTTTCAGTTACTTTAACAAATTCAGTTCTCTCCAGGTCTAAGAATGAAAGAATTCAAAACAAAACATAACAAAAAATTACAGCTTCAATACATGGCAATCTTCTACATTCTAAAAATTTACAGTTCCCAGGTGAGCAAGACATGTAGCATATTGGCAGTGAATTAGCAGTGATAAAGGAAGATAGATGGCATCCCCTTGTACCTGATAATCTGACACAAGATTGAGAACTGATATTCTCCGTTTAGCTTAAGCAGGAAGAACCAAAAAGGACTTGAATGTTGCTAAGCTCACATACACATGTTAGAGGCTCAAGTCACATTTAGAGTTCAATGGGCTACAGATTCTAATTCCATGGGCTTGGCTGCCGAGCCTCTCCGAAAACTGAAGTGCCACCAGATGCTGCAGGGGAAGGAGATGATGCAACATAATTTGTTCCTGACACAGATACAGCGGGAGGATTTCCAGGATGACCTTGATTTCCAGTAGGAGCAAAGCGTGATGGGCTACCTGTGACCCCCATGATAGCTCAAGAGGGGTGGGGAACCTATACATAAGAACGATAACGGAATATCATTCGCATACCTAACAATGTCATATATGCCATCAATTAAACTTTACAGAAAGCCAAACTTGACTTAACAGATTTTGTACACTAATCTGAAGTTTACACATCAGCTGATATACCAGGGCACAAAATAATTCAATTTTAGTACACCTCAATGAATATCAACTAGTCAAATAACATATTTTCTTGAATGTTAACTCTAAACAATGTGATCTTTGGTAGTAATAAATAATATTTTATTTCTCTAAAGTAGGCATATAATTAACTGAAAGAGTGCATCTCGCAGTTGATGCTTATTATCTTTTACTATGAGGTCCCAATTTTACAGCTACAGGGTGCATCGATTTCCTCAAAACACAAAAAGGTAACAGTAGTATAGCATGTGTTGTTTTCTTAGTAAGAAATGCACAAGGAAAAACTCTAGGCTTCAAAAAGAGGCTCATTATCTAGCCATGACCAGATGAGGGTGATGAATCTTAACAATTGAAAGCAGCTTATTTAGCTGTTACAAGAACTAAGACTACTTGGTAGTTCTCATTTTTCCACGGTTGTTGCAGAAAATGTCACCTCTAAAAAGCATCCATAAAACAACTTAAAAGGATTTGACAGTACAAGGAAGAAGGGTCATATTTGTTTTCCAGTAGCCCTTCATATGCTTCACTGAGAGAGTAACCATAGAGATTTTCTTTAGTTTATGCTCATCCCATCAAAACAGAAAGCTCCATCCAAGAGGCTTTTTAAGTGAAATAGTGAGGCATTGATGACAAACCATGGAAAAAGAAACAAGTCAAGGAAATGTGAATGCTAAATGAAATGAGACATTAGCTCTACAAAAATAACCAGTTAAATGGTGCATGAATTCACCTTGTTGACAATTACACAACAGTAACAGTAACCTATGAAGAGTAACAGACATTCCTGAGATACTAAGAATCAACTATCAGGCCGTTGCCAGCATGGATTATAGAGACCAGAGCTTAAGACATTACCCTTACACTAATCTTAAAGTGTTTACCCAAAGCAAATCTAGAGCATTTGATAAAACAGCAAATCATGGGAGGAATGGAGCTTGAGTAATTCATAAGATAAGCAATTGGTAACCTCCTAAAGTAGGAAAGAGGAGAAATAGGATTTAGGGTAAAGTTTAGGTTCAGATCTTAACCAAAATGCACATTCGCATATAGTTGAAGGAAAGAGGTCAAAATGCACATTCATGTAAACTTTAGCTTCCTAGCTCAGGCCACCCACTTTGACAGGACAAGAGAATGATGATGAAAAAAAAAATCCATGGACGTTCATGTATCAATACTTTATTAGAAAAAAAAAATAGTATATTACCACATTTTGTTGAAAGTAGCTAGGTCTTCTAAGGGGAGATTCTGAAGATGGTGATGTACTGCTCATGCGAAACACATGACGAGAATGAATGTTAAGGTTTGAAACATCATCAGCTTCACCTCCTTCATTTTCACCAGCAAGATTAGCCTCCGAACCCATCCTGGAAGTGACAAGCCTAGTCATTGACCCAGAGTCATTCGTGGTTTCCACTTGAAGTGGAACAGCTGGACGAATAGCGGTACCTTGTGTGCTATTTCTTCTCTTCAATTCCTCCTCCACATTCAGGATCTATCAAACATCACCGATTAATTTCAGGAATTCATTTATCCAAAATGCAGTCTTGGATTCAAAAGGCATTAGAATTGAAGTTTACCTGCCTTAGCACTTGTACTAAATTATGCTTCTTTGCATTCAAAACTTGTAACTTCTCCTCAACAACCCTTTTCCTTTTCTCTTTTTCATTCAAATCATTTACTTTTTCAATTACCTAGCAATCAAAAACAAATAAAGAACGTATCAACAAACAAGAATGAAACTTTTGCATAAACACTAAGAAAGGGAAAAAAAATCAGATTTGTTAGCACTTCCAAATCAACTAATGTTCATCCTTTTCTCTACATTCTTCACATAAGAATTCACAAATTAAAAATTTTAAGCTAACAAAATAAGAACTAAAGAAAAAAGAAATCATAATACCTCTACATTTCTTTTTGTCTCCTCAGCCGGTTTCTCACCCACTTGTAAATTGTCATCTTTCTCGGTCTGCTCATCTTCAGGGTTCATCAAACAAGCTCCACCGTCAGATCCTCCAACTACCTCCACGGGAGGTGGTCCAGTTTTCAAATCCTCGGGCCGTTCAGACTCCACTTGCGCTTCCAATTTGGGCACAATAGGAAGCCCATTAGGCATGGGAGATTGAACTTGAGGTTTTAAATAGGGATTAGGGTTAGGGTTAGAGGAGGAAGAAGAGGAACGGAGACGAGAGAGGGCTTTGTTGCGGCAGTGCAAGAGGGTTTTGAAGTCTTTGAGAGAGATTTTGGGAGTCGGCATTAGCCATCGCCGAGGAATGTCCGGTGCTCTGTGGAGGTTCCCTCTGTACAAAGAAATCGCTACCATTTCTTTCTCCTTTTTGGCGTTTCCCTCCGTTTTCTCCGTTTTTCGCTCTGTTTTTACGGTAACGTGCCGTTATCAACTGACTTTTGTGGCAAAATAAAAAAGAAAGATCACGGGTTACCCCACACTTTTCGGTTATATCCAGACCTCCACCGTTTTGACAGAGTAAATGGATTGGGTCGGCTGTAGGGCAATGGGTCGGGGCAGATTTTCCTTGCCCTGACCCGCCTCGTTCGAAATTTGAATTCTAAAATCCGAGTTCGAACCGAAAAGGAAGAAACACCTCCGACTTCGCCCCGCACCATCCGAAACTTGCATAATTGTTTATTTCCCGTAACTTAAGAAATTCTTGCATATCATCCTCTAGAGCATACCCTGTTTGAGCATCATTTTTAATAAGCTTCCCTATTAACAAACTTTTTGATACGGAACAAGATGATCATAATATTCAATGGGCGATTCAGGAAGTTGTATCCATACCCCAGAGAATTGGAAATTATTTTCCACGAACGAAAATCTGGTTGCCATCTTTGAACCATAAGGTAGTAGTTGAAAAGAAACCAATGGCCACCACCAAGAACAGTAAAATAATCTTCAATATTTGAGAATTTATTAAGGAAACAGCTAGAACCAAGTTCTGTGATGAAAAAAGCAGAATTTGTTTTCCGTAATTTCTGGAGCTTGGTAGAAAGAGAGTGGATGGCCAACCAATTTGATAATGAGAGTGTTGCGCCATGGTTGAGAAATTCGATTTTTTTTATTCTTTGGAGAGGATTGAAGATGGGATTTTAAAATTGGTAGATGAGATATCCTATTCCAGGGGAAACTCAGACTCCATGGGTATGTTATGGAGCCAAGAGTGTTAGTATATATGATTAGATGGGGACGATAAGTTTTGTTTACAAGATGCAGAAGACGGAGAATCATTCATTGAAGAACTCTTTTTGTGGGTTTGAAAGCAGGAGGTTTGAATTTTTTAGTTAACAGAGTGGCAGGCAGAGGAACAAAGAAATATAAAAAATCATAATTGTAACCCTTAAAATATTATATATATATATATATATATATATATTACCATTATGTTTTGGACATAAAATTATAATACAATAGGATAAAATAATTTTATAAATAGAATTAGATTAAATAATGTCATATTATTTTATATTTAATATGTGTAAAGATTAAGATATGATAATTTATTTATTTATCAAAATTATTTTTTAAAAAATTTATACAATTTAAATTATTGATATAATTTTTACAAAAATAATAAGACATGTTAGTTTAATCTCATAGATTAAAAATAATTTTTTTTATTTTAAAAGAATTGAATCATTTTATACTAAGAGAATGATAATCTTTTTTATAATTATATCCATTTCAATTAAATATAAATTAAATATAATATAAAATAATTATCATTTATATTATTTTATCTATCATCTTATATACCATACATGTTATAAAAATATTTTGAGTTGTTATTATACCCTCTCACTAAATTAAGTGCTATAAAAAAATCAATTAAAACCAAAAATTCGATCAATATCTACCGTCACCAATCGTCGGACACCAACGTCGAAAATCTCTCAAAAATCACCCACGAGATTCTTTCTTTGTCCTTAATACTATGTTTGGATTAAAGGGAAAGGAAGGAAAATAAAGGAAAATAAAGTAATGGAGGAAGGAAAATAAAGTCATGGAAACAGAAAAACTTTTTTTTTGTTTGAATAAACTTTTAATTTGAAAGAAAGAAAAGAGATGAAAATTCAATAATTTTTAGTTTTTCTTATAATTCTCACTTTTTTAATACTCCAATTTAAGAGAAAAACTAAAGAAAGAAAAGTTGAAAAATTTTTATCTTTATAAAAGGACTATTATATTTAAAAGTATTCTAAAATTATAGGCAATGAAAAGTTATAATTGAAAAAATTATTATAACGAATCACTTTCTTTCTTTTTCATTCTTTATCTAAATAATAATTATTAAAAAAAAAATTTATTAATTTTAATTATCCAAACAAAAAGTACATATATCATTACTTTTTCTTTTAAAAAATTTATTTTCTTTTTTTTTCTTTTTTTTTATTAATAATATTTATCCAAACATTACGTAAGGTAAAATAAATCATTCCATAATTTTTTTTTTCCTTTTAGGAGTTGTGAGTAACCGCATAAACTATCAACAAAATCTTAGTTTGTTCTTCAGCTGTGTTAAGATTAGAGATGCAAACACAATAAGAAAACATAATGTTACATATAATCATGAGAAGGGGAGTCTCAGAAAAGAGCAATCGATTTCGCCATAAGATTTGTGTAATCCTTACGTGGGTCTTAAGCCAAGAAATATTCAATAAGAGAATCGGAGTTAGATCTGATAATTTGTATATTTATATTGTGTAAAACATTAAATTTTATATATTCATATTATATTTTATATGAAAATTACGTCTCATAATTTATATAATGTAAAAACAGAAAATATATATTTTTTGTTTTTATTAAATTTATGTATAATTATTATTAAAATTTTAAATCGTATTTTTTTTATATTTTTTATGCCATATTTATCTTATATCATATATCATATTTTAAATTATTAGATTTAATCGAGTTAGAACAACTAAAGTTGGGTTTATATTATATCTATATATAAATATAAATAAATATATAAGAGGAGGAGTGGGGGGTTGATTTTTAGGTATGATATGAGTGTATGTGGCGAACCCGCAGAGAAGTTTGTTGTTCCGGGCCAAACCAAACCCTACCTCTTTTAACTTTTGCTGAACGTATCCTCAAAAACTTGCTTCCGGTTAGGGCCTCTCTTTCGCATTTTAAGAAAACTCGCAAGGATAATTACAACCGTTCATGGTCAGAAGAAGATGAGTCAAAACTGGTGTATAATAACTACGCATATTTATACAAAAATTGGGCTTCTTGTGTTGAAGTTGTCTGTGAATTTTATTGTGTTGCTTCCAAACAGCTGGTTTCTTGCTGTTGGAATTTTGTCGAATATGGAAAATAAATTAACACAAAGCATTGATTTGGGGATTTTTTTTTTGGTCCTTTCGGTTATTTTTTTTAATTTCATAGTTCTTTATTTTTTTTCGGTTATTAATATTTAAGAATTATATTATTAAGATTTTAAGAAAAATAAATATGATAAATATGATGTGGACATGACTTTTTAATCCATGTCATCACCGTTAACAATATTAACCAATCATTATGCCACGTTAACAAAGTCAATTACCAAGTCATCAAGTCAACATTTAAGTTAATAATTTTAACAATAAAAAATTAACAATATTAATGGTTGGATTAGAATAATCAAATTAAAATAATAAGAGTTTATATTTGTATGAATTAAAATAGAGGGATTAAATTTTAAATTTTAATAAAATATAAAAAGTTTTGAAATAATTTAACCTTAAAATTAATTTTGAAAAATCAAGGAATAAGATTCAAATTTATCACTTGTTAATCTTTAGTAAGAGTGATAGATTAAATTTATCATTCATCCTTGATACAGTTTTTACTTCTATATATTTTAGTTTAGTTTTAAAATAATAAAAAGTTAATGGTTTTTTTTTTTTTTGCCAGAAAAAAAGTTAATGGTACAAAAGAATATTTGGTTAGAAAAAATTCTTTTGTTTACCATTTTTGAAAACCAAATTCATAATTGTAAAATTGCACATATTTAAAAATAATTGGTAAATTTCACTCATCACCTTAAGTAATGCCATAATTTCGAAACTTACTTCAAAAATCAACAATGAAAATGGACTATAATTTCAAAGAATTAAGGTCAAGTAGAAAACGTCCATGTATAATTACTTAAAAGAATCAATTTCAAATCTTTCTCTCAATACTTATCAAAAGACTAAATTTGTAAGATTACAAAAGGGTAAATTACATTTGTGCTTTTTAAATTTTGATTCACAATCATTATAGTCCTTAAAATTTCAAAAGTAACTTATTAATTCTTATAATTCCAACGTTGTAACGACATGGTTCTTCCATTAGTGTTTCCGTTAATCATACCATCAAATACCAATTAAGATGACATGTGTCACTTAATGTGGGAGCTAAAGTGTATAAAAAATATTTAGTGGGAAAATTTCTAATTTTTTTCTTTTATATAAAAGGTATTTTCAAATTGTTTTGGCTATAGTCGAATTTGTGGGTATATTTTAAAGATTTTTTGATATTTTAAACTGATTTTTAGGGTATCTTTTATTTTTTTTATTTTTGAAAATTTTTAGGTAATATTTGGTATCATTTTTAAAATTATTATGATAATTTAATCACCAAAATAATCTTATTACTAAAGTGATTTTATCACTCGTGATCTTGAATCACTTTGTTTGGTTAAAAATAATTAATTTTTAACAATTAAAAATAAAAAATCAAACATTACATTGTTTAAAATTACCAAAATAATCATACACACTATAATAGTTACACAAATTAATCATTTTAGTGTTATTTAAAGATAATAATTTATATATAAAATATTAGTAATTTTTTATTTGTTTCATAATAAATATAATTAAATTATTAAATTAAAAATATATTTATTGATAGTAAACTAGTTTTTATAGTATAAATTATGTAAAAAATATTTGAATTAGAAAATAAAACTAAAATATTAAAATCAAAACATTATATTATAAATAAATTTACAAAATTTATGAAAAATCACACAAAATATTTTTAAACTTATTACAATGAATATTAGTTTGTCATATAAGGTCATTTACAAAATAGATTAGTACTTCCCTTCCAATTTTTATGTTGGAAAGTGACAAAAGTAATTAGATAATAGATTTCTTTTATTCCATTATCCTATTGAAATAAATCTAATTTTCATGTAGTACACTTAAGGGAGCGAACAATGTTAAGATCTTTTTTATTTTTAATATCTAATTGTGATACGTAATCAATTTTTATGCTTATCTAATGAATTTCAAGATGTTAAGTGATGACATGTTAGTGCTTATGTATTTTTTTTTCCTTTTAAGTTTTGGTACTTTTGACCTGTTTGGATGTTTCACTGGCCATATGGTAGTTCAACTATTAATTTTTATCATCTATGAAACTATTTTGTCATAATGCTTTTTGAATTTTGTCTCAAATTTTGATTACAACAATCACTAACATTTGCTAAGATCTTGAAGAATAATGGACTGGCTATTGAGAAGAGTAAGAATATCCATCTGTTAATCTTAAAAAGTTTTCCATCCTTGATGAGTGTGAATAATTAGATATGAATTGTTTATGGCTGGTTTCGATTTACACTAGACTCCCATTTTGCTACCTCAATCTTCAAGATTACAATTTTTATAACTTTTTATATTTATTAGGTTGTTTATAAGGTAATTTAATCTAATTCTTAATTAACCATGTAGTATTCTTAGACAATACATTTTAGATCCTACATAATATGTCTTTACTTTTGCCCTTTCTTGTTTCCTAACCAAAGAGACAATAAATAATTTGCAATGTATCAAAATAAGCTTCAATTCACTATAAAATGTTTTTATATATATCTTCAAAATTGTCATGTCTTTGAGAAATGTGATATAGCTATTCATGATTCTTGTTTTCAGTTTTGTTTTTTTATCAAATCAACTCAACTGTTCTCAAGATCACCACAGGTTTATAAGGCAGCAAGTTGTTTCTTAAGTTGGTTGCCTTTCCATAAGTTTAGCTTTATCTAGTCAATTTAGTTTCTTTTGGTGACATAGTCCATCTGTTGTTTTATGTTTCTTTTTTCTTATGATATGTTGCTTTCATTATATTAAATCAAATTATTTTGAACTCAAATTTTTATACTTTTTTTACTAAAACTAAATATAGTTTTGCATTAACTACTTAAGTCTCCATTAAGAATTCTTAAGTTAATAGTAGGTTAGGTACCTTTTTCAAATAGTCAATTTTATCCTGCTTGATATCTATATGTTGTATGTAGTAACTAGTCCTTGTTCACAATAGCTTGGTATCTTTTGTATATATGACAAATGACTTTAAGGCAAATTATGAGATATGTTGTTAGACGAAGACTAACTGAGATAAATTCAAACATAAAAACCACCTTCTATTTGAACTCTATGCTTTTTTTGAAAACCTTTTATTTAAGTTGCCAAACTCTTTATGTACACTATACTACTGTTATGTTTTATGGATATATTGTATAGGTGATGTTGATTTCAAGTGAAACTTAAAATTAGAAAATAGAAGTTTCAAATTGACAATTTCAGGTGTCCAGTTGCAATTTTGTTATCTTTATATTGTTTGATTTAGTAGACTTTTAGAATTAAGGATACAAAAGCATAAGAATATGTCTTCAAAGTTTATTCCCTCACATGATGTTTACTATTTACCTCTTGCAGTTTTTTTCTTTCAACTAAGGAACTATTCATGTAACAGGCATGCAATTAACTTTTAAGTATTAGAGTTCCTTGAACCACTTTAATGTTTAGTTGGAAGCATAGCAAAGGGGAAGGAAAGAAGTAGAAGACTTTCAAGGAATTCATGGGAAAAAATATTAAAAACTTTTAAACAATTAAAGGACTTTAATAGGTTGATTACAAACTTATACTTTTTTTTCATGAAAAAGCATGACCTATATCTTCACGCAAAAAAGAATTTAATGTTTCAAAAAGTAGTTTAGTCTGTGTAGATTTTGATTTGAGAGATTGCATATTTCTTTGTTGGTAGTATCTTTGCTTTTCATTTCTATTAATGCAATAATTAATTTTAAATGCATAGTCCAATATATCTTTTAAATGTACATAGTTTTTCTCTTTTGGGGTTTAAATATTCCTATTAAGCAGCATATCTTTTTATGTTTTTTTTTTTTTTATGTTTTAAATATAAAGTAGTTTATATATTTTTTTATGACTCTATCCTCTTGATTGTTTACAAAAGTGTTTCTTGGATTAAAGTTATCCTCTTGTTTTTTTTAATATTAAAATTATTTTAAAAAATAAAGTAAAATTTTTAAGGGCAATTTTAAATGTCAATATAGCTCACTTAATAAATATAAAAATTTTAATAAAATGTGACTTTTACTGGCACTTTAAAATGCCTTTAAAAGTTTTCTATTTATAATAGCAGTTTAAAGTGTCGAAAAAAATCATGTAGACAAACACATGTATAACTCCAACACAGGTGGCTTGATTGCCAAAAAGTTTTCACCAACACTCATTTAGTCGGCAATAAAAAAAACTATCGACAATAGTAATATCATCACTTTTTTTTCTTTTATTAGCACTTATAAGTGTTAGTAAAAATGACTTTTCTTATTGTGTGGATAATATTAAGTATTGTTAATTTTACATATTATCATGACATTTTGATATTAGGGTGGTGACCCGAGCGCTAAACGAAAGAAGGATAAGAAAAGCAAGGAGCTTAAAAAAGTATTTTCAATAAAAAAAAAATCACTATCAATTTATTTTGTGATTTGATTTGTCACCCAAAATATTTTGTCTTTTTAATAAAACATTCAAAAAATTAAAGATTTTATAAAAAGAATAAATTGAGGTCTACAAAATCAAATTTAGGATCCTAGAGTTGATTATGTATGAGAAAAAATTAACACTCTTATAGCACTCGTCGAAGATAGTACTAACTAAATGCATGTTATTTGTAACTTTGGTTAAAAATAGTCTTGTTCTAATGTTTAAGATTAATTCCTCTTTCTTTTTTTTATTTAAAAAAAAATCCTTTCTTTTTTTTTTTAAGACAAAATATTTTTAATTTTTTTCTTAAAAAATAAAATAATTTATTTTTTAATCAAAATAAAAATTTCTTAAATATCAACATACCTTTTCTACTCTCTTCTAATTAGGTAGAGTTTCAAAAATATTTATAGCTTAAGGATTTTCAATTTGTCCCACAAATCAAGATAATCACCTAGAGTCCCTCTATATTTAGGCTAGATCTCGATAATCATATTTATTTGAGATGTTACCTTCTTTAAAAATATTTTACTTTGAAAACTCATTTTGAAAATAAATGCATGATATACGTTAACATAATAAAATAAATGAATGCAAGAAATAACGTAATATGAATACATAGCAATTTAAAAATTTATGTAACAAAGTAAAATGTGATGTAAATGCATGAATGGGGTTAAAGATTGGTTTTAGCGTTTAGGGTTTTATGGTTTTTGAGTTTAGGGTTTCAAATTTAGAATGTTATGAGCATTTAGGGTTTCATGGAATCATGCATGTGACAAAAATAAATTATAAAAATGATATTGGTAAAAATGTAAATATTTTATGCATGTGATATGTGTATAACAAAGGAACAAACAATTTACAAATATAAGCATTTACAAAACTAAATTACAAACAAAATATGCATGTGAAAACATGTGAAAAATGAATCAAACACAAAAATTTTTCAAACTTTGAAAACATGTTCTACCATTATTCTTCCTCGAAAACCAACCAAATAACGATAAAAATCAACAAAATAACATACTAAACTAACATTTTTTGCATAGAAGTTAAATTAAACACATTGAAAACTTGATAGACCAACCAAAAACACAATCAAACAAATATGAAACAAACAACATTTAACCATGAACAAGGTTGAAAGTTTCAGCCAAGCATGGGAATGGGCTGGCATAATGCTTCCTTGGCTATTCCCAAATCATACAATCATTTACTAAGGCAAGTCATGCATCAATCACTTATCCAATCATCATATGAAGGGATTTATACCATGAGAAAAACTTTATCAAACATGTGATGAACTAGTTAGAATAAAATTATGAAAGCAAAAACATTAGCCAAACAACCAAACATTTACAAACAAAGTAATCAAAATTCAAGTAAATTAGCAATTAAATCATCCATAATCGATTACACCTCTGTTAAGCCCTAAATTTTATTTGTATTTTAATATTTTAGGTTAATTTTTGTTTTTTAGCCAAAAGAGTCAAAGTCAATTGGTAAAAAAAATCAAAAAAGAAATAAAAATAAAAAAATACGAGATTTTGCATGGAAATTTTGGATTCAATTCAACTCTTAGATTTAATCTCAAATTTTAACTTTAATGGTTGAATAATTTTAAAAAGACCTGAGGCTCAATTTATTGGAAAAAAAAAGATTACACAAAGAATAAAATTTAGAAAGAAATCCTAGATTCAATTGAATTAATTTCTTTCAAATCGAAATGGATTAAATTCCTATATAAGGACCTTGAATCTAAGATCAAAAGGGGAGGCATCATAGCAATTCACGTTAAGATCAAACAAAGATCATTAAAAAAAGATAAAATTTGGGCAAAGTTTTGAATCAACAAGAAAGAAGCAATCAAGTAAAAAAACTTGCAAGAAGATCCAGTTAAAGTTTTTGGAAGGAAGGCTAAGATTTATAGTAGGAAGTATCAATTTTTGAAAGATGAAAAATTGTTGGAACCCATGATCCATTAAGGTAATGTTTGCTTTTTTTTTTTTTTGTGATTTTTGCATAACTTTTGTACATTCAATTGCATATTATTTACATGATTTATATTGTTGTTTGCATGATCATATATTTAATTGCATGATTTACATTGTTAATTGTATGATCATTGCATGATCATATATTTATTTGCATGATTTATATTGTTAATTGCATGATCATATATTTAATTGCATGATACATATTGTTAATTGCATGATTATATATTTAATTGCAAGATATATATCATTAATTGCATGATTATATATTTAATTGAATGATTTATATGATTATATATTTAATTGCATGATTTATATTATTAATTGCATGATTATATATTTAATTGCATGATTTATATTGTTAATTGCATAATTATATTTTTGATTGAATGATTTATATTGTTAATTGCATAATTATATATTTAATTGCATGTTTTACATTGTTATTTGTATGATTATATATTTAATTGCATGTCTATTTGCATGATTATTAATTTATTTATTTGTGTGATTGTATGATTAATAATATATCTATTTGCATGGTTATTTATTCATTATTATTGCATGATTTTATTTTATTGCATGATATGATATTATATTAATTTTGAATGATATCTAATTACATATTTTTATATTTATTATGTGCATAATTGCATGATTATATTACTAATATATTTGTGTAATTATATTTGATTTCATGATTATATATTTGCTTGGTATTTTATATTGTTTCATGGCATTTTATGTTATAATATATTTGCATGACATTATATATATATATATTTATATGATCATTATTATTGCATAATTATGTATAATTGCATGAATGACTTTTATGATATGATTGCATGATAATTTTAGTATGGTATAATTTAATATTTATTGCATAATTGCTTGATATTTTGATAGAATTTTTGCATCACCATATTAAGATTTTGGTTTGCATGATAAAAACTATATTTGATTAAGGCTTAGATAAGATAACACAATTAATGTGATACCAATTTTGGGTATAAAATGGTGCTAATACCTTTCCTGTATGTAATCGGCTTCCAAATCTTAATTATGTTGAGGTAGACTAAAACCTATTTTTTTTAAAGACCCTTAGTTTAGGCTTAAGATAACCCTAAAAACAATAGATTCATATAAGTGACCAATCACACCTAGATAAAAAAAATTCGATGGTGACTTCATGATTTTGTGTCTAATAGATAGGTTTTTCCAACCTGAATGTTATGACAGATAGTGGTGCTAGACAAGGAAACTTGCTGCTCCCGTAAAATAGGTTTCAGGGTAATGGAGTTTGCTCTTGTAAAACTAGTTGGTTGTAGTGCTGTTGGCTTCAATTATCTTTTTTTTTTTAATTAAAGTATTTAAATCTAATAATAAAATTGGGCTTTCAAATGTTGGGCTTTAAATTTTGATTTTGGATTTTAGGCATTTAAGGCCATATAACCTAATTTTAAATTAACCTAACTTGAATCGGATGAAGCCAAAGTCTATGTAAAATGAAAAAAATAAAAAAAAAAACTAATTTAAAATAAGTCTAAACAAACTCAATTCAATTTAAATGTTTAAACTAACCCAAACAAAACGTTAAAACTAAGTATTAAAATCAAATAAACCTAAATTGACTCGGACAAAATTAGATGTCTATGGCAAGGGGCAAAATAAGTTGAGAGCCTAACCTAAACAGAATGTTAAAACCAAGTATAAAAATCAAACAAATCCAAATTAACTCATATAAAATTAAATGTCTACAGCAAAAAACCAAATAGATTGGGAGCTAGATTTGACTCTCGATGTCATGATTGACCAAGCAAGGGGCCAGTTTGGCCTTAATTATCAAAATGGACACTAGGAGGGCCAGATCAACCCTTTTACACGATCATTTGGCTTTTAGTAATGGGAAGAGAAAGATGAAAAAAAAAAGAGAAGAAAAGAGAATGAAAAGAAAATGAAAATGAAGAAAAAATAAAAAATAAAAACTATTAATTAATTTAAATTATATATTAAAAATATTATTTATTTTTTTTATAATTTAATTTATTAGTAAAATATATTTTCTTAAATAAAATAGGTTTTAAAAACTTATATTTATTATAATATTATTTATTAGTAAAGTATTTTTTTCTTTTTAATTAGAAAATAATTTTTTTGACAAAAATAGAAAATACATTGTTATTATTTTTATTATAATATGATTTATTAATAAAATATATTTTCTTTTTAAGTTGAAAATAAATTTTAAAATTATATTTTTATTTTTATTACAGTACAATTAATTAGTAAATATATATTTTTTTAGAAATAGAAAACAAATTTGCAAAAATTAAGATTAAATTAAAAATTCCAATGAAATAATTAATTTAATTTATAATATTAAAAGTTATTAGCATTTATATTTTATCATAGTATGATTTATTAGAAAATTATAATTTCCTTTTATAGAAAATAGATTTTTTTTTAAAAAAAAATTATGATTAAATTAAAAAATTCAGCAAAATAATTATATATGCTTCATCAAACATGCGTTTAACTTGTGTTACATGTGTTGCCTAATTGGTACTTAACCTCAAAATTAACGGAAAATTGATGAAAGGACCGTTTAGTTATAACATTGGAAATATCATTAAGTTATTTTTGGAATTTTGAGAACCAAAATGATAAGAGATCTAAAGTTTAAGGACCACAATTGTAATTTATTTATTATAATATAAAAACACTATGAGTAAAGGGATTTACACTTTGAACTGGAGTTTAATTTAGTTCATGTAATTATAAAGGTAATATTCAATTGATTTAAAATTTAAATTTTAATACTTGTAATTTTTTTTAATTTTATTTTGTGATTTTTTTTATAAAATAAAAAATTTATATCTTAGATATTATTAAGTAAATATAATAAAAATTAATGAATAGCGAGTGACTTACCTTGTTTATATATAGGTTTTTTTTTTCAATAAAATAGAGATTCGAATATAAGATTTGTACTCAAAATTCATTGCACTTTTATCACTAAGTTAAGTCCAATTACTTGTCTACAAAGAGTTTTGTGAGAGAAGTGTCTTGTTTCTTATCAAACGTGCGGTTTTACGATTAATTTTGTTTTTATTGATTATATCATACTATAATTTTAATCTTTTATCTAAGCATGAATTTGTTAGAAAGCCAACTAGGTTAACTTGAGCTAGCTATATCAGTCTATCAGATGAACTTGGGCCTATCATCCAACATCGATCTGTAGGTAATGACTTTTTCTTTAAAGAAAATAATTTTCCTAGTTAAAATCAGTGTTGATAACAGAGATTCAGCAGCCTTAACCTTAACCGAGAAACAAGTAATAATAACAGTCCAATCCCATAACATTGGCCGCCAAATAAAGCCCAAACTGAGACTAAAAATGCTACGCATTTGGTAGAAGTTTTATTCAGATCATGTCAATCATTCGTACTTATATGTTGGACCTAGAAAAAACCGAGTCAGTCAGTATCTTCCAAAAGATTTGCCAATTCTGAGAACATCTCATTTTCTTGATCTAGCATGGCTGCCACAAATGAACTATCAGTGGATGATGAAGCACGAAAGCTATAGCTTGGAACCTCACTATCCATTCCTTGGAGTGCTCCATTATTGTTATTATTATCTATATGTTCAGCACTAGTCTCATTGTTCTCGGATGGGAATTCCAGGATGTGATCTTCTTGTCCATGCGGATGATCAGCTGGTGAAAATGCATCTTCAAGAAGAAAATCACGCCAGCTGAAGGCTATACCTGATTTTTCTTGTGCTGCAGTGGAACAAGAAGAAGTAGAAGTAGAAGAAGATGATCGTGATGATAATGATAATGAGTATTGATAAGGGAACTGAGGTGAGATGGTTTGGTAACCAGTGTAGTTTGAGGCTTCTGTCACTAGTTTTATAGCTTGCAGCTGAGAAAGGAGATCCAGAGAATCACTGTCAGCTTGACGGTTAATGCTGTTGTTTGACATGAAGTTGTCCTGGATTGGTTCGATTCCAGGTGATGCCATTGTTGTCATCAATCGGTTGTTGATGTTGGAAAATCCTTCTGCTGCTGCTGCTGCTGCTGGAGAAGGATAAGGCTCTGGCTTTATCACAAATGTATTCTTCATGTCTCTATTGAGAGATCCGATTTGGGTTCTAGATTTTGGGAGGCCACCAATGTTTCCATAATCAGCTAGGATTTGAGAAAAAGGCTTGTGAGTAACAGGATCAATCCCAATTTCAGAAAGTTTCTTTCTCAGCTTAGTATTCCAGTAATTTTTTACATCATTGTCTGTTCTCCCAGGAAGCTGTTGGGCTATGATGGACCACCTGGACCACAAAACAGACACACACAGAAAGAAAGAGAGTCACAAGTCTTGCACCAATAACCGAAACAGGCTGTTAAAACGGTTAGCCTGCATGCATCATTGAAAGTTATGTTCGTTATGAACCCATGAGAAAGGGGAATGCAGTTGCAGAAACATGAAAAGTTCCATGAGATGTGTCACACTTTTGGGTGATAACGTGATAATTTTTCAGGGTACAACTTAAATAAGATTTCTGATTCTAATGAGCCTAATGGGAATAAACCAAGTGTTCAAATTAACTTCCAAAAAATGATTTTGCATTTTCTGGTGTTTGTTAGATAGAAAATTGAATCTTCATCAGAAAATGACTTACTAATCAATGAAAAATAAAATCTTTTTGAAAATTTTCTTTCTCTTTTGAAATGGAAAGACAATTAAATTCGGCAAGCTCTTGAATAACAACCAATAACTTTAGCATGGAAATTTACCATGTGGATTTGGGAAGAGAAGAAAGCATGTGACTGCTAAAATATGTAACACAGACAAGAAAGCTCCACAGATTAGTAATATTGAAGAGAAGAAAGAAGAAGCATTCACTCAACTTAATTCAGGAAGGAATGTGGATGTAATTAAAGGAAAACATTATTTCATAAGGCTAACAACGATATTCTACCTGCTTCCAATAGCTGCATGAAGCCTAATTATTAACTCCTCTTCCTGGGGAGTGAAGCCCTCACGTTTAAGATCAGGTCTCAAGTAATTAGTCCACCTATGTCTGCAACTTTTCCCACATCTTCTAAACCCTGGAGAGCACGCTCAGATATGGCATTGAGGTCCATAGAAAATAACAAAAGGGTTAGTTCTAAAACTACAAAGTAATGAAATTACAACAAACTGATATCTCAGTATCAAAAAACTTCAATCATTAACCTGCTTTTTTCGGAACAGCAGTCCAGTTACCAGTTCCATGTTTTGATACATGGGCAAGTATCTTTGCATCTTCCTCTTCAGTCCAGAGGCCTTTTTTGACATTCAGCTTGTCACAACAAGGAGGTCTCACCATCTTGTCAGTTGATTCAGAATTACACTCAAAATTGAAAAGGCGATAGAAAAAGGAAAAAATGAGAAGAGGGGAGGAGGAAGAAAGATTTTAAGGTATAAGTGAGCAGGCATGAAAAGCATGAGACTTGATCCCATATAATGAAATTTGCATGATGAATGGCATCTTTGCATTAGCAATGAATTGACGATATACTCATACATACACTTTGCTCCAAGAGCAGAAGAGTCAGGTTTGAATTGGGTGCATTTTCTGGTTAAATTTAGAAAATATGTAAGTAAAATAACATAAGTTTTCAATTATTTAGAGTAATCTATTCCTTGTGTGGAGAGGAAATGACTTTTGTTTAAAGTTTCTGATAATCACAAGTTTGATGAGAGTAACTATTTTAAACAAGAGATCCAGCTACTTGAAGAAATGATTAAAAAAAAAGAAAAAGAAAAACCTCCAATTAAGTGTACTTGCAAGTTGTAAACACCATTTCTGCATGATACACGGCTAAAAACCGTCTAAATCTGATACTCTAAGAGCTTTAATTCACTTTAAGAGAACTAAGAGCATAAGTGATGAAACTTATGCTGAACCTCAGGGGTGAGAGGGATGGTGTATCTGTATCATAAAATGCTGGTCACACATCCTACAGGCAAAGAAAATCACAATGGCCCTAGGGGCGGATGTACATGTACAAGTAGGGTGTCCATGGACGCTCCATGAAAATTGAAAAATAAAAAAATTTGAAGAAAATTTTCCCCCAGGACATTCTCAAAATTTTGCCTTGGATACTCTTTCCATCCACAAAATTAGCACATAGTAAGCAAAAACACACACACACACACACACACACACACACACACACACATATATATATATATATATATATATTATAAATGGATACTTCCAGGAAGAAAAGAAAAAGTGAATCGCCTCAAGGTCATGAATGGTACAAGCCTGCAATCCGAAATCGTTATACAACATCAAACTCCCTAGAGTTTGTCTCCCTAGTCAAGGACTCCAGGCCCCAAAATCCCCACAATGTAATCAACAAGACAGATAGGTTCTTTCAGAAAGAACAATGAAGTATGCTATATATAACGGTCTAATTCTACAAGCTCGTTGATACAATTTGCTGCAAAATAAATTGAACAACAACTGAGATAGACGTAACCATTAAAAGTCCTTACAACTGGATAGATAACAGCATATAACATGTCCATTTTCTTGGAGGAAGACTAGAAAGATCCCCTTGAAAACATCCCTAGCTACTGCCTTTTGCCCCAAACTCAAGAAATGAACGAGGACAAGAAGCTTTTTAATCACTGTAAAGTAGATTTACTTATTCATAACAACAATCAATGTAGCCATAATTGGTAGTTACTTGGCCAAATCCACGATTGAATCTCTTTCATGTCAAGCTTCTTCCTTTAAGCTTAAATTCAACTATTCCTTTTTCATGCCGCTCAGAATTGGAAAGCTGGCCTTCATTACAGCATGTTGGATATTGAAGTTGGGTAGATCCTTTTATGTTGTATCAAATTTCTCGCAGGAGTCAGGATTGAGCTCTAAGGCAGAGTAAATGTTGTAGAAAGTTCCAATTGGGAGGAATATACATTACACCAAGCAGCTCCAGCTGGAGAAATTTCCAAAGAAGTAGACAAACATGCGTGCAGCCTCTGCTAAAAGCCAGTCAGTAAACTTCTTGGAAGGAGTAATTTCTTGGGATTTCAGAAAATCTATGGCAGCCTTAGATTTTGCGTGAAAACAATAAGAATTTAATCACGGACGGACTTACTTAGCCAGAGAACCATTAGAAGAGAGCTGCTCTGGATACAGTTGCAAAGAGGTAAATAATGATTGATTACAAGATGATTCATGAATTTACCGATATGGTCTGTCAAATTCCATTTTTAAAAAACACCATGGGAAAAAATTAATTTGTAAAAAAGCAGATAATTCAGGGCAGAATTAGAATAATAAATGGTTTTTATGTTAGAATAAAAATCTTGGATATGTCTGTTTATTACTTTATTCCTCTTTACTGGCAGACCGTACAAACACGTGGTTCACAGCTACTAACTTTTTTCCTGGCAAATCTGACCAAAATATAAATTCCTTGGTTCAGTTAATGATACGTCCATCAGGTCCTTTTTGTACTAAAAGTTTCACGTTCTTATAAATTCAACGTAACTCGTGTATTGTAGTAATATAAAACGCTAACAACTCGTGTATTGATGATATATTTTATATAAAAATTATAAATATAAAATTTATATTTAAAATTTTAAAATAATTTTTATTAAAATTTTAAATTTAATCATAGTTTTATTTTTTTATATTTTATATTATATTATTATATTTTATTTTAGATTTCAAATTTAAATTCAATTTAAATTGTATTGGTTATTATATTGATAATTTAAAATGCATGTATCTTATTTATTTGTATATAATTTTAAAAAAATTATTTATATTATTTAAATAATTAAGTTAAATGTTGAAGTAAATCAAATCATTTGGACTTGTTAAGAGTTTATTTAATGTGTTAAATAATTTTAAAAGTTAAAAATTAGGTACTTGAGCTTATTTAGTAAATAAATTTATTTGTATTTAAATTTTTTATTTTTTTAAATTTTAAAATATTATTTTTATTTTGAATAAATATATTTAAACAAAAAAAAATATAACTATCTAATTAAATTTATTTAAACAAAAAAATATATTAATATAAATTATAATAATATTTTGAATAAAAATTTTATGATTATTTATTTATTATAAATAAATTTTTTTATCTAATCAATATCATTACTTTTGATAACGAAATTTTTAAGATTTTATTATATTATATAAACACAATTACATTTTAAATAATATTTTTTATGCCTCAATTTTTTTTTCGTATTATTTTTATTTTCAAAATTTTTTAAGATACTGATAAAATTTTAACCTATAATATTGCATTTGTGCGTATGATTAAACGTAATTGAATCCCAATTGGGCTTTTCATTAGTTAAAGTAACAATTTCAATTAAGCTTTTTTATTTTTTTTTATTTTTTATGTTTGGGTTATAATAGGTTGTTCCTTGACTTCTTGCTACGGGGCTTTGCTGCAATTTTCTAACGGACATAATTATAAATCATGCTTAGACTCCAAGTTTTTGTATTATGCTTATCTTGTTGAGTGATTCAAACAAATCTTATCCATTAATTAATGAGATGAAAATGACACCGTGTTGAAGTCCACCGTTTGTCATTTCAATTGTTGGTATGGTGATAATGCTTTATAAAGATTCTCTAGCTAACGAAATATCTTAGGTAAATTACAAGTTTAGCCATTAAATTTGGAACTATTTTTTATTTTAATTATTCAATTATTAAAAATTATTTATTCATTAACATTTATAAAATTAATTTTTTTATCATTCAATTGCTACATACTGATATGATATTATCATATCATTTATTAATTATCACAAAATATTATCATGTTATTTGATTAAACATAAGATTTTTTATGAAGTGTTTTTATTTTTGTAAGAATGATTTTTTTTATATGGAATCCTTAAAATATGATCCGTAATTGTAATTTGTTTAATTAGTGAAATGAAGACATGGAAGATTAAAATTTGGGATGTTTATTCTATTTGTATCCATTTTTTTATTATAAAAATATCTCAAATAAAATTATTTAATTAATTTTGATAAATTATTTTTTAATCCCATTTATTTTAATTTGTAGTGCATACAAAAATGTATATTTTAAAAGTTTAAAAATCTTTTTGAAGCTTATAAACCTCACTTCTCAAACTCCAAATCACAAATTTCAAAATTTTCAAATTTATATTTTCGAAAGATTTTAAAAACATTTGAATTTATATATTCAAAAATTTTTAAAATTTTTTATAAATGTAAATCTAAAAATTTGTAAAAGCAAACAAAAAAGCATTTTAATAAATAATGATTTTACAAAAAAAATATAAATTATAACTCATAAAACCATTCAATTATTTAAACTTCATAAATAAAAGTATTAGATGAGTTGTAATTATTGATTTCATTTGAAAATTAACAATTTCAAACTTTGATTTGAGTGACAATCAAATAAAAGGGAAAGGAAGAGATTGAAATAAAAGGATTTAGAGGCTTAGATTGTAAATGGGAAATGAGGATAATAAAGGAATTGTAATTTTAGGAGCTTGGAGTGTATGTAGTAAAAATAAATTTAAGGGTTTGAATTTGGGGATTGTTACTAACAGGATGTGTACAGTAAAAATTAGGTGCAAATAAAAGCACCCAAAAATTTGCTTAAGTTCGGTTAAAAAAATAAAAAAATAAAAAGCTGAGTAAAAAAGTTAAAAAAAAAAACCCCGCAGAAAGTAAATAAATTAAAAAATGTAACAATGACATAAAAAAAAAAAGAAAGTACAATAGAAAGAAACGGAAACACCTGGCTGCCATAGTTAACCTTGATGACACAGTGCTAGAAGCTTAAAGCCTGCTGTGACAACCGGCCTTTCCCATGAATATCGCACCTTTCGTCAATTTTTTTCTATTTTAAAATTATTTTAATTAATTAAATAAAAATAAATTTAGTAATTTCAAACATAATATATAATATCATACAAAAATATATAAAAATAAAAATTATATAATTAAATTTTAAATAAAAACTATCATGTAAAAATATTAAAGTGATTTTGTTTAAAATATTAATAAAAATTGTATATAAATTTGATAAAAATTAATAACTATGTTTTATATTTAATAAAATTATATAAATTATAATATAATAATTTCTATATTTTATATAAAATAAATACAAATTAAATACATGAATTATTTTATTTAGGTGCAAATTTTTTTGGCAAGTATAATTTTTTAGTTAAGAATTAAGATTTTCTTAATATATAATAAAAAAATAGCACCGTTCGATTTCAAATCAAAAGTCCCGTTATTAGTCCTTTCAACATAATAATACTACTAGTAAATTACTTTTTTTTATTATAATCGGTGGATTTTTTTAGGATCGACCGACTTCTCCCTCTCTGTCTCTTAATGCGTTCCCTTGCTTCATAACCAAACTCTTTCCTTTCTTTCTCCTTCTCTCTTCGGAGAAATCTATAAAATTTCTCCTCATTTTCTCAGTATCCGTTTCTTTGGGAGGAGAGGGAAACTTTTTTTTTTTTTTGTGAAATGAAGAAATCAAAATCATCGAAGCTAGACAAATTAGACAGATTTGACATGTTTATTTCGTTAGCGAAACAACGATCGGTTCAGATTCTAATCATCATTGGTTTCTTGTACCTAGTTTTGGTCACTTTCGAGATCCCTTTCGTGTTCCGAACTGGGTTCAGTACTTTGTCTCAAGAACCGTTAGCTCGGCTTCCCAGACTCGCCAGCGAGGTCGATGTTCAGGAAAAAGAAGCACCGAGTCGTCCCTTGAATTGGGTTTCCCAAAACTCGCCTTCGCCAACCCGGTTTCAATATCAAAATCAACATCAACAGCAACTCAGAACTCAGTCTGGGATCGTTTCCAATTTGTCTTTCGATGCCAAATCCTTCTACCCGAGTGACAAAGACGGGTCCTTGGAGCTCCATAAGTCCGCAAAGGTCGCTTGGGAACTTGGGAGAAAGCTCTGGGAGGAACTCCAATCAGGAAAAGTTAAAATTGACTCGACAAAGAAGCCCAAGAATGGATCCGAACTGTGTCCGTCTTCGGTTTCTTTATCCGGGTCGGAGTTTTTGGCCCATCGCAATGTCGTGGTGCTGCCCTGTGGGCTTACTTTGGGATCTCACATAACGCTGGTGGGGAAACCTAGAGGAGCCCATGCGGAGACAAATCCGAGGATTGCGTTGATAAAGGACGGGGAGGATCCTGTAATGGTTTCGCAGTTTATGATGGAATTACAGGGTTTGAGGACGGTTGATGGGGAGGAACCACCGCGGATTCTTCATTTTAATCCGAGGTTGAAAGGGGATTGGAGTAGGAAGCCGGTAATTGAGCAGAACACTTGTTATAGGATGCAATGGGGATCTGCTATGCGGTGCGAAGGGTGGAAGTCTAAAGCCGACGATGAGACTGGTTAGTTTGATTTTTGTTGTTGTTGTAGCTTTTGTTTAATTGATTTTGTGAAAAAAGATGTGATTTTTTAAGCTTTCAATAGCTTGCTTAGAGGTGAAGTGTTTAGTGTTTAGCTTAGTAGATTGTTGTGTTCTATATGCAATTTATATAGGAAACTGAGTTGATGCATCATGCACATACTAATTGGAGGTGGAGGAAATGAATTGTGTTTCTCATTGATTTTTTCTTAGCATCTAATGGATAACAGAAATATTTAAGACATGTCAAATATGTTTCTGTTTGGATGTATGTTAAATCAAGAATTTGGGTGTTTTAGAATACAAATTTAATTACTACTGAAGTTCTTAGCAAATTTACTCGTCATCCTTACATGAAGAAAGGATAAGTTGGTATGTGGATTTGGAAATACGATTTCTTTCCATTTTTATTTTTTGGCTCTTTCTTTCTCGTTTAATTGATGGATTATGACACACATGGTGGTCATAATCGAGCTTTGCATTTGCTTTTGACTTGTGATTTTATAGATAGCATGTTCGATTTGTCTGCTGCAAGGAAAATGCTACCGTTGCTAGGATTGCTTCTTCAAAATCTCCTTTCTAAATTTGATGGGTTGCCATTTTAACTTGGGTTTTATCAAAATATGGGCTACTAATGTATGTAACTTAGAAGCCGATAGGAGAATCTTTAAACTTGAAATTAATATCAGGGATTTGTAGCCTGAATAGTAGCTGGAATATACCGATACTCTTATGTCATATGGAGCTATATTGCCCCCCCGCCCCCCCCCCCCCAAAAAAAAAAGAAAAGTAGATAAAATAAGAAAGAAAGTTTTCTTCTCGCATTTGAGAAACTCCATGTCTTGCTCTCTTTTCTTCCTTTTTCCTTGCAATCCTTGCTTTGCCACTGTATCTTTGCAACTGTTTGACAGCCAGCAAATAATGATATGTTGTTTTGAATTGTTCCAGTAGGTGTTCTTTATTTTCATTGATCCTTTATTCTCATGCCATAAAATGTCTAATTCTTTATATTTTCAGTTGATGGTCAGGTGAAGTGTGAGAAGTGGATCCGGGATGATGATGATCACTCTGAGGAGTCTAAGGCAACATGGTGGTTGAAACGGTTAATAGGCCGAACAAAAAAGGTGAATGTTGACTGGCCCTTCCCATTTGCTGAGGGCAAGCTTTTTGTCCTGACTCTTAGTGCTGGTTTGGAAGGATATCATGTTAATGTTGATGGGAGGCATATTACTTCTTTTCCCTATCGAACTGTAAGTTATATAATGTAAACTTAATATTATCCATTATGTTGCATCTTGATTCGTTCTTGATGTGATTCCATAATGTTGGCAGGGGTATACCCTTGAGGATGCCACTGGACTAACTTTAAATGGGGATATTGATGTCCATTATGTATTTGTGGCATCTTTGCCTACATCAAATCCTAGTTTTGCTCCTCAAAGACATCTTGAGATGTCCAACAGATGGAAGGCTCAACCACTTCCTGAGCAGCCTGTGGATCTGTTTATCGGTATACTTTCGGCAGGCAATCATTTTGCTGAGCGGATGGCTGTAAGGAAGTCTTGGATGCAGCATGAACTTGTTAAATCTTCAAATGTGGTTGCTCGTTTCTTTGTGGCAATGGTAAGTTAAGACTATTGTAGTGCTTAAAAGTTTGATAATTTCATGCTTAAATTCTGTATTTAACAACCTTCTCTGACTGTTTGGACAGCATGCAAGAAGGGAAGTGAATGTAGAATTGAAGAAAGAAGCAGAATTTTTTGGAGATATTGTTATTGTGCCTTATATGGACAACTACGATCTTGTTGTGTTGAAAACTGTTGCCATCTGTGAATATGGGGTGAGTAGTGAAATTCTTTCCCGTTTTAAAGAAATGAATACTTTTAACTTGTCTTGAGAATGTTTAATGGGTTTGTTTGTTATAGGCCCGTGTGGTGGCTGCCAAGTTCACAATGAAGTGTGATGATGACACATTTGTGAGAGTAGATGCAGTTATCAATGAAGCGAAGAAAGTAAATGAGGATAGGAGTTTCTATATTGGTAACATAAACTATTACCATAAGCCCCTACGATCTGGTAAATGGGCAGTAACATATGAGGTATGTGGCGGTCTAATATACTGTTGTTTATTTCATTTGTTCAGTTAAAGTGCAGTTAAATGAATCATGCATGATTTGGGTTGTAGAAAGACCTACCTACATAAGTTGTGCATTTCTGTTGT
Organism: Durio zibethinus; assembly: GCF_047325235.1. NCBI lineage: Eukaryota > Viridiplantae > Streptophyta > Magnoliopsida > Malvales > Malvaceae > Durio > Durio zibethinus. The sequence goes on from NC_143170.1 coordinate 24,754,146, forward strand.
TTCATCACATAATTTTGCTCACTTGTGACTGTATTTTATTTGTTGAAAGTTTGAGCAATTGGAATTTTGTAAATAATTTAGGGTGAATGCAAAATTGCTATACCATAATTTGCTTCAGTGATTGATTTTGTGGAATCTGTGGGAAGCAATATGCATTTGTAAATAATTTGTGTTGATGTTCTTATTGGCTCTTAAGTTCTAACCCATGTATTTGGCGTTTTAGGAGTGGCCAGAGGAAGCTTATCGGCCCTACGCAAATGGACCTGGATACATATTGTCATCTGACATTGCGCACTTCATCGTTTCTGAGTTTGAAAGACACAATTTAAGAGTGAGTAAACTATTTCCTCTCCCTTTCTCTCTCTGAAGATCATGGTGTCTGGCACGTTTTACATAATATTTAAATAATTTGCAGTTGTTTAAGATGGAAGATGTGAGCATGGGACTGTGGGTGGAGAGATTCAACAGCTCAAAACCGGTGGATTATCTTCACAGCTTGAAGTTCTGCCAATTTGGATGCGTAGAAGATTATTACACAGCTCACTACCAGTCCCCAAGACAGATGATGTGCATGTGGGACAAGCTGCAAAGGCAGACAAGGCCTCAATGTTGCGACATGAGATAGTGTTTCTCTCATATGTAGACAGATTTTGCAGTCTTAGCCTCTCTCTCTCTCTATTGTATATTTTATGGAGGGATAGGTTAGTTGTATTTAGGTTGTCTTAATTCAAATTTATTCTTTATTTTTCCGGAGATCCTTTTTCTTTTCTTTTTCTTCCTATTTTTTAGGTTTTTTTCTTAAAGAAAGTGGGGAATCTTAGAGGCAAAAGAGGGCAGTGAATCATTCATATCAGAAAATGAAAGAGAGGTGGCAGATATAGGAACATTTTGGTCACAACTCCTTCTGTGATCTTTAGTATGATAAAGGCATTAGATGGGAATAATTCCTCTCACTTGGGCTTCTTTTTTTTTTTTTTTAAAAGACCATTCTTTCAGACCTTTAGCACTAAAGTTGTCTGCCATGCAACCAAAGCAGACTCAATTTAGTGCAAAAATGCCTCTAATTCTTCGACAATGTATCGACCTAAGCGCAATAGCAGCATACCATGATATCATTTATAATCATTTTAGTATAATTAATTAATTATAATTTAAAATTATGTGAAATTTATCAAAATTTTATATGAAATTTATATTTATAAGTGGTGAACTTTTACATAATTTTTTTATTATGATTAAATAATTGTAAGATTATAATAAAAATAATTATAAGTAAAATATTATTGCACAATACTCATTAAGTAATAAGTAATTAGTAAGTGACCCAAGCTTCGTATGGTTTTTTGTATGTATTGTATAAACATAGTTAAAGAAGATGAAAAGAAAAATGAAAGAGAACAAAATACAGAAGTAAAAGTTATATTTAGAGTTGTCAATAAAGTTCAAAAGTTTGATAGAAAATCTAAATAAATACAAAAACTTCCTCAAGTAAAGATAAGCACTTTAGAACAACAATATTTACTTTAGTAGTTACTAAATAAGTTAAAAGTTCCATGAAAAAGTTGAGGAAGTAACCGCAAAAACTTTCTCAACGAAATATTAGTACTTTAAGAAAACTATTGTAAGCAAGTTAGACAAATTATTGATTATTAATTGTTCTTATAGGCAATAAATTTCATTTTTTTTTTGGTCCAACATTGATGAAGATGCAATGGTCTCCTAGATTGAGGTTATTGTCATTTGCAAATTGGCACCAACCTCCAAAGAAAACTTTGTTTTCCCTTCACATATGTACTAGACCTCCCATTTTTTGTCACTGTTTGGAATGGAAAAGGTGATGAGGGATGGTTTTTTGGGTAGATGTTTTTTGACAAATCAATTTGGAATGTGTTGTTCTCAATACAAATGTTATTTAAGTTAGATAAAAAAATAAAGTCAGTTTATTAATATGTGAAAGATGAAGTTGTTCATTACCAAAACGTAGAAGGTTCGAACATTGGTTTTAGTTAGCATGCAAATGAATGTAGTTATGTCCTTTTCATTGTTGAAGTTGTTTTTAAAGTCATTCTTCTTTATCAAAATCTTTAATGTTATATAGAATGAAAATTTCAGATTGTGAAGCCAGGTCTTCCAGGTTGAAAGCTTCCATGTCAACATTTGTTAATTGTTATCCTTGGGATGAGTTAGCTTGGTTTCGAGTATCATGTAGTGTTGGTGTCAAAAAAAAAAAAAATGATTCAATAATTGTTTTGAAGTGAGAAGTAAAGAAATAAGAAATGAGAAACCTTTTTTGGTTTGGATTGCATTGGTAGTCAACATGATTCTGCTACAACTAAAGAAGTAAACATCAAATATTTTGTTGTTTTGGTTGTATTTAAAAATGGCAAAGTCTCCTAATTGGAGGCAGTAGGTAGCAACAAAGTTTCTCCAACCATTGTGGAAGTGCAAAGCATTATGAGTCATAGTCAAGTTAACTTTGAATGTTTGTGGGTCTAATCCTTTGAGGTAAACTTTTTTTTTTTTTTTAGTTTGTAAATCTCGCATGTATAGCTAAATAAAAGCTTATGGAAATGGTTGGATTTTTTTTTTCTTTTGTAAAATGAAGAGTTTGTTAGTTTTTTAACTGTAATTGTCCTAATTTTTTTTTCATAGAAAAGATAACATGCATGGAGTATGATGTTTGTTTACTATTATAATATACAAATGTAAAGAATTAATTTTTCTTGATTAAATAAATGTCAAAACACAAAATGCAAATAAGTACAAGAAATTTGGGGCCTATATCATGGATATAAAACAAATAGATGAATGGAAAATGTTACTTGAAATAGACATATTAAATTCAAACAAAGAAATGGTGTCGTGTTCGTGTATAGTTTTGGGTTAATAGGATTGTTAGAGAAACAAATAGATTATAATAACAAAGAAAAAAAAATTGATTATAGCAACAATGAAACAAAAAATTGTCAAGGAAAGCAATAATAATAAATCTTGATTGCCAAACAATGGAACAATGCAATAAAAGAAAATTAACAATAGTAAAAAACAAAACAGACTTGTGTAGAAATCTTGTATCTATTCTAAACAACAATAAGAAATTTTGTTATGATAGAACCCTAAATCTTTGCAAAGAAATAAACAATTGATCAATTTATTTGCTTACCATTGAGTCATGTATAACTGTTGATCGAAGCATAAACATGATGAATTGGGGCAAATTGTCTACAAATGCCATATTGAGAGAGGTGAAAGTAGTGGCACAGCCAACTATTGAGGAATAGATAGATGTAGAGTTTTAATCCTTCTATGTTTTATGTGCCAAGAAGATGAAGAAATTTGTTTTCGAATGGGTTTACATGGGTAAAGGCTAAAGGGTTTTGGAGAATTTGGTAAGAAAAAATTTTTTTTCAACAAAACATAGTAGTAATATATTTAAGACCATCATTTTAGTTATAGTTTTTTTTTTTCATTTTTATTAATGTATTATTGTGAAAATAAATTTTTTTACTAATATAAATATAATAATATATTTGTTTATTATGGAAGTGAAATATAATTAAAGTAATTATTTGTAGTTGTATTCATTTTATATTTCAAAGTTAAATTTAAATATTAAATAAAACTAAATATTTTATTGATGGAATAAAATAATTATCTTTTTTGTAAAATTTTTAGGAATATGTATGATATTATTTGCAAGAGTAGTTTACATTTATACAATCAAATGGTAAATTTGATTATGGAACAAAACTTTATTTACTTGAAATATAGTTAAAGTTAAAAAAAATTATTAATTTTAAAGCGTGCAGTTGTAATTTAGTGTGAATACTTGATAAAGAAAAAATTTTGTATTCAATTTAAACTTAATATTCTACATCTATATATTTTTGCAAATGTTTAGAGAAGTTATATAAATAAAATAATTCAATCAAGAATGCATGCTAAGTAGCAACAATTTTTTTTTTCTTGTGACATAGAACCTACAAATTAGGATTAATGTTTATATGTGTTAAACGTTAACAAATTAGCATAATCATAGAAACCTACAAATAACCATCACATTTTGGTAGTTTTGGAATAAATATTGAGGGCCAGCTGTAAAACTTGCTGGCAATATGACTCATTTACTAATAGAATTACGTTGAAGCTCACCTATTGCAATTCAGTTCCATATATCTTTATACATTTTAGATAAAATAGCTTTTTGATTATCTTTTATAAATTTGAGTCACATTTTTTCAACACTTGCATATGTATCCACAATAAACTGTTGAAACACTTGACTGCCCTTCAACAAAGTATTACCTAGGTCTATTCTGTTTTGGATTATATACGCATAAAATTCATTCATTGTCAGTGTTTTTCATTTACACCTCTCTTTCTTGGATGAACTGACATATTTAATATCAATATTATAGTCATCATCACCATAAGGAAATAAGAGAGAATATTACAAAGCCATTAAAGAATGATGAAGATTACTGATTCTCTTCAAACCATTAGTTCTATGATTAACAATTATATTATGCCGCCTATCATACTTACCTATATCTCTTACTATTAGTGTTGCAACTTTACCAGATGGAGGAATATAGCTCTATCTCTTTGTTCCCTATCCATATCAACCTTAATCTTATAGGAATTTAATTTGAATTCCTAAATCGATCCCTAGCTGATCTGAATATTTTAAAAATCTCATTAATTGTGTCAAGCACCATAATCAATTCATCCACAAGTGTAGCATCTATCCTTAAGCTTTCATTATCATCTATAAATACAGCCATGCGATTCAAAATTTCATGTTCATTATCATATCTATACATCTGAGCAAACTTAAGATTTTTACTAAGTAGTGGAATCGAAAACCTATCCTATAATGATTTTGAATACAAATCTTAAAAGCATAAAAACATGCTCTATTATTTATGCTATTATTAACCTTGCCCTCAATCGAAGTAAATTAAAACATTGAGCTATAAATTCTAATGTTATCCTTAAAATCATCATGACTAAGGAGATTATCTAAAAAATTTGGGGTCTTCCTAAAAGTAAGTAACCAAACAATTTCTTATTGACAATAAAAACTAAACGTAAGATTATAAATTTTTTTTTTAGAGATATCAACATCTCTTCGTACCACATTAAAGCATTACAAAAAAGGACAGATACATTTAAAACCACCAAAATTAAAAAAAATAAAATAGGTTTATAAAAGAATGACAAACAAAATAGACCCGTAAAACACTTATCAACATGGTACAAAATAAACCTAATATATTAAATCATAAATTATTAAAATAAATCAAATGCAACCAAATTTACTTGAATGTTGTATTAATCTTTTTCCCTACTAGAACAGTTCAAATCTCATTGACTTTTTAAGCAAATTGTCATATCATGCTTCTTTCCTTCACAAATTAAAGTAAAAAAATTGAGAACTAAACATAAATAAAGTATTTTCATAACAAAAAACAATTTAAAAAAATAAATGAATCGAAAATTATCAACATGCTTTATGACCACAATATATGAACCTCTACCATGGCCAAAATAACTCATTGAATCATCTAATGAAAGCTTAAATTTTTTTTCTTGATAAAAGAGTTATTGAATCTCTTGAAATAAGAGATTTAGATGATTCAACCATAATTATCTCTAATTCTCCAATAATATTAACCATTGAATACAACAATATATGATATTGATATTAATTATCTCCATTACAATCAACAAAATCATCACTCAAAACAATAATGGTAAATCACACCAAATCATCATCCAGAATTAAAGGTTTTTTTTTATATTAATACATGTATCACTATATCTTATAATACCCAGCCTTTACCTTGACCAATAGTTATATCATTCGAACATCCATCAATAATAAATTAAGAAAATATACCCAAAGAAACACCATGCTACCTTATTAACTTAGTAGAATTCAACATTTTTAATCTTTTAATTCTATTATCTTTTGCTTAATTAACATATCCATAATTAAAACCTACTGCTCAATAAACCAAAATACTAAAAAAAACAAAAAAACAACACAACAACTTCAAATACAAATGAAAACATTAAACAATAAAAGATAATAATAACGAACACTCAAAAACAACAGAAAGAAGTAAAAAAATAATAGAAAACAACAGAATATCACAGGTAAATAAAGAAAAAAAATAATAAGAACAAAACAAAACCTTAACAGTGAACTCACTTCAAACTAAATTAAGCAACAATATTCAAAAAATCATATCATTGAAAAAAATATACAATATTGCATTAAAAACGTTTATCAAATAATAAAAAAAAATTATTCAAACAACAGTTTTCACATATATATTTTTTAACATTTCTACAAAATAATCACCAACACTAGAATTTATTACATAATTTTTATAAAAAAATTATAAACATAAAATGGATTTTACAATTCAACTTAATATAAATAAATCCTCAAATAAACTCACATCAGATCAAAACAACACAAAACATCTAAAAATTCTTGCATAAAATATAAAATACTTATCAAAATGAAAAAATATTCTTTCTCACAATATGTAAAAACCTTAACCTTTCCAATCTATTAATCTCATTCTCTCTTTACCTGATTAACAACATCAATGATTTACAACAAATATAGAGATGAAAAAAAATAAAGAAACAATAAATAACTTGCAGCAACAAATGAAGACATAAAAAAAAAGAAAATAATTGTAAATACTTAAAAACAATAAAAAAAAATAGCACAATAACTTCCAGCAACAAATGAAGACAAAGCAAAATACTTATCAAATTAAAGAATAATTTTCCTTAACAACATACAAAAACCTTAACCTTTCAAATATATTCATTCTATTCTCTCTTATCAGATTAACAACATTTAGGACTTATAATAAATGTATAAAAAAAATGCATAACAACTTGCTACAATAAATGAAACAATACACCAGAAAGTAAATTTTAATTGAAAGCAATACACCAACACAGTCAAATAAATGAAAAAACAACAATAACAAAACAAAACAAAACCTTAACAATCAACTAATTTCAAACTGAAGTAGGCACTGACATTCAAGAAATTCTATTAAAGAAGAAAAAAATATATGATGTTACATCAAAACTCTTCAAAAAATATATAAATAAAAAAAAATTCCATTTAAACAATAAATCACACATGTATTCTCTCCAACATTTCTACAAAATAATTACCATTATTGGAATTTACTTCATAATTTTTATCAAAAAAATTATAAATGGATTATAAATTTTATAATTCAACTCAATATAGGCATATCCTAAACCAAGCTTATTTTATATCAAAACAACACAATAACTTGCAACAACAAATGAAGCAACACTATAAACATATTATTGAACTTACATTTTGACTCAACATAAATAAACTCTCAAATAAACTCATCTTAGATAAAAAGAGTACAAAACCTCTAATAGTTCTTGCATAAAAAAATAAAGTACTTATCAAATTAAAGAAAAACTCTTCTAAAAAACATGAAAAAAAAATAAATATACTGAAACAATTTTACCAAATATATAAACATAACCCCAAAAAAAAAACATAGATAATGAAAAAGAAAAAAAAATTAGAAACAATTTGAGAAAAATGGCCATAAACTAAGAACCTAAAAAATTTCTCACCAATTAAAAAAGAAACTCATTAATAAAAGAAAACTTGAAATTTCTCAACAACCAAAGGACATAGAACCTTTCATAAACTAAAAAAAATTAAACAAGAAAAAATTTCATTCAATCACAAATTTAAAAAATAATACTAATAAAAATCAAATAAAACCTACACATAAAAAAAATAGCCATCAGAATATCAAATATAGAAAAAATATCGAAGTAGAGAAAAACCTCAAACCCAAAAATAAATAAACATGATTAAAAATAAAAAATAAAGAAAGCAGCAATAAACGATAGAGAAACAACATTAAAGCTTGCATAGACTTGACACAATTGTTCTATACTTCATGCCACTTTTCTTCTTTCATTTCAAATCTCATTTAATGTTAGCTCAACTACCAAAATAAAATTTTAGAAATAGCAAAAACAAAGCGTAAAAATAATACAAAAGCAAAACAAATGTCATGCTCTATAGCCATCAAAACAAAAGCAAAGTAAACATCTACAAAAGGAAAAAAATCGTGGAAAGAAAATATTAAAACTAGACATGTATAAGTTCGATGATCCTTTGAGATCTTTTTAATATGTAGTTGTATAGATGTCCAAAAGTTTGTAAACAACAATGTGAACCCTCATACTTGAAAAATAAATACAACCAACATTATTAGATTAGCATTATTGTTGAAAGTAATTTTTGCCTTTAAAAATTACTATAATTCAAACATAATATTAAACAACAAAAAAATTAAGTTATGTTTGCTTGTAGAAAATATTTTTTTTGTTTTTATTTTCTAAAAACAAATTTCATTTTGTAATTGTTGAATTTTAAAAACATGTTTGGTAGATGAAAATGAAAAATTATTTTTAAAAATAAAAATTATGAAAATGTGTTTTGTATTTACATTTTCAAAAAAATAAAAGTAATAACTAAATAATTAATGTCAATAATTAAATAAAGCATCAAAAGTTAAACCAATCAAACCAAAAAAGAACAAAATCCAAATTCTACCATATCACTAAAAGCCCAAAAAGCAAAACTATAAAGTATAGCATGATTTAACCAACTAATCCCATTAACCTCATAATAATCCCAAAAAATGATAATAGAAACTACGATGAGTCCTTTTAAGGTAAGGAAGCTTTAAAAAGCTATTTATACAAATCTTAACTCCATTTCGCTTATAAGAAATCACAAGGAAAATGCAAAAGAAAATTTTTCAATTTTTTTTTGCTCAGCAAACAAACAAAATTCAATAAAAAAATAATTTACACAAGAAAAACTAAAATTAAATATCAAACAACCATAATTTTAATTGCATACAATGAGTAATTTGAGAGAAAATAAAAGGAAAAGAAAAAGAGAAGAGAAAGAAAGAACATAGAAACAAGGAAGGAGAATAAAAAAAAAACATGACTTATAGGTTGTTTCAGCTTTTACAAAAAAAATCATAAAATTTTGCATCATTTATGAATTGAACTTGGGTGTTTAGAAAGTTTACAATGAACAATTAAATTTTTTTTTTTAAAATTAGTGTTTTCTCATTTTTCAATTACTCTCTATATTTTCTTTGAAAATGCTCAAAGCATTTTTTTTCTTTCTCTCTAATTTTGGCACACATTCATTCTCATTTTTTTAAAAATTATTTTATATTTTTTCAACCAAACATATTTTTACCTACATTTTCTATTTTCTATAAAAAAATAAAAAATAACTATATTTCTTGAACCAAATACTACTTTAATTTTTTGTTTAAAAATTTGATTTTTCAACCCAAACCAAAAACTCATCAAGATATGCTTTTAAAGTAAAAATATGTTAGGGATATTAGGATAAAAAAAATCACTTTATTATCCTTATATTTTGAATATTTTATAATCTTATATATATTTTAAAATATTTCAATTCCTCAAAATATATTTTTACAAAATATCAAATAATTAAAATTTTAAATACATTTTTTCAAACGTAATAATAATAAGAAATTAACCCCTTGTATTATTAAGTAACGTTTAATTCACGCAATTTAGCAATGAAAAACTGCCATTTTTAGCCACAAATGCAGAGCACCAAACCCCAAAAACACTCCCTAAAAGTGGTAAAGTCAAATTTATAAATGGCACCAAAGCCTCCCGAAACTCGAAAACCCCATTGCCATTATTGCATCTTTAATCAGCTTTTCAAACTTACCATATTACCCCTCCCCTGTCTGCCACACCATTGCTCCACAATGCAAATTATTAACTCACTCTTTAGAAAACAAGCAACAAAACTGAAAACCACGACAAAACCATTAAAAAAACATTATTAAAATCAAAGTCAAGGAGGAACCCAAAGTTTTTTATTGTAATAATGGCAGACTTGTTCTGCCCAGAATGTAAGAAGTTTACCGAGGTTGTCTTTGACCATTCTGCCGGTGACACTATATGTTCCGAGTGTGGCTTAGTGCTGGAGGCTCACTCTGTCGATGAAACCTCGGAGTGGCGAACCTTTTCCAACGAGTCAGCTGATAATGACCCTGTTCGTGTTGGTGGGCCCTACAATCCTCTTCTAAGCAGCGGTGGGCTTTCAACTGTCATTTCCAAGCCCAACGGAGGTTCCAGTGAGTTTTTGTCTTCCTCTCTGGGGAAATGGCAGGGCCGGGGATCCAACCCGGACAGGAATCTTATTCAGGCGTTTAAGGCTATTGCTACCATGTCCGAAAGGTTTGATCTTAACAATGATGAAAGTTAGGTTCTGGGTTTTTTTTCGGGGTTGTTGGGTGCGTTTGGTTTTTGGAAACACTTTTTTTTTGGGGGTTTGTTTTTACTTTCTTTCTGATTATGGTTTGTCTGTGTTGACTGCAAATGTGGGTCTTACAAAAAAAGGTTGGCGGATAAGTCTGGTAGAAACCTTTTCAATGGACCAAACACGCCCTTTTCACTTGATCGTTGTTTTAGTAGGGTGGGTTTTTCTTGAAGATGCTCGACTCCTAGGGGCCTGCCAATCAACAAAAATTGGATCAAGCTTTTGATGTTTTCCTTTCTTTATTTCTTTTCAAACTGCAAGCATTTTTTTTTTTTTTTGATACAATAGCAAATGTAACTGATGCCATCAATTACTTTCTTTGTTTCAGGTTGGGACTTGTCACAACCATAAAGGTTTGTCACTTACTTTAAATTCATCTTCAAGCTTTTCTGCTTCATCAACTATCGACTTTTATTTCTCGGTTTGTTTTCCTTAACGTTCATGTTGTTTAGATTCAAACTCGAACTGTATTCTCAGGGGGGTTCTTGGTTATTGCTTTTGTTTAAAGAAATGGATATTGATGGAAAGTAAATATTGAAATGCCTTAGCAAAATGAAGAACTAGAAATGAAGATGGAGGTTAAAACGTGCAAAGTTGTGATAATGGAGTGAACAAGGATAAAAGTTTCGAGAAGGGAAAACTTGAAAACCTTTGTGGTTTATGTGGAAACGGGCTCATTCTTAGATTAAGATTCTTAGATGCCTTAATGGGTGTGATTCAGGGGATTGCTGATACTGAAGCAAGGGTGTCTGTACACACGATTTGCTAGTTGGGTTAACAACTGTCATTGCTAGTTGGGTTAACAACAGTCATTTCGAATCCGGAGTTTCAGTTACTCCATGCAGTCGCTTTAAGAGGTTGCATCCGGTAAGTCTGGGGTCTAAATCCTAGCAGTTGCAACCCCTTCTACTATTCCACCTCCTTTGAAAGGAAAAAAACAACAGTTATTTCAGAGCCTCCTTTAAATTTAGGATGGATTAGTGCTTGGAAAAGCTGATAGTGGCAGCCATTTGCTTTAATGAAGCCAGTTGAATATTGTATTTCATATTCTCATTATAACACATTGCCGTCATTGTTAATTGCTACTGTAATCACTTCTTCCTCGTGACGAAATTACACAATTGCTCAAATTTAAACATGCTTGAACTGTCGCTGCTCAGTGGATATTTGGAATCATCAGAACAAAGTTAATACATGATTAAACTGCAAAACGTCCTGAAGTCTTTTAAGTCTTAACTGTCTTAGCCATTCTGTTTGTTTTCCTCAACTTTATTTCTTTTAACTTCAATATAGAATTATCTATGAGTCCAGAATCCATGAGTTTCAACTTTTCATGCTGATGGAATATTCACTATAAATTTCTCTTTTTTCTCAATTCATTAGTCCTTTCTTGTTGTCTCCAATGATCTTTTGATTGAAAAGTGCTTGAATGCTTTGGCCCTTATTAATTGGGTTTGTTAGGATAGAGCTAATGAAATATATAAGAAGATTGAAGATCAAAAGCTTCTTAGAGGACGGAATCAAGATGCAATTATGGCGGCTTGCCTCTATATTGCTTGTCGGCAGGAAAACAAGCCTCGAACTGTTAAAGGTGAAGATTCAATTTATACCTTTTTCCCTTTTAATCAATTTACTTCATAAAGGTTTCTAAATGTGGATGGATTTCTACTAGAAATTTGTTCCATTGTACATGGCACATCGAAGAGAGAAATTGGTCGAGCAAAAGAGTTCATTGTGAAACATTTGGAGCTAGAGATGGGTCAGTCGATGGAGATTGGAACTATACATGCTGGTGACTATATGGTGTGTTTGCTGCAGTTTTATCATTTTATGTCATCCCTTTCCTTCTCTCAGATTTTTCATCCATTAGAAATTTTCTGGTTCTTAGTGTTTCATACTTCCATTATTATTAACTGTTCAGTATAACCTTTTACATATTTTCCAACCTGCAGAGGCGTTTCTGTTCCAATCTTGGAATGGCCAATCAAGATGTTAAGGCTGCACAAGAAGCTGTGCAGAAATCTGAAGAGCTTGACATTAGGTCAGTTCTATTTGATCTGACTTTTAACAGGGAGAAGTAGAACCTCTATCCATCGACAATGTCTGCTTGTCCTGTTAGAAAAGAGTGAAACCTAAACCTTAAGGTTTTCATGCTTTAAGAGAAATTTACTATCCTTAGAATATGCTCTGTCTAATGATATATATTGCTTTCAGCATCTGTTCTGTGTAATTCTTGCTTCATACTCAATAACACCACTTAAAATAATTAATAACTCCACTGTATTTAAGAGGGGAATGGGGTGAAAAGAAATAGAATAAAAACCAAAGGGAGGAAACGAAGCTGGGGAAATGAGATATAAGGTTTATCTGGCCTTTTTCTTTATGAAAGCCATTAATTTAATAATTTTGTAGACTCGTAGAATGTGATTCAAGGGGAAAAGAGGAGAGAGGTTGTCTCCTTGCTGACACAAATTATTTGGGAAGAAAAATTAGAAAAATTTTCAGGAAACTGCTATGACTTCTTTGGCTTACCGTTGCAGGAGGAGCCCAATTTCAATAGCTGCAGCTATTATTTACATAATATCTCAACTATCAGATGACAAAAAGCCTCTCAAAGGTTCGAAATATAAAAACTATTCTTTCCTGGTTTTTATAGCTTGCCGTGTAGTTGATGTTTATGCCCTGTGGCTTCAGATATCTCAGTTGTTACTAGAGTAGCTGAAGGAACCATTAAGAACTCTTTCAAGGATCTTTCTCCGCACTTGTCGGGGCTAATACCTGCATGGTATGCCACCGAGGAAGATATCAAGAATCTCCAGCCCTAAAAATGCTGTAAGTTGAAAACAAAGCTAAAGCAAGATTAGGCTTTCTTCATAGAGATGAGACTTCTAGTAAATGATCCTACCCTGTTGACCCCTTCATGTAAATAGAACAGGTTTTTCTTCCTTCTTGTGGTAAACTGGAATGAGGACCAAGCATTCCTAACTATTACAACTTGTTTTAATTTGAGCCCTTTGGCAAGTGTTTCTTCTGAGATGCTCCACATGCAAAATGGGACCATTTCACTTTCTTGGCATCTACTTATTACAAGGTTATCGTACCCTCCATTGTTGAAGCAGAAATTTTGCTTTTTTTTGGATAAATGCAATTCCATCCAAAAAGAAGCAGGGAAGGATCACCTACAAAGGGAACCAAATTGTCATCCTTAAGAGGTGGCATTCAATAAGTTAAGTTTGTAGTTCTAATCTCAACATTTACAATTGCTTTTTTTAATTTTAGGTTGCGGCTTCTTTTGTTCCCAAAAAAATAACCAGCCGGTCAAAACAAAAGGCGGGGGACAAAAGAAAACAAAGTCAAAATAAGCCCAATAGTTTGTTGTATGTTCTTCATCTCCTTCATAAGCCTTTATATTATTGCAAGCTAAAATCTTGAGCATAAACTTGGCCATGCATACATTCTCTCAGCCCCATCAGATTCATATTTATCTTTGTTTGGACAAGCATTCCACAATAAATAAATAAATAAATGAATAAATAAATAAATAAAAGGTTAGAAACAAAGATGATAGCAATGCTGTTGGTGAATGCTAGCAATAAAAGGAAATTCGTTAGTATTTTTTTTCTTGGGCCATTAGCTCATATCCAAAGCGTGCCTAAACTGCTTTATCTGACCTGTTCTTCTTTATCTGCTCCTGCTCCATCTTCCCTCTTCTTAGAGAGATGAAAATGGAGAACATTGTTGTTTTGGTGGGGTTAGCCTATCTGTTCCAGACCATTGCACAAAATAAATCTGTAAAACTTTAACTTAATCTAAACCAACCGATGTATGCTTCATGCGCCTAGACGGATTGACCAATGTAAATCCACATAAGTTTGTCTGGATTTGATATTAATGACCGTTTTAACTTTTACCAGTCTTCACGATATTAATGGAATAATGATGTTAACGGAGTAAAATCCTTTTTTTTTTTTTAAATTACTTTTATATACGTATATCTCTAAAGTGAAAAAAAAAAAAAAAAAAAACCAACAACAACTTAAAGTCAAAGAAGGAGAAGAGAATTGAAAAAAAAATGTCTATGTAGAGTTTTTTTTTTTTGAAAAACACATACCATTTTTTGTCATGTTATACAGGATTAAATATAAAAGTAACTCTCATACTAATACATTTTTTGTTAGTGTAACATTTAAAGAAATAAAATTATCAATTTGATACTTTAACTTATATTTTGTTATTCATTTTGGTATCTAACATTAATGCAATTAATCAATATCTTATTGTATTACGAAAATCTAATAAGATATTAACACATATCAAAAAAATTAGGTCAATGTCGTATTATTAATTGTTATGTTAGCATTAAAATAAAATTTCACAAAAATTTTTTAAAAAATTCTTAAAATTTTAAAAAATTTATAAAAAAATTTAAAAACTGAAATATTTTAAAAATTAAAAAAATGATGAAAACTTTAAAAATGAAAAAAAAAAAACTCAAAATTTTAATAAAAATCCCAAAAAAATTTAAAAAATTTGAAAAAGCTCAAAAAAATGAAAATTTTAATAAAATAAAATTTTCTTCAAATTAAAAAAAAAAATCCACAAAAACTTAAAAAGTTGAAAATAAAAAAATCTAAAATTTTTTGAAAAATTCTAATTTTTTTTAAATGTAAAAAATTTTAAAAATAATGAAAATTTTTTTGAATCTTACAAATTTAATTTTTTGTATATTTTATGAACATTTTAGATTTTTTAAATTCTTTTTGGATTTTTTTGTTAAATTTTTTTTATTTTTTATTTTTGAAACTTTTTTAAAATTTTTTAGAATATTTCATATTTTTGAAATTTTTTAATTTTTCAAAAATTTTAAGAAATGTCATAAATTTTTAGATTTTTTAAAATAATTTTTTTAATTTTTAAATTTTTTCAAAAATTTTTATATTTTTTATTTTAAAGTTTTTTTTATCTTTTTAAATTTTAAGAAAATTTTATTTTTATTAAAATTTTATTTTTTTCTTTTTGGACTTTTTATTAAAATTTTGAGATTTTTTAAATTTATGAGCTTTTCATGTTTTTAATTTTTATAATTTCAAAAAATATTTCATATATATTTTTTAATTTTTTATAATTTTTAAAAATTTTTATTTAATACTGACATGATAATTGATGACTGTTACTTTTTAAGCTTATAAGTGCATATGCCGCATACAAGTATCAATAATATAGTATTGTTTCCTCAAGGATTGTGCTTAGGGTGTAAAATTAATTACCAAAGGAGATTCTTCCTAGTTTTATATTTAGACAAAAAAAAAATGAATGATTGAAAGTAAAAGTAAAAGTAAAAGTAAAAGTAAGAGATAAAGTGAAAGTGAAAGTGAAAGTAAAAGTATTCAGAATGTAAAACCAAATGTCAAGTTAACCAACTATCACTTGGTAACTATAAGGAATAGGTCAAATGTAAAGAAAATATAATAAAGAATAGAACCAAAACTTCAAAGTTTTTAAGGTAAAGAAAAGTGGTTTTAAAATAAAGAATACATGTGCAAATAAGAAAAGAAAGCTTGTGATTGAAAATGGAAACAAACTTGTATTGAAAATAACTTAAGAAAACAAAAGAATATTGGTTAGTGTATTACCTTGGTTGAATCTAGAAAGAATTACAAGAAACAATTGAAATTGAAACTAGATAAAAAATAGGAGAAAGAAAGTAGAAACTAGAACAATGGATGATTTAAAAGTGAAATAACCTAGTCTATTTATAGCACAAAGGTTGGCTTAAGGGGATAACTCTTGAGAATTCCACTTTAGCTTAAACTCTTTTAAAATTGAAATGTGATCTTGAATTTGAGAAGAGTTTGGTCGAATGTGAGAAGCTCTTAGATAAGATGAAACTTGTATTGGTCAAATAGGATTCCTTCATTGGCCCATTTGTGCTTACTTGCTTAAGTGTCTTGTCAAGTCAGCATCTTTCTTTAATTCAAATAGGATGGTTGGCTAAGGTAAATTCCAAGACCATATTTTCTTAATTTGTTTCACTTGAATAGAAACACTCTTTTAAAAGAGTCCATTGTGTATAATAGCTCTTACCTTGACCTTTTTAATGTGTTTTACTTGCTCAAAACTCTTTTGAGATTAAAAAATATCCTCATACAATAAAACTTATTCTTTAGGCGAATATAATATGATCATCCATTGACTTTTGGGTTAGCTATATGTTGAGCTACATATTGCCAACTTTGTATGGGTTTTATCTTCTCTTAGGTGCATAACCGAATAGGCATGAGTATAAGTTTCTTATGTCTTGGTCGAATATTATCCATCAATGAAGTGTATTGGCCACCTTATTGCATAGTTTGCATTGATTATGCTATTCATTCTAACTAACTAAATTTTCCATGCAAATTCGAAAATCAAGATTTCAATACATTAAAGCACCAAATTCATGAAAATTTTCAAAATTTTGAAGTTAAATGGACTTATAAAAAGTTATAAATTCTATAGTCATCAATGACGTGATGTTGATTAAATTTTTTTTTTACATATGTCAACATCTTATTAGATGTTCATGCCATGTCAACAAGTTGACAGATGATGTTAGTCCCAAGTACCAAAGTGAATGATGGAACAAAAACTGAATTACCAAATAGATAATTTTATTTTTAAGTACCGAACTAATAGAAAATGCATGGTATAAAAGCTAATTTTATATTTAACCCTTTTATATACCAAGTCCTGTTCTCTTATTCCACTTTAAAAATTGAAGTGCATATACAAGAAGCTTTTTTTGCTAACTTGAAAGCCAAAAGCCAAAGAACCAAACAGAAAGCAAAGGACTTAACTTATAGAAAGGCCTGCTTTTGTATTAGGCTACTGAAAAAAACAAAAGAGAAAAAAAAGACTTTTGCATTAAACTTAAGAGCTGAAAAGAATCAAAGAAAACCAATGAAGATGATGGTGCCTTTAACAATGACAGAGATGTGGACAATAATGGGCTTAACCATTGCGAGCTTCATGTTCCTATATGTTGTAGTTTGACAAGATTGCCATTACAAGGTTTACTTTGAAAAATATACCCAATGAGGTCCATGTCATATTATCAAGAATAGGAACAAAGGTATTATAGGCTTATATTTTACAAGCGATATAGGGAGATGATAATTAAGGCTTACTTGGTGTCATAACGTATAGATCCATTGACCTATCGCTAAACATAGATTAATAGAGTTGTCACCAATTTTTTTTGTTAAAGTGTGATTGATCACCTAACAAAACCTGTCATATTTAAAAATGAGTACTAAGATTGACTTAGAGCATTTTTAAATATTAGATTCTAGTTCATAAAATCAAATTTTAGGTTCGAGAGTACGGTTATGCATAAAAAAGATTATAGCATCCTCACAGCGCCTATTCAAATAATGGTACTAGTTTGATTTTAAATTATCCAAGCCTTAAAATATTCTTATAATTTTACAAAGTAATTTAATTATTAAAAATTGATCCTAAAATTATTCCAATAATTTAGTAACAATTTAAGATAATTTTATCACCTTAAAAGTCTTTACAGAGACTAATGTCCCACTTTGAAGAGGTTCTGTCGTCGGGTTCATTAATGTATTTTATTTAAAAAATAATCAGTAAAATCTTCTAATAGTTTAGTAAGTTTTACTTTGATGTAGATCTTCTAATAGTTTGGTGAGATTTTATTTGAAAATCATTTATAAAATTTTACTTTGAGAAAATTTATTAAATCTTCCAATATTTTGGTAAGATTTAATTCAAGATTTGATTTTTCAATAGTTTGGTAAGATTAAAATGTATTATTTATTTTATTTAAAAAATTTATTAAATCTCTAATAATTTGGTATGACTTAATCTAAGATTTAAATATTTCAATAGTTTGGTAGGATTAGAAATTTTTACTTTTTTAAAACCCCTTTATATTAAAAAAAATCAAACAAAACAAAAATTATCATGCAAAATAATATTATGCAAATAATAATATAATATCATCAATAATAATATGAAATCATGCAATTAATATAAACTATCATGCAATCAAGATAAAATATCATGTAAATTTATTAATAATCATGCAAAAATGAATCATATAAACAAAATCATGCAAATAAATATATTAATAATCATACAATTAAATAAAATATATAATCATATAAGGAAAAATATATTATGCAAAAATTAAATACGAAAAATAGGAGAATAAAAACAAAGTAAAAAAAATAGAGAAACAAAAAATCAAATCAAATAAAAGAAAAAAGAAAACCTATGATCAAGTAAAGCTTAAAGAGCGAATCTTCACATCGGTCGTTGGATTTTACATGAAAACTTCAAAATTAAATCGAAAAGTTCATCATAAACCCAAAAAAACCTAAAAATGTTTTCAGATTCTTGAAAATCCAACAAAAATTCCAAAATAAAAAAACTAACAGAAAATCCCAACAAAAACTCAGAAACTCAACAGAATATGAAATCAAACTTAAAAATTAAAACCCAAATTTAGGAAATCCAAAAGCAAATCAAATCAAACTCAGAACGAATAAAATCACAGAATCTAAAAAGCAAAAAAATCCTAGAATTTGCTTGAATGATTATTTTCCAAAATTAAAAAACCAAAAAACTAAGATCTCTAGAATTTTTTTTTTCTCTCCCCCTTTGTGCGTGGTTTATGTTTATCTATAGGAATTAAATCCTTTTAATTTTGAAAAATAAATCAAATTAATTATGATTTTATTGTAATTTTGTAATCTGTGATTTGATTTTGAGTTTTTTATTTTGTAAGATTTGCTTTAATCAAGCCAAAGTCTTTCGTTTTCTGATTTCTATTTTTTTTTTTACTTTTTTTTTATTTTTGACTTTTTAAAAAAAAATCAAATCAAATCAAATCAAATTGAAATTAAAAATTTTCTATTAGGCTCAAAGCTTCCCAACTTTACGATCGAAGCTCATTTTTTATCCCAAAAAAAATTTAGACAAAATGAGATGTTTACAATTGCCTCTTTTTGCACAATTTCTATGAAATAGAAATTGCGCAAAGACAAAAGACATCCATTTTTGTTCGGGTTAAAAAAATCGAAAAAAAATCTTGAAATCCAAATATTCACAATTTGAAAATTCAAATGTTCACAAAATTTCAAAGATTCACAAAGCTCCATAAGAAAAACTGAAAAATTCCAAGACTTTAAGATTCACAAAAAATTTGTAATGATTTCAATTTTTCAAAGATTCAAGATTCGCAAAAGTTTTCAAATTCGCAAAAATTTTGAGTTTTGTAAAGATTCCAAAAGTTTGTAAATGATTTAAGATTTTTAGAAGTTTTAGATTTACAAAGATTCTAAGTTTCGCAAAGATTTTAGATTTGCAAAATTTCAAGTTTCGCAAAAATTCCAAATTCGCAAAGGTTTCAAATTCATAAAAATTTTTAGATTCGCAAGAATTTTCAAGTTTTGCAAAGGTTTCATATTCGTAATTGTTTCAAGTTTCGAAAAGGTTTCAAATTCGCAAAGGTTTTAGATTCGTAAGAATTTAGAATCATAAGAATAGAAGATTTGCAAGGTTTTCATATTTGCAAGAATGAAAAATTCATAAGAGTTTCAGATTATCAATAATTTTAGTTTTACAAGAATTTCAAGTTTGCAAGAAATCAAAGATTCAAATTTCAAATTCACAATAACTCAAATTTGTAAGAATTTCAAGTTCATAACAAATCAAATATTTGAATTTCATATTCGCAAGAACTTATATTTGCAAGAATTTTAGTTTCGTAAAAATTTTAAGTTCACAAAAAATCATATATTTAAATTTTAGATTCGCAAAAACTTCAGGTTTACAAGAGTTTCAAATTCTCAAGAATTTTAAGTTCATAAGAAATTCAAGTTCACAAGAACTTCAAATGGAAGATTCACAAAAACTTTAGATTCGCTAGAATTTCAAATTTATAAAGATTCACAAACTGTACTTCACAGAAAAAATTCAAATATTCAAATTCAAAATATTTAAAATTTCAAAAAACATTCATGGATTCATATCAAAGATTTGAAGGTTCATAACAAAAATTCAAATATTCTCATTCGAAAGTTTTAGGATTTTGTATCCAAAAATTAAAGATTTTTCTTTGAAAAACTTAGAGATTCACATAAAAAAACTTAAAAAACTTTAATATTTCACAACCAAAATTTTTAATATTCATATTCAAAAAATTTTAGAGATTCATATCCAAAATTTCAAAGATTTTCATTCGAAAAGAGGCTCATTTAAACAAATGCCCTATGTCTTTAAAAGTTTGAAAATTTTTCCTTATCTAAAAAGTCTCATCATGAAATATCTTCCTCATTCAAAGATTCAAAAGTCAAAAGTTTTCTCCAATCAAAGTCAAATTCTTGTATGTGACAAATGTCATGCTATAATGTAGATGCCTTCTAAATTATGCAAATGATGCAAATGTATGTCCTAAACAACAATACTGATGCCATATCATGATTCAATATGCCCCAACCATGATGCAAATGCAATGTGCAAACAATGATTTAGATGCTCACCAAATAACATAGATGCATGGTATAAACAAATAATGATATAAATGCAATATTCAAAAAAATGGTTTAAAATATTCACTAAATAATGCAAATGCATGATCCAATCAACTATGCAACTTAGAAATTCCCCAAATGATGCAAATGCAATTACCACAACAAGGACTTGTATATTTACCAAATAGTGTAAAAACAATGATCAAAACAAAGCATTTTTGTTGCCTTAGAAAAGTCACTCTTGTCATATTGATTTGAAAATCATTTTCTCACATCCATCAAAACTCATATATACAACATTTCAAATTTAAAAATTTTCAAAAACTCCTAAAATAATGACAATCAACTACCTAAAAAATTCTCTTATATAACTTTTTCATAACCAAAATGGATCAACATGTGACATTTAAATCTCTTGAAAGCTGGTGATTACCACCCAGAATGAATAAGAAGGATTTTAGTCTTTCCAAAAGGATGAAATGATTTGACATATCAGGATTTTAGCTATTAAGGACTTTATCATTAAAGAAAAGCTATATTTCTTCATCTAAGCTCACAAATGAAAGTTTAAATTTGAAAAATGAATCTTTTTTAAAGCACAATTCATTTTGGCATAGGCGAAAAATTTCTATGAGAGAAAAAATGTTCAAATTTCAAAACAAATATTCATATTAGGATTTATCTTCTAAACCTCTCTAATTTCTTCCTTGGGGTAGAATTACTTCATATCCTCTCAATATTCTTGTTTGACATCTTGATTTATATAATATTCCTTTTCTTTTTCTTTCATTGCCCTAAAATTTTTCTTTACCCACATTTTGTGGCAAATTTACCAAAAAGTCCAAATTATCCAATTTTTTTCAATATCTTTTCTTTTAGATGGAATCAGTTTCATCTCTTGACGTGGGTTGTGAAAATGAAAATGGTTACATTGATACTTCATTTGATGTAAGAAGATGATAATTTGAGTTAGAGCTACCAAAAAAAAAAAAGCAAAACAAAATGAAAAAAAAAAAGGTTGTAACATTATGCACATTAGATATTTAAATGATTTCAAGATCAAAGAAAAAATCTATTCTTGAGAATTGCTTTTTAATAAAGTTATCCATATTTGATAGGATAAATGGCTATCTTTCGTATTCCTTTCATAACAAGAAAATATCAATTTGTTATCCCTTTTAAACTTATTGAATTCTTTTGAAAAAACTCTAATAAAGGATCATCCTCCACATTGAGGGACAAGAATGTAAACGAATTTATTTGAGAAAACATTAGATCCAAAGTTAAAGACAAGAAAAAAATGTCTACAGTAAAAAAGCAAGTTTTAAAATTTTTGGCAATTTGTCAATATGTAGAAACATGAAGAAAAAGAAGAAAAAAATGAAAAATGCATGTTCTAAGAAGTGGAAAAGACAAATGGTTTTGAAAAGAGAAATGATCATTGATTTGATTATCTTTAAACACATTTTTGAGCTTATTTATCCTTTTTTGTCAAAACCCTAAACCCTAGCTTATGCTATGTTCTTTGAAAAGTTCATTTTGATCAAGTGTGAGTATCTAAATTAAAAAACTTTTCTTAGAAAAATCACCATCACTTTTGGATTTTGAATGAATTTTGAGTTTTCAAATGAATGATGGAATAGTAAAAAAAAAAAAAAAAAAAAAAAGATTGAATGAAGCTCTAAGGTGAAAACCCGAAAGGGCAGTTTATAGTAAGTTTGAAAGCAACTCAAGTAAGTTCATTAGAGAAAGTGATTTTGAAGGAACCAATGAACATTGTGAAGAAACATGAGTGGTGATGTATTTGGAATAATCTTGACACTTATCA
Organism: Durio zibethinus; assembly: GCF_047325235.1. NCBI lineage: Eukaryota > Viridiplantae > Streptophyta > Magnoliopsida > Malvales > Malvaceae > Durio > Durio zibethinus. The sequence continues at coordinate 24,776,947 of NC_143170.1, forward strand.
AATTAACAAAATCTAAAATCTTTAATAAAAAGCCTTGTGTATTGGTTTATAAAAAAAATTTTCAAATAAGAATTTTCAAACTTCATTGCTCATAACCTTAATAAAGATCATTAACTTGGAAATCTTTCTTTGTCAAGTGAAAATTGGGATTATAAGACTTGAAAAGTCAGGCTTTGAGTGGTATGGTGTTCAACTAAATTGAAATCTAAAATAGTAAGTGAAACAACTGTGTATGTTTATTCTTGGTAGTAATCATCAATTCTCTTAAGATTGTTTTCATGAATTTTTTTTTTTACAAGGAACATTCTTCAATCATGGAAAGAAATCAGGTGAATTTTTATTGCCAAACAAAAATCAAATGGATGAAAAAAAATACTTGCATGCAAATCATAATGAAAAACAAGAATTCATATTTACGTACCAAAGATTGCCCCAAACAAATGAAATAATGTATATACAAAAATGTATATGTAAATACATGTATGCAATACATAAATGAAAATAAAAATTCATATGCAAAACCATGTACAAAATTGAAAAGGCAAAGATTTTTCCAAACAAATAAAATAATGCATATACAAAGATGTTTACATGGATCTATATGCAAATACATGTATACAATGCATAAATGAAAACAAAAATTCATATCCAAAACTATATATAAAATTGAAATGGTAAAGATTTTCCCAACAAATGAAATAACGTACATGAATGCATATATGCAATACATAGTAAAAATTTATATCACAACTATATACAAAACAAAAAAAGGTAAAAATTAGCCCAAACAAATGGAATAATGTACATACGTGTTTACGTGGATGCATGTATGCATATATAGTAAAAAAAATAAATTCATATTCACAACTATGTAAAAAACTAAAAAAAAAATTACTCTTTAATTAAGCATTCACATCTTTTAATATATGAAAAAGTTAAATGAAATAATGCATGAGTGAATGCAAGAATGCGTGAATGCAATAAGAAGAATTTAATGATGTAAATGCTTGCATATATAGCAAAAAAAAATGGTTAGTAAATATGATATATACAAGAATCAATATAAAGGGTTAGTATGCAAATAATATATAAAAAAATAAATTTACAAGCAGAATAAATATCTCATCATGTGTCCTATTTAAGATTTTCTAACATAAAGGAAATGATGGCTCTAACTTAGGTTTGGAACCTTAAAGTTTATTTACATATTAGGTTCAAAGATTTGACAATCTAATGGTTCTCAAATTATTCTTTATATCATTATTCATTATAAACTAATAAAGCACCACAATCCTCACCTATTATAGGTTATAAGCGAAAATGGTTCAATTTAAGGGAAATGATGGCTCTAACTTAGGTTTAAACCCTTAAAGTTTATTTACATATTAGGTTCAAAGATTTAGCAATCTAATAGTTCTCAAATAATTCCTTATATCATTATACATTATAAACTAATAAGGCACCTCAATCCTTATCCATTATAGGTTACAAGCGAAAATGATTTAATTTCAGTAGGAGTTTTTCGTTAGCCCATGAGGAGATATGAAATCTCATGAAGGCATAGGTATTTTACCCTCTCATAAGGGACAAAACTTAGGTGTAGAGCTCATGTATATATGTATGTGTATGTGAATTTTATATATATATATATATATATAATGAATAAATAAATAAATAAGGAAAAAAATCTTAAATTTATTAGGTTAGGCTTGGATAATAAAAAATTATTTACTAGCTTGACTCTTGATCTCTCTAACGAAGTCACCAAATTATCATAATATATAGATTTGTGGACTTATCGCTAAATATAGATTTAGGAAGTTGTCACCAATATTTTTTGTTTGGATGTGATTGGTTACCTGACAAAATTTATCCCATTTAAAATGAAATCCTAAGATTGACTTAAGTATTTTTAAATAATAGATTCTAATCCATAAAACTAGATTTTAGGTTCGATGATGCAGTTAAACATGAAGAAGGTTATTAACAACCTCACAATGCCCATCCAAATTATTGTATCAATTTGATTTCAAATTATCCAAACTTTAAAATATTCTTATAATTTTAACAAGTAATTTAATTATTAGAAATTGATCTAAAAATTACTCTAATAGTTTACTAGCAATTTAAATAATTTCTCACCTTAAGAGTATTCATGAAAACTAATGTCCCACTCTAAAGAAGTTCCGTCATCAAATTGATTAATATATTTTATTTAAAAAATAATTAGTGAAACCCTCCAATAGTTTGAAAAAAATTTACTTTGATGCAGATCTTACAATTGTTTGATAAAATTTAATTCAAGATTTTAATCTTCCAATAATTTGTTAAGATTAAAACTGTATTATTTTATTTTATTTAAAAAATTCATTAACTCTTCTAATAGTTTGGTATGAGTTAATTTAATATTTAAATCCTCTAATAGTTTGATAGGATTGTAAATTTTTATTTTTTTAAACCCCTTTTTAAATTAAAAAAATCAAATAAAAATATTATCATGCAACATAATATTATGCAAATAATAATATAATATCATACAATAACAATATCAAATCATGCAATTAATATAAACTATCATGCAATCAAGATAAAATATCATGCAAATTTATTAATAATCATGCAAAAATGAATCATAGAAACAAAATCATGCAAATAAATATATTAATAATCATATAATTAAATAAAATATATAATTATATCAGGCAAAATATATCATGCAAAAATTAAATACCAAAAATAGGAGAATAAAAACAAAGTAAAAAATAGAGAAACAAAAAATAAAATAAAATAAAAAAACCTGTGATCAAATAAGGCTTTGTGATCAAATAAGGCTTAAAGCGCGAATCTTCACATCGATCGCCGAATTCAAGCGAAAACTTCAAAATTAAATCGGAAAGTTCATTATAAACCTAAAAAAAGCCAAAAATGTTTTCAAATCTTTAAAAACCCAATAGAAATCCTAAAATAAAAAACCAATAGAATACCCCAGCAAAAATCTCATAAACTTAACAAAATATGAAATCAAACTCAAAAATTAAAACTCAAATTCGAAAAACTCAAAAGCAAATCAAATCAAACTTAGAACGAAATAAAATCATATAACCAAAAAAAAAGAAAAATCTCAAAATTTGCTTGAATGATTCCTTTCCAAAATTAAAAAATAAAAAAACTAATATCCTTGAAATTTTTTTTTCTTCCCCCTACACGTATAAAAATTGAATCACTTTAATTTTAAAAAATAAATCAAATTAATAATGATTTTATTGTGATTTTATAATTTGTGATTTAATTTTAAATTTTTCTTTTTATGAGATTTGCATGAATCAAACAAAAATCCTTCGTTTTCTTATTTTTCTTTTTTTTTTTAACTTTTATTTTGACTTTTGACTTTTTTTTAAATAAATAAAATCAAATTGAAAATTTTCTTATTGAACTCGAAGCTTCCCAATCAAATCTAATTTTACAATCAAAGCTCATTTTTAATCTCGAAAAAATTTTGAATAAAATAGGATATCTACACTTAGATCTTGTGGTGAAGGAAGAGAAGGAAATCAGTGTGAGGAACAGGCAGAGGCGGAGAAACCTTTATACCTGTTGTCCTGGATATAAGTGGCCAAGCTAGTCATGTTGTGTCTGAGCATCCGGTAACCAGTGAAGGATGCAAATGCAAAGATGGAAAACAATAGAATTTGAAAGAAAATTTTTAACACCTCAAAATTTTCCTTTGGACATCCCAAAATTTTTTCCTGAACATATCTTTTTAAATTCTCAATCACTTCAATCACTGCTACCACTCAATACCTTACCGCTACCCGCAGTCAACCAACATCTAACGTCTAAAAGACACTGCAATTAGTGGACATTCTACAGAAAAAATCCTAGATCAGCCACTGGAGGTAAATTTTAAGGTAATAGCATTGAAGCCTGACAGGAAGAAGGATGCTATTCAAGATCTTGTGACTTTTAGCTAGAATAAAGAATTTTATGCAAGGATGGTGAAGGTTTGGAGAAGAGGATTTCTTCTTTACGGGCCACCAGGAACTGAGAAATCAACTATGATTGCTGCAATGGCTAATAATTTGTTGAATTATGATGTTTATGATCTTGAACTTACCGCTGTGTAAGGACAACCCGGAGCTGAGGAAGCTGTTGATTGACACTACCCGAGAGTCCATTACAGTAGTTGAAGATATAGACTGCTCGCTTGATCTCACAGGTCAAAGGAGGACGAAAGCATAGAAACCTTTGGACGATGTGAAAGAAAAGATGGATAAAGAGATGAAAGAAACAACGGAAGAAGGAAGCAGCAAAGTGACTCTTTCAGGGCTATTGAATTTCATAGATGGGACTCCGGTCTGCTTGTAGGAAGAGAGGTTGATCGTGTTCACCACCAATTATGTGGAGAAACTCGATCTAGCTTTCATATGAAGAGGTAGGATGGACATGCATATTGAGCTTTCTTACTGTAGCTTTAAGGGATTCGAAGTGCTTGCAAAGAATTACCTGAATCTGGAAACTCATCCAATGTTTGATACGGTTCATGGGTTGATGAAGGAGACCAACATGAATCGTGCAGATGTTGCAGAAAACCTGATGCCCAAGTCTCCATTAGACAATGCTGAAAATGTCTTTCTAGCTTGATTCAAGCACTTGAGGAAGTGATGGAAGAAGCTGCCAAAAGGAATGCAGAAAAAGAAGCAGCAGACGGAAAGATAGCAGATCAGGGAGAAACTACTTCCAAGCAAATTGAGGATCCTGTTCCTACCAGGGAAGATGCTGCTCAATCCCAAGAAAACAGTGACAGAAAAACCATTCTGAACCAAAGATGTAACCAGGTTCCATTTTGATTCTAAATCAAGAATTACCGACTTCGGATTCATGCAGTGATTGTTAGAAGCGATTCTGTTCAGCTGTTAAAGCAAATGCTATGTAAGCGTCAGATTAGAATTAGTAGTAACACAAGCAGTTTCATTTAGGCAACTTTGAGCATGATCTGAATGTTCATTAAGTGCCGAAAAGCAGAAGATATATATCAGAATTCAGAACAATGTCATAACACAAAGTAGTAGTGATCTTACGCTACTGCTACAAACTTCATTCTAAGTATTAATAATATATAAGCAAAAAAAGATGGAGGGGGGGGGGGGGGGGGGAGAATTCCTAATATGATGTAAAACAAAAGAAATATTTACACGGCGATTTGAATAAGAAATGCTACATACCTTTGTGGGAGGATGGTTCCATTACAATAAAGAGAAGAACCAATCATACTTTCAGAGGGACCCAACCAACCCAGAAGCACGAGATTGATAAAAGATTTAAAACTACAGGGCTTGACATCTAAATCAAAATTTTCTCAGTTAAAATTTTAGTTAAAAGGTTATTGTACATTAATTGGATAAGCTAAAGAACTCCCAACGAATTCCCAAATCCCCATCGACCTGCCTGCCATAGGTTTCTTTCAATGTAGACAAGCTAAAAAAATGACTACCTAATCTGCACAACTCTCATCATGTTGCTTCCATGCTGCAAACTCTGAATGAATAACATCAGAGTAGAATAAAGCCAGAGGAATGTCGACGATAACTTCCTCTCTAGGCTTATTGCAAAATTTATAAATTTTACTATCATCACTTAAATTCCACCAGAAGAAATTAAACCCTTGCTCTCCAGCAGAGACGGAAGCTCTAGAAATCACTTCTGTTATCATCTTTTGTTATTGTATTAGGACCATCATCAAAACCAGAGCAGGGAGCGAGCTCATTTAGGTCAAGGAAGCGTCTTTTTTTTACAACATCCACTTCATCTTGCCCAAGGCCATTTGATTGCTCAGGTGGCTGGCTTTGTTCTTTCTCTATTGTATCAGAGTTATCTTCCACAGGTGGATCAACTTCCATTTCCTGGTCATCATCATTACCATTGGAATCTAGACTTCCTTCTGAATACTCCTCATTCTTACTTGCATCTGACTGATCATCTGATGGATTGGATTTTTCAGGTTTTGACTCTGTTTCAGATTCCGACAGCTCATACTGTTTATAATTAATACGATTTCTGGAGGCTCTTTTACTACGTCTTAGACCTGACTGAAGCTCATCAACTGACCTTAATTTAGTTTCCCTCCGAGTGCGGCCTGGCAATTTCTTGAATTTTGGGGCTGCATCACTGTCCTCACTGATACTTAACAAGTCCTCTTCTTCCTCTTCCTCCTCTTCATCTTCAGCATCTTCCTCATCCCAACGGTATTCCTCATCTCCTTCAGAGCTGCTGGATTGCCTTCCTCGTTTTCGTTTCCTCAGGTAGTCCTCATCATATATAGCTTCTCCAACTATATCATCATCACTGTCAAAGTCTGCCTCATTATCTGAAACAGCTTCAACGAACTCCTTTGCTGAATATCGTTGAGGTCTCTGCCTCCGCCGATTGCTACAAGTGATCATGTAAAAATTTGGTCACAGTTCTACAGCAACAATAGGAGCCCTACAGCAATGAAATTATCATACCTACGATCCAATTCTCCAGATCTATTATCATCAAAATCATCATATTCAGGTGATTTGGGGGACAATAGATTGTAATTCTCATGTTCAGAGGCAGGTGAAGGACCACTCAATTTACCGTTTGCAGATGTTTCAGGTCTGGAAACATCTCTTCTATTGAGAGGATCTGGGGATGGTGGTTTCCGCCTGATACATGGTTGACAGTGAGAACTATATCAAGGGCAGAAAATACAGTTATAGATGATCACAAAGAAATTTATACATAAAAAATCAATGGGTTCTGGAATATGTCCTGGTTATAAATTACATACTTGGTAATCTTAATAGCCTCATTTATTGACCAATCATAATCATCTGCAAAATCATAAGAAACTATATCAGCTCTGATAAAAGCATATATATTTACCCAGAATCTCAATGTTAATGATCCCAACATAAGTCAGTTTAAATTTATACTATATCCTAGAGTTGAGATTAATACTGCCAGTATCTATGACTAGAAAGTAGAAACCAAAAACCACAAGAAAACTTGGATATCTTGTAAATAACACAGCAAATATCCTGTAAAAAGAGGCATGTTGGACTTTAAAGCTCCTTACCAAATGTGTAAGTGACAGGTTTTCTGTCACGAAGGGAGCGTCCTGGAGCAAGCCCATCAACAATCAAGAAGTTATCAAGAAGAAGTGCTTGTCTATGTTGCTTTTTCAGTAACCTCTCTTTCCTCTAAGCAACAGAAAGAATCAGATTAAGAGAGATTTTACTTTAAGATAAGCGTAACAGTTCTGAGGTACTGCTTAATGACAACAAGAAACTTTTAGGTACCTTGTGCTCCTTTTCAATCTCAGGAAGCTTGTCATTCTTTAACTTCTTCCCTAGTGAAGCCTCTGTTCTATTTTTACTGGCAAAAAGTTTCTCCTGCAGAAGCAAATGGACATGATAATATGACTAGTAGATCAAATAAAAGCTAAAGCAACTTTGCATTTCTAGCAAATACAAACAATTTTCAATTCCTATATGCAAAAATCAGTCTCTTCATCACCCGTAGGTGGATGGAATATCTTCCTCTTTCAAAGTTCCATATGACAATTAACTTTACATGAATAACACAAGATAATAGATAGAATTAATTTCCAAACACCACTAAAGTTTATGCTAATGACAATAATATAAGATTAAAACTTGAAGGTCTTGACAAGGTGATGGGAAAAGCAGGCTATTCAGAAGACTAGATTAATTATCTCAATCAGAATCATTTTGTTATGATCCCCCCTCTAAAAAATGCTAAGGTAACACACTGGGAACTTCAGCATTGATGACATGCATAGATCAGAACTAGACGATGGCATCTTTAACTGTAGACATATACTCTAACAAGAATCCTCACCTATTACCTAAACAAGAAATGAAATTTCTCAGGGAATTTCATACAAGTAAGCAAGGTAGTAACCATTCAACTAAATTTCTTGTAGATCAGAATGATATCATCATTATGTTTGTTATTGCCTTCAAATAAGGCAACAAGAGAGGAGAAGAGAAAAGAAGCCATAGTAAACATGCCTGAAAACAGCATCCAGTAAAATCATCTGTGGCCTGTTTCTAACCTTATATCTAACTTTGGAAGTAGAAGAATCACAGACATACTCTTCTTAAGCCCATGCAATCAACTGAACACCTAGTGCCCTGCTCCATAAAGTTAATACCATACTTTAAACCATCATCCATCTCTAGTGACTATTTCTTAGCTCCAGTGAACTCCAAACCACTTCAATTCAAGGTTAGTAGGTTAAAACTTCAATAACATAGCTCTTCATTTTCAAATCTTTCTCATTGTCAGCAGGAATTCCCCTACCTATTTCTTCCACAAATTGCGATAGCAATTTTATTCCAAAAACCAATTTTCAGAGACCCTGCTCTTGGAGGTTGCCATTGTATTGAAGAGCTTGGTTTTTGCTAGATGATAGGGTTAGCATGACATATTTCTGGAGACTGATGTTTCGAGCTTCCTACCTTAAACAAACAACATTCTGATTTGTCCAACAGGGTACAGCCTGCCTACTCTGAAGGGTGAGTTAGCTATAAAGACTCATACTAGTTTCAGATTCTGCTCTTGTAGCCACGTTAAAAGAAAGAGCAACAATATGGTTCAACGTCCATGCTTCAGCCAAGTTTGACTTGACACTAGACAACATGGTGCATGTATCTGTTTGACCTTCTTTCTATTAAAAATCCCATCAGAATTTTCAACATACTGCAACTTTTAAGAAGCATCAGGTGTAATGAACCAAACTCAACAGAAGACTGCTCAAAAGCAAACTCTCCAATTTTCAACATTATGGTGCATGACATGAACTGCATAATAAACCCACAGTACATAAAAGAATTTCATACGTGTGTGTGTGTGTGGGTGTATCAACTCCTATTTAAGAGCAAGGCAGATAGGCAGACTTTTAGATCCCAATTTTAAGCATCATAGACATTTAAATTTCTATTGCTATAAACTTGTTTTAATATAGAAATCCATATTCATCGTTTTGGATTTCCATGTTTATATATAATAATGTCTAAATCCCAAACATTGAAAATAGATTTACTAGGAAGTCAATACGACCAAATCTTAATGAGAACTAAAGATGAAGATTATCATCCACAGACAGAAAACATACACGAGGATGGACCATTATAGCAACTTACAGAAACATCTTGAAATTCTTCCAAATTTGTTGCAACTGTTTCCCACAGATATGTTGCACTATTAGGGACATGGGAACCTTTCATCTTTGCTTTCTTCAACTCAACTTTCCTTATTTCCCGGTATAAGCGATGACCAACAACAGGATCATCTTCATACCTGTGCAAACAACAAACAAATAACTTACACAACAATGCCCAGAAGAGAAATCTCCATAATAAAACTATTATAAATTCTCTACCAAGTGTAACACTCAAACCAAGCAAGTAACAAGGGGGAAACACATAGAAGCTTAATTGAAGCTTTTTTACAAGCACAGAGACATTACCAGTAAGTAATTCCCTGAGAATCACCTCCGATACGTTCTTTACGAAAGGCTGAAATTTGAACACCATGCTTAAGTGAGTTGTCAATGTAGTTCCGAATGTCTTCTTGCTGCAAAAGATAACTTGGATTCAGCTCCCTCACTAATTGGAACAATCGATTTACACAATAAAGCACACAAAGGTTTAGATCTAAAAATCATTCAGGAGGAACTTTTTACTCTCTTAAGTTGATAGCAACGTGACTATTATAAGGAGGTATTAAAAAGAAGGAAGCTTTCATATACATGACAACTACTGTGAAACAGCAAAAACTGTATAGATCAGTATGTTAGTGAATCAATGGTTAATAAAATGCAACTGTAACACAGGTCCTAGGTAAGGTCAACTGGTGTCCAACCATCCAATCATCCAATCCTAAGCTACAGGAATTCCACCATTCAGGACTTATTTGAAATAATTGCAAACTTAAATTTTAGCACCACCAATATCACATGCATAGACTTGAAGCTGCCCTCAAAATTACAATATAATATTAATGTGAAACCAAAGTCAAGATCAAGATAAGAGAAGCATCAAGCATTTGCAATGGAGAGTTAAAGGACAATTTATTGGTGATGATCATACCTCAACACGAATGTCACATAGTGCTTTCAAGATCACAACACGAACTCCAGGATCAAGTGACTTGTATACTTCAAGCTCCACCCTAACAAATTAGTATTCATTAGAAATGTGAAAAGCATTATATGTTAGAGTATTCCAAAGATGCATGGCAACTCACCCATGTGAAGCAACAACAGGAAGATCCCCATCTGCAACCTGCAAACATGCATAATTTATGTGAAGTCTAAATATAAATGCAAACTATGCATGCCGCAATATTATTAAACATAAATAAAAGGACAAGCAGTCCAGTTACCCAATGCCACCAGTCTCTTAATTTTCTGCAAAGAACAGTAACCCAGGTATCACGTGTAAGGGAAATCCGAATAATTGGAGGGATTGCCTGCAATGGATAAAGATAAAGTTATATTGATAAGCCATCACAGTTGCAGAAACAAGTAAAAATACTTTTAGTGTAATAGATTTTCAAGCAGCCTGAGAAGAATAGTTTCAAAAGAAGGAAACAAATTCTATAAGAATAGCTATGGCATTGACCAACAAACTTAACAATATTCAGAAGCTATATGAATAGGTAGCAACTATATAGTTAAGGTAGTTTTCTGCCTGACTAATTCATTTAAACTGAAAGTAAACAAACCATCAACACATAATTAAAAAATACAAGATACGAAATGATATTCCAGTTAAAAAAGCTTCAGTTTTTCTGAATAGATTACAGACTGTACATTTACATGAGGAATTCAAATGATTCCTTATAATTTTATTTAAGTGACTTTTCCAGAAGAGAAGATAAAACAACTCAAATGAGCAATGATAAAGTTTGTTTTACAGAGTAGAAAGTTGCAAAACTCAAACAACAGATGAAAAATTAATGTATAGGTAATTATCGTAAATGTCATTACTGAATAGGATAAAGAACTATACTTTAATGATAAAAATCAGGCTAAACGGAGCTTATTTGGCTTTATATCCTTCTTTTTGGCCCTAAATAGGTTCAGAAAACTTCAAGAAACCCATTGAAATCAACAAATTCAACAGATATCAGTCTCACCCACCTTTCTTTTAAGTACATCCTGTTTTATTTTATAATGATTAATACTTCTTAGCCAACAAGTAAATGGACAATTAACATTAAAAGTACCAACCTAGAATTCCTTTGTCCAATCACAAACATGTACAAACAGCCATAATTCTCTAGAGTTCATTGTCATTCTAAGAGCAAAGTATCTCCTTTTAATGCTTGAAATGTAGAAACTACATACTAATTTCTGATGCACATTTTGCCACAAAAACTTTCTTACATACAGATGGAAGACATGGGCTACAGGCAACCAAACCCACGCAGCTGGAAGCCAGGAAGTACAGATACGATATACATTAGAACCAAGAAGCTGAACTACATGCAATGAGGTTCCAATAATTGACACAACATACTGCAACTTGTAACAATTACCATCCAACTACAACTACAAATACAAACACATATTTAGGATTTAGAATTATACTATTGGCCATTTCAATTCAGTAAGCGATAATAATGCCTAACTAACAGGTACTTAGGATCACTTAAGGTTTTTACTTCGCATACATGAAGCCATCTGCAACCTTTCAATCACAACTCTTCAGTGAATCATTGTTCCATCACACCTATGGCAAACCATGGTTCTAGCACAACTAGTGGTTGCGTCCTTGGAAGCTGCTTCAACCCACTTATTAACTCCTGGTATCATTCTTCGAAGCAATTATGCATTTTACAATGTTTGCTTCCATAAAAGTATGATATCTCATTTACAAACATCCAATATGTCATCTAACCATAATTCCAACAACAAAAAAGACACAACCCTGAACAGAACTATTACTTAAATTTACCATACTTAATCCAGCTCTTTCATGTCAAAAAAAAAAAAACACTAATCCAAATTAGTTAGCTATATCTTTCTTCATACTCTACATATTTAGAAACCAAGATATAAACTACACTAAGCAAATAGCATACTTAGGCATCTGCCAGAAAGCCCCAGAACAGCAGCTGATTTGGATAAAGAGTGGTACCAAAAGGCCATAAGTACATAAGACAAATTAACAAATTTAACCATTACTAATTATTGTACAGAAAGACTATGGTAGTCAATCCCAGAAGGCTCTTCACAGTTATACACACTGATGCTCAGCACCATATCAGAGTTTAATAGTACAACAAAAGTCTGAATGTGAATTATTTCAGGTCTAACTATGGAAAACATGAAGTTGTCAAAAAGCATCTCATACAAAAAATTCAAGACTTTTTTCCTTGTCTATTTCTATATCATTAAAGAGTTTACCCAAAAATTCAACCAAGTAAGCACAAAGCTTAACACATTAGGTTGTTTTAAGTTTTATCAATCATATCCAAAGAAAATAAACACTTCAATTCTTTATCTCAATGCTCCAGCAAAGATAAAATATCTCGACTTCAAGGATTTTGATCGAAAACACTTTTAAAAATTCAACCTTTTTGACAAAGAATCAAGTTTTCTCATGTCAGAACATATATAATCACCTGAATTATAAATATTTCAAAGGAGCAACTTAATCATTTAACTATTTTGCATGTTCTTTTAACTTCATTTGGCCAATATAGGAAGTCTGAGACCTAAGAAAATGAAAATTACCCTCAGACCCTCTCCAAGAAGAAAGCCAATTTATTTGTTATACAAAGATTTCCCGAGTCCATCAATAGCCACAGCTCAAAGAGCCCAAAGCATAGCACTTAAATATAAAACTAAAACAGCTCATATAACTGCATCACAGGAAAAGACTTGCATGGCAATAGCTTAGTAAAAGCATGAACCCCTTAATTGAAGAAAGTCATGCATCAAAAGATAGATTCCATAACCATCCAACTATGGCTCTACCATGTTCAAAGTGCTTAGTAAAAATCAACACTCATATATAGCAGTCAAACTAATAAACGTATAGCTAAAAGAAAAATCCGACTCTAAAAAGAACACATTCCCTCAATGAGAACTAAAGTAATAACAACAACCATGAAAAAAAGAACATATAAACAAAAAGGGCATGTTTTAAAGCACCTAAAAAAAAAGTTCAAACTTTTTAAGAGTTGAAGTGAAAAAGAACCAACCTTTAACAAAGGAATATGAATATCTCCCAAAGTATCATTAGGCGTAATCAATGCTGTCTCAAACTCCTCCGCCGAGAACTCCACAGCTATATTCAAAAGAGGCCTGAAAACCTATGACACTCAAAACCCATAAGTTCTCAACAAAAACTAACGCTTTCATAATAACTAAATAAAAACAACACAACGCAAGGGATTGAACTTACATGCAAGAAATTAAGTACTGAAGCTAACTCCCACATAGACCGAATGCTCCACCTAGGCAACTGCGAAGGCTCCGGCTGCCCCACTAAGGGAGTAACGATTTTGCTACTACCGCTGCATTGCTGCTGCGGCGACGAAGAACCATCATTCTCATCCTTGTATTGCTTCTGCTGCTGCTGCTCCTTCTTTGCCGGTTTCTGTCGCCGCTCGATAGCGGCTTGCTGTTGCCGCGCGTAGAGCCTTTGGGAGGCTCGGATTGTACAAGCTCGCGACGGGCGATTGCTCCTCGTTAAGGGGGGCGTGGGCGTGGGCGTAGTGTTTGCGTCTGTGGTTTCCCGGGTTTGGGCAGTCGAGGTGTCGTTTTGGGCGGGAAGGGTGTCGTTTTGAGGTGACTTGGGACGGATCGGAAGGGAAGGGGCAGTATCGAGGGACATGGTGTAAAAGGAAGAGATCAGGTGACGGTTTTAGGGGAATTATGGTGGGATTAAGTGTAGAAGATTTGCATTATGGAGAGATAGAGGAATTATTATTATTGTTTTTATTATCAAAATCAAAGTTAAAAAAAAATAAAAATTTAAGAAAAAGAAAAAGAGAGGAAAAAATTTTAGGGTGTTTTTATTGATGGAGGTTTGTTTGGGTTAAGAGGAGTGAAGAAGAAAGGAGAACCAAAGGTCCAAACCATCCTTCATTCATTCCTTTCTATTTTTCATCATGTATAATTCTTTTATGTTTAAAAAAAAATTTGGGAAGTTTTGTGTTTGGTTGGGCGGAAAGAAGGAATCAGAGAGAAAGGAAGAGTCGGGGGGAACGGGGAGGAAAGGCAGATGGAATTGGGGGAAGAGAAGCAGAGGGAGGAAAACACCTGGGAATTTGGTATGGAGTTGGGTTTACTATTTTTTTTTTCAGCAATTTTTGTTTTATAAATTTCTTTAGTTTTTTTTTTTTTTTTTTTTTTTTATTTTTGGGAATTTGGAACTCCTCTTGTCTTTCAACCTTCCCTTTTTTTTTTTTTTCTTTGGTTTTCACTTTTGGAAACCTTGAGTGTGGTGGGTTGTTGAAATAGATAATTTGTGATTAACTTAATTTTCTTGTTATGGTAATTTTAATCTAAAGGTATACTTGAATGTGTTAGGTTCCTTAGAGAGTTTAGATAAACTCAAAGAATTTGTTTTTTATTTTCTTCTTTTTAATTTTACATTCTCAACTGTAAAATTTTACTTGATTTTAAAATTGATAAATTGGGTTACTTTGAATTGAATTGATTTTATCAATTCAATTTGATTCATTAAATTTTTTAAATTTTTTATTATCATTTTAATATAGTTTTGCATATATTTAAATAAATTTATACATAAATAATTATTTTACTTTATAAAAATTAAAATATATATATAATTTGATTCAATTTAAATATTTTTTATTTTTTTACTTCTTGATTTAAAAGTCAAATCGAATAAAATAAAAACATATAATATTTAAATTTAAATCGAATTAAATAAAAAAGTGATTTTAATAAAATCAAATATTATTATTTTAAATTGATTTTAATTTTTTTTCCATTTTGTTTATTCTATCGGATGGACATCTTTCATTTGAGTAACAATATGCAATCTTATTTTAGTAGTACTTTTTTTTCACCAATTTTTCTATCCTTTCAACATGTAACATTTATTTTCATACAAAATATAAATACAAAATTAATAACCAGATGTTACTATGCAATAACAATAGACAAGAATTAGCCATCGAAATGCGTAAAATCAAAATAATAAATAAATTTTTTTTTATTATAAAAAAAATTAATGCTCTTACAAAAAAAAGAGAATGACGAAATAAAACTTACGTCTTACATGATTTTTAACTAATCTTTTAATCACTAGACTTAAAAAAAAAGTCGTAAATAAAATATTTCATATTTTAATATAAAAAAAGCTCATATTTATAATCTATATTTACAATTTATATGTATGTTATCTAAATGTAAGCCAGCTAAAACATTTCTTTTATTAATCCCAAAAATAATAATAGCAAGAAGATAAAGCAGTGACTTAAATCAGAAATGTTTTTTAGAGGGGTCAAAAAGTAATTGCATTTTTTGTTATATTTTTTTATCTATTTTTTTGTTGAATTTCTTAAAATTATATTTTAAATAAATAAAAAAATCCATTGATCCATCATATTTTGCAATAATGCTATGCTTAAAAGAATAGAATAATGAAAGTGGAGACAGAAAAAGGAATGCACCCAAAGCAGCTTCTTTCGATTTGATGGTGGCATGGGCAACTCTTTTGAGTTTGACCAAGGAAATACATATGTGAAAAAAAAACAAAAAAAAATTGGTTTCTAGATTGAAATTTACTGCTGAGTGGGGCATGCAACTTTTATCCCATAAAGATGATTGAAAAGGCCAAGGGTATGAAGATTTGCCTAGTTAGAGGAATGCCTTTCCCAAAATTTTTCCTGCGGGAAGGTAAAATAAAATTTTTGTTTTTTAATAAAAAAATTTTTAATTTAATCACCTTCAGTTTTTTTAAAAGTAAGTGTGATAGTGAATTCGATTGTCTTTATTAATATATAATATTTTAAAATTTTAGATTTGATTTAATATTAATTGATGTTTTAAAATCGAATTGATTTAAATAAAATTTTATTGATTTGATTTAATTTAGTTCAATAATTTTAAAAAAATTTTGTGTTATTATTTTTATATTATTTGTAATATTTTTAAATGGATTTAAATATAAAATAATTATTTTATTTATAAATTTTAAAATTTTATATACAAATTAAGAAATAAATGTAATTCAATTCCATTCAAATATTTTAAATTTTTTAAATTCACTACTCAAACCAAATTTAAATATTTAATATACAATCTAAACCAGACCAAATAAAAAAAAAAATCATCCGAACCAAACGCTAATATTTTAAAATTGATAGTTGTTTTTTCTTTCCCCTCTCCCTACTTAGAGAAGTGGATTTGCTTTTGAGATTTAATAGAAGAGCAATCTCATAAGCAGCTTGTAAAACAGATTGCATATCTCTACAAGTAAAGGATAGGTACTAGTACAAAGAGGACAAGGAGATCAATAAATCTGCAACTGCTCAAGGCTTTGCTAGATATGGAAGATGAAGAGTGTGATGTTGAAGTCACATTATAAGCAACAATTTCTTTAGAACATGTGTTTACAGGTGTTTACAGTGCTTGATAGAATATAAAGATCTTTGCTATTATCTTGGGCAAATGAGAACACAAATCCGAGGAAAGTGGAGGAACTTCCTATTGCGATATTGGTACATGGTATTGGAGAGTCATGAGCACGTTTGAAATGAATTCTTGAAGTGCTGAAGTTGCCACTGTTTAAAGGATACTCATTCCCTGCCCATATGGCTTCTCCATACAAATCCATGTATATATACCTGGAATTTAAATTGGTATTATGATGGTTATTGACGTAGGAAAAAGGGGGGAGGAAGAAGAACACTAGTAAAGAAAGAAACTTTCTATGCATAAGGGTGAAAGAAATTTTTGTTTAAAGACATATAACACATTGCTTAAAAGAACAAGTTAAGAGGTGGCATTTTGTAGGTTTGGGGTTCAAATCCTAGCATCTGCAACCCTTTTGTCTATTCTCAGACTATGGCTTCATTGTAAAAAGAAAAAAAAATTAAGACCAAGTTACTAACCTTCCATACATGCATGGATCAGTCAATGACCGATAGAAAAAACCACCTATTATTGATGCTGATCCATTAGTCTTATCTATCTCGGAGTGACCCATTACCGGATGATTTATGGAACTGGGAGGAGTAATTCCTCCTGGAGAGAGTTCTGGATGGAAAAGTAGGGGACCCTCATATACCCGCCAGCCATAATTTCCTCCCTTTGTGACAGTATCTACTTCTTCATATTGATCCTATTAGGAACATCAACAATCGAGAAGTAAGTCAGCCACAAATTAAACTCATTGATAATAGGTAAATAAGAGAAATAAAAACTTCAAGATCAAAGTCTGAGTCCTTGATGTTCAATGCTGAAATAATTTATTTCACACTATTTATAGGATGATCAATCTGTGGGAAGCAGCCGAACAATTCACATTCTAGATTTCAGAAGTCATATTATGTATTTATATTTGTTGCACTGTTGGTGTATAAATGCTATATACTGTCAGTGAATATATGAAGTAGATATTAATCTATTATAATCACCAAACCTGGCCAGTGTCTCCGCAGAGGAAGTAAGAAGGTCTTTGTGAATCAAAACTACAGCGCCAAGGATTTCTGAATCCAAAGGCCCATATCTCAGGTCCAAGTTCTTTGTCTTCTAAATACGGATTGTCTCTTGGTATAGAGTAATTTCCCCACAGACCGAGGTCATTTATTTCTTTTTCACCTGCTCATGTTTGCAAGTTATTGTTAGATTATTTATTGCCTAGCCCCCACAGAGTAAAAACAAGAACAAGATACTGTTGCAGACTACAGGATCATAGTGCAGCAGTAGAATTTATAACATTTTGTTATCAACATGGCTAGAGACCAACAGCAAAGCATCAATAGTAGATATAAAGAGTGAAAATTTCCTAAGCGATTCAGTTTTTGCTTGATACGTATCATAATCTTCATTCACATATAGAAATCTGAGTTGAAGACATGCCGAGGTATGTACAAGTCACCATGAATTTCTCATGAAGTTAAATTTACTTATTGAAGAACGAAACTGAACTGCATTGATACATTCATATGTTATGTATTTTCTGAGTTTTCTAAAATGATCATACAAAATAAATATCTTCTTTTGGAAACCAGAGTTGCAAGCATGCAAATACGGTCATATAAATTTATGTCTCTGCATATGCGGCATCAAGAACAAGTGAAAGATAACCACACAGTTGATGGCTCAAGAAAGCAAAAAGAGTTTTGGTCCACAAAAAGTTACTAGGAATGTTATCTATGTCAAATCTCAAGATCTTTCCGAGTAAGGATTTCTTATTCTGTGCAAAATTGTAAGGATCATCCTTGCGTGCACCATCTCCCATTGTCAAGTAGAGATACCCATCTCTAGGACCAAAAAGAAGCTGTCCTGCATGACCTCCTCCGTATGGCAGACCCATTGTCAGTATCCTTCTCACCTCCGATGGATTTGCTCTTTTTGCCTTGGAAAGCAAATCATGAATGCAATTTCATTGGAATCATATGGTGAGTGGTTTTAGAACAAACTAACAGAAATGTGTGAACGTGTACCATGGAAGGTTTTGGTGCAGTACCATTGACAGTGAATTCTGCAATAACACTATGGTACTGACATGGCTGGATCCCATTATCAGCTCCAATCTTTGAGGGATCACAATTCACATCTGTATTGCATAAACATCTAGCAAAACATCCTTGTTGTTTAATCTTATCACAATTGAATGACAAAAAGAAGCGACTATTGTTTGCAAAGTTTGGGTGAAATGCCATACCCATTAAACCAAACTCAGTATCAAAAAGCACTTTGTCACTTATGTCTAGAAATGGTTGGGATTCATCAATCCCCAAAATCTCACTTGAACCAACATCAGGAACATTTGCCAACCATATCTCACCTTTTTGGTTGGACAAGAAGACACGATCAGAGCCATCTGGATGTGGTATCAAATTAAGATAAACCCCATTTTCAAGTTTCTCAAGGCACAGACCTTCTGGATGTTGAGGAGCTTCCCCGTTATTAAATGAAACAGTTTCCCCATTGAAACACACTGCACCTTCATCAGAAGGCCCACCAAATGCTTCACAAAAATCTTTCCCAGACCGCCATTGATCCATTAAATTCAAAGGAGAGGAACTTAAGTCGATGCTAGCTCTAACTTCTTTTGATGGCAGAAATGGAGAACTCAATATGGATACATTCCCACAGGCATCCCACACCTTTTAACAGAAGCCAATTGAAGAACCAGTGCTGAAGTGAGGTGATTTTGTTGTTACTGTGGAGTTGCACAGAACTGGAATATCTTTGAGGCCTGAATTAATTCCAAACAGCTGAGCAGAAAATTGATTACATGCCTGCAAATTGCAAACAGAAAACTATTAGCATTGACATAAACTACATATTAAAGAGTAAACCAGCTAATCATGGCTTCACATTTGTTGAGCAGAGTAAATATAAAGTGAGAATTTTTAAAATTTTTTTCACAACCACCAGTTCTAGTTGCTTCTTTCCCTTCATCCATTCATGACAATGACTCTTGTTATGCATAGGAAAATGTAAGGATGTGTACAAAACTATGATATCAAGACACCAAATATTTTGGTTAAACCAAAATATAATCATGGTTGTGACACAAACATTTGAAGTCCAATCTGAACTTTAAAGTAAAAAGATAATTTTGGTTGCCAATTTTCACAAAACAAAGGGAAAACTTTGAGTTGGGAATATTTGCAAACAATGGCTTACAAAACATATACCATACGGAAGCACTAGCATAGTTCAGAAAACTGGGATTCCAAATTAATTTGTAAACTACTCAGAATACAGGACAAGGAAATTCATTTTGAATTGGAAGAAAAAAGACTGGAGAATTCCGAGATAAAATATAGTCAAACCAGAATATAGCACTATTTTAAAGCTGAGTTCCAGTGAGCTTACTGAGCATAAAATAGATTTTAGGATAGAAGCACATTCTGTATCAGAAACATTCAATGCTTGAAAACGTTCTTGCAACTGCAAATCTTTAGCAGAGTCACAGCAGGCACTTCCAGTGTAAGAACAAAAGTTGAGCGGCATCCCCGGCTTAATGGGAGCTCCTGCATCAAAAGACAAAGTATTAAATTGTAGAACAAAAAGACAAGCACAGAAAGATGACATGAATAGATAGAAGAGACAGAGAGGGAGACTTGAATCAGTGCACAATGGATATGAGGAAGAATGACAGGAAAACAATGTAGAAAGCAGGAAGAAAACAGCGAGAAGATCAGCCATCTCTTTGGTATCCAATTGACCATAGAACAAATAAATAAACATGCAGGCCAATCCCTTTTCGATTCCAGTGAGTAGTTTATTTTATTTCCCTAGGATCTCTCAAACAATGTATTGAACAAAGAAATTGTCTTTACAAAACTCATTTTGTTGATCTCCACGAAGGGGTTAGATTTTGACAAAATGAAATAGAAAGTATATTTTTTGGCCATCAATGCCAATTTCATTAAGAAAATGCAGCTAATCATTGCTAGGTTAACACTTATCCATCATCCCAATCAGGCGACATTTAATCAATAATACATACAATCAGTGTGTGCCTAAAATCGGAAGAGGAGTAGAAAGTAGGAAAATACAATTCCCAAACTAAAAATGTAAGTAAGTGCTTTGTTGATCGGAGCAGATATATTTTATCATTCACTTTACGAAAATTGCCTTGACTTACAGAGTCTCATTAACTGATAAGGCTTCAAAGTTTGCCAATAAAAAATGAGGCATTACAGTATGAGAAGCGTTCCCCTGGACAATACAACAACATGGGAACACAAGCCCCCAAGAACAATAATATCGTTCAAGCCACATATCCCTAAAAATAGCTTGTACATGCTTCAATCTGATTGTATGGAAGCTGCTTTTCCTTGACATCTCAATAGCTATCAGCTATCAAGTGCGCCAAGTGCCTTCATATCCTCCAAGAATGCCGTGTACGAGTCATCAATGCTCTGTGCCTTCGGAGCTGATGATGAGCTGGTTGATTCTGGCTTCACAATGATAGGAGCTACAGGGTTGGTGGTCGCTGTCATGGTTGAGAGTAAAGGCTTTGGTTTTGCTTTTGGGGCAGCAGTCTCTCTCCTTACTCGAACCGATGCAGGAATCTAAAACCATAAAAGCTTAAATCAGGAACACGTATGCAGCCCTTTTCTAGAGTTTTGGCAATATATGGACATATCACATTGGTCTTTAGGAAGTTAATAGGGTTCACATAAGTAGTATTTATTTGTCTGAAAATAGTTTTCAAGTATAGAGAACAAAGTTGGCTAAGTTCAGTTATCATATATGGCCGAAAAAAAAGAGCCAGTGCATACTTAACCAAATCCAAGAGCAAAGAATTCTTCCAAGATCTAACCCTGCTTACCCAATTCAACATCCCAAATCTAAATAAAATGGGAACAACTCACTGTTGATGTAGACATATCAAGGAGAGATGATATATTTATATGTGGAATGTATCTTAACCTTAAAATCATCTGGTGAGGCAATACCCAGGTGTTCACTCAAGATAAGCATAAACAAAAAGAGACCACCTTAGGACCAGAATGCCACACCCTCCCATGCTAACTTATGCATGACCAGAGGTCAGCTGGAAATATTTTAACCACTCAGAATCAGCAATGTTGTTCACTAAATTCCAAGTATTCTATTTCTCATGCATTCACGAATATATCATATATCAAATCTTGTTCATGGCCACAAATAAGTATAAAACAAACATAAAACTAGTAAAGGAAAGTGGACTTACCATAGCTGTAAGTTCTGGCTGGTGCTGAGCCAGTGGCCGCTTAACAACAGTAGATGCAGCAGATTTAATATATGATGGCTTCTGTGGTAAAGGTGGTTGATTTGCAGAATTATAATCATCCAGTGCAGTCGGAGGAGGACCAGGTGGAAGTGGCGGTCTCATCATTGGTGGAGGTCCCGGTGGAGGGCCCAAAGGTGGTCTTGGAATTAGTGGGACCATCATTCCAGGGGGAGCAGCTTGACCAGGAAGTCCACTGGCAGATAGGGGTGCCCGCATGTCTGGAGGTGGTGGTGGAGGGAAATGTGATATTCCTGGGGGTAATACATCGGGCTGTAAAACTTGGACCATGGCAGGTCCAGGCACTGGAGGTTGTTGCCTGGGAGGAGGTGGGGGTGGTGGAACCATTTTAGGAACCTCTTTTATCCCCGGGTGGTTATTGGCATCAGCTTCTGATGAAGAGGCACCTTCAGCCTGGTTAATTGCCAATTTAGGGGGCATTCCAGGAGGGGGAGGGAGCACAGGAGGCACCTAAGAAGGTGAGACAGAGAGAGATTAACACTTTTTTCACGGCCAATAATTCTAGATAATTACGAAACAATTTTTCTTTTCTTGGCATTTTGGACCAAGTGTAGATCTTTCTGGGAATAAAGATATTTGCATTTCCTAACTTTGAAAACTCAAAATATACTAAATCTATTGTTATATGCTCAAGTCAGAAAGGCAGCATGTCTGGAGAGGATTGAATAAGAGCTTACCTGAGAAAGTCCCTTGGAGGTCAAGTCATCTGACAGTACAGATATTTTCTCTCTTTCGTTTCCACTAATGCCAGGTGGAGGTGGTTGCACAGACTGTGGAAGAGGAGGAGGTGGAGGTAGCGGAGGGCGAACTGCAACTTGCTCTTTAGCTGGTGGCCCAGGTGGTGGAGGCAAAGCAATGCCCAAGTTTGCCGTGGCAGGCTTGGGTGGCATCGGAGGTGGGGGTGGTAGAGGCAAAGATGCTGGCAGAACAGAACCATCCCCTGAGTTTGATTTACCAGTATCTGGCAAAGGAGGCGGCGGTGGAGGTGCTACATCTACAGGAATATCCTCTGACTCTGTCTGTGAAGATGATGCAGCAGCACTTGATGATGCAGTAGTCAAGGGAATTCTAGGTCCTAAAGGCCAAAACCAAAAGCAGACTAAAAGCATGAGAGAGAGAAAATAAAACCAACTTAAGTATTTAAGTCAGAAATGCAGAAGAGAGAACTATGTTTCAGCAGAAAACAAATCAAAGAGGAAGTTACTAGACCTATTGATGATTTGTACATAGGTGGCTTTCCAGGTGGTGGAGCCCCCGTGGGATTCAGAGTAGGGTGATAATAAACAGAGTCCTGCAGATCAAAATTTTCAAAAAATAGTAAACGTTAGGCTCCAAAGTAAGCAGACATTATCAAAATATAACTGTAGAAGTTGATCATCCAATTCAAATCTTACTTCAGGCTTAGGATGCTTTGCTCTCTCTTCTTCTTCTGCGGTTGTCCTTCTCCGAGGAGGCCCCAAGTGACTGCAGCAGACGTCAAACTATAGTTGGTAAATGAGAATCTGGAGATGCTAACACTAAAGCATAAACAAACATTTCAAAAAGTGAATGTCAATTTACCTGAACATAACAGGAGTCTCACCCTTCTCCTTCATTTTGTCTTCATATTCCTGACCAAGGGAGTAATGAAGACTGTAGTTATCTCATGCAGACAACTAATTCTAATAAATGGCAGAAAGATCATAAGCCAATATTTCTTTCCTCAATAAAAATTCCAAAATTTATCACTTATATTATTACCTTCCTCTTCTTTAAGACAAGGTTAAGTGTGTCTTCAAGTTGTCTCTTCTTGTGTTTTCTTGCTTTGTCTAAAGCACCTTCAGCCTCTGCAATAATTCAACAAAATTGACCATATTTGGTAGTCCACCAGAATGCATTTCAAAATTAAAATTAGTAAAGAAATAACCAAATATACTAGTGAGAACAAAGTGAACTGCGGACACAAAATGCTTAAGCAATAAAAATTCAATAGGAGTACATTCTTGAAACCCACTTATAATACCCCTTTCAACCTTTCTTCAAATAAAATGAAAGAGAGAAAGAAAGAAAAGAGAAAAGAAAACTTTCGTAGAAAGTTATAACATCAATGCCGAATAGTCAAAGATAAACATTTTTCCACTAAGATAGCCATCTTGAAATGGGAAAAATCAATTGGTTTTCATCTTTATGCTGCATTTGATCCAACAACTACTTCATTGGAGGAAGATTTATGGCTACACCCCCTAGTTCTTGGCTTTAAAAAAAAAATTACTAAAAGGAAATAATGAATTTTTCCACCTGTTTTAAAAACTATGTTTTTCACATGGTTAACACTTGGTTAATGCAAAGCTCAAGGATATGTCTGAATGCCAAAACAGATGGTCACCAGAACCTCCTCCAAAGGAAGGCAAAAACAAAGCAGAAAATCAGTTAGATACTAAACTAAGGCTTGTTCAGCCCCTTGCATTAAAAGTACAGTCTTAAAATTTCCCGACTAAGTGGAAATGAAGGTACAATCTAATGCAATTTTTGTTCTAATTTAAAATCATAACCATCACCAATAAGCTCTATTCATTTTGAGTAAGTAATAATTCGCATCGAAACAAATATTTAATCATTACTCAATTACGAAACAAACCGATTCAAATAACGTACTCATCATTTCTAACTTCTCAATCTGTTCCATGATTGTCTGCGGATCCTTCTTCAAAATCCCCACCTCTCTCACCTTCTTCCTTTCCTTCTTGTTCTGTTACAAAAAATAATAATAATAATAATAACACAACAATAAAGAATTTATGTGTGAATCCTAAGCTGAAACAATGACTTAGATTTACGAATTCAGCTCCAAACCAAAGTAAACAAAATAAAATTATGCGACTTTATTAAGGCGAATATTAACTTTAAAGCCAATAACTTCCCTCATATTCAACACCATTCTCTGGAAATTCCTTTTATTTAATTAAATAGTAAAATACAGAAAAAAAAATCAAGTTTTTCGGTTTAGGTGAAATCGTTTTTCTTTGACTTTTAAGCCAAACAATAAATTAGGGCAATGAATGAGGGGCGAAATTAATTTTTTTAAGAAAAATAGAATGGAATGAATTAAAAATGAAATGAAGAATCGAGCATCATTGAAGTAAAAAGGGAAACAGAAAAGCCTAAAAAGAAACGGAACAGAAAGAGTGTAGGATTTTACCCGTTTAAGTTCTTTCTTACGGAGCTCCTTACGGTAGGCGTCCGTGGGGTTCATCACTTTGCCTCCTTTTGTCGTCTTCATCTTCTCTTTCCTTCAAACTTCTCTTTATTCCAATTTTCTTTCAACTTTTTAGGGTTTCTTCCCTTCCTTCTCTTACTCTTCTGATTTTTTACGATTTCAAATCGGAGGTGAAACAATGCAACTTTCGGTTTCAATAGGCCGAGAAAAGAAAAAAATACGACGATCCGCGACGAAAATTCCTCTCCGAGGAAGTGATGATATTTTCCTTCAAAGGATTTATTTTGTTTATTTTACTATGTGGTTACGTGTTTCCCCTTGGGCCAATCGATCAAGACCCACTCTCGTTGGACCTCAACTCTACGGAAATAAGATCCAGAAACACGCCCAACGAGCTGGTCACTGTTATTTTTTATTTTTTATTTGGAAGGTGGGTTTTTGTGTCCTCTAAATCAAATTCTGGAATGTCTAATCTAAAATCCAGTGCTCCAATGCTTTTTTTTTTTTTAAATTTATTTATGAAATTATAAATACAAAAAAAATTACAAGTATAATTAAGAATTACATTAATATAATTAATTATTATATTATAATTAAGTTACAAACATTAAATAATAAGCAAACAAATTAAAATATAACTAAATAATTAAATTCATATATAAAATTTGACACTAAAAAATCTTAAGATTCTATTGAATTTTCTTTTTCTAATTGATTTTTTTTTTATGGATAGGATGAAATAGTGTAAATAAAGTTAATAAAAGAGAATTATCTGAATTTTAGATTTCACAAGGGAGATTAACAAATTAACATGTACTTTTTATAGGTATATTAAAAAAATAAAAAAAAATTAATAAAAAAATAGATATGTGTTAATCTCTTAATTTCGTTTATAGAGTTAAATTTCACTACCAATGTGTATCAAAAACTATTAATAAAAGAGAAATTATCTCATCCTTTGTTAGTAAAGTTTTTAAATTATACAAATGAAATTAATATAGTGACCCATATTCATTAGATATATTAAAAAATAAAAAATTAATTTTAAAAAATGAAACATATATAAATCTCTTAACCCATATATAAAGTTAAAATCTTCATTATTAGTGTATAAAAACGAAGTCTTAATAGAGCCAATATTCAATTTCTTAGTTTGAGATAGGCTGAAGGCTTTGAAATATTTTTTGCTGAAATTTGAACTCTGATTAAACAATTTTCTATAAGTTAGATGGAGCTTAACTCTTTAGGTTAAATTCAATTCAAATAGTTTGATTAACACCATCAAGCTAGAATCTCAAATACGGATCAGAGTACCAATGATTGAATGTAGAAGCATAAGCTTTGAGTGTCACAAAAGGTTTGGCTCTATAAGCAGCTGGGACAGCTGAGTCTGCATTTGTGACTGTTGAACAGCTGAATTTCATGACCATAATGTGATGCAGCGGTGTAGATAATGTCAATGCAGTGGAAAACGAGGGCTCAGAGTGATTGTGATTCCAAGATGATCCAGCAAAGGGTTTTACAAGCAGTTGGTGAAGATCAGCATATATGAAAGCAATTCGTTCGGAATATGCAAGTTCCACTGCATTAATCCGAGTAAAGCAACATAGGCCTACAAGCCAGAATTATTCTAAAAGAGAATTAGTTACGAGCAGCAGAATTCATTGAACAACTAAATGAATATCTAACAAAAATCAATTTTATGAGAAGTTTTTGCAAGAAATTCCATTGTCATTTGATCTTAATGGCATTCAAGTAATAAACAGAGTAGCATTACGTTAATCTCTAATCTAACACCTTATTTTCATCAGTATATTCCTCATTACAACAATATAGCCAAGTTTTGCTTTACAGCAACCCTCATTTACCAAATTTCCTGCTCCATTGATTAGACGTCCAATTGATAGTTTTGGCAACTTCAGTTGCTAGAAAGATCTAAAGAATTTCGTTTTCCCTTTTACATTCTTTTATATGGATGAACATATCTCCTTTTGATTTCTAGTCTCCGGGGCATGTTCAAATCTATAGTATTCTCTTCGAAAATTGTGAAGCAAGTTTCCTGCCTCTTCAGGGACATAAAATATGTCAAACCAAACATGCTTCTTTTTTCCTCCTTGGATAACAATAATTGCATAATTTAGGCATGTTTAGCTGGGGCCTTTGTTAGCTTGATTACTAGTTACTACCAACAAATACTAGTCCTGGAAAAAAATATTTGCCAATAATATTGAAATCCGGGTAATTACTTGAAATGCAAATTATTATTAACCTTTTCTTTAACAGGGAAGGGAATGACAATGTAGAAAGAGCAATCTAAAAGCATGTCATAAGAAGCATTCAACGAAAGAATGAGGTACTCAGATATTACCTCACTCACTAATGCGAAACAAAAATTTTTACATGCCATGATCTGAAATTTGACTCTTCACAGGAAGTTTAAGTATTAAGGAATTATTGCTTCATAGAACGTAGCAGCCTTCTAAGTACAACCTGATTATAAAAGCTTCTGGTCAGGAAAAACAAGCCTAAAGCAGCAAGAGAACCCAATAAGGTGGCAAATGCCATTATAAGGAATGATAACATAAAGCAGTGAGTTCCATTGCAACTGTTCCCTTGTCCTGATGCCTCCATATCATAAATATAGCCAACCACTTTGACAGAGAAAATATATGATCCAACAGGACTAGCTACGGTAATGGCATTGAATATGGTGCCCATATGTCTCACACCAAATATCTCAGAAGCAATTGTCGGCATCAGGGACCACTGCGAGCCGTAACAAACACCCACCAATATTGAACCAGCATATAAAGCACCAGGCAAACCAGATGCGATCAGAGCATGACCAATACTCATGGTTGCTAGAGTTAGGACCATGAACAATGGCCTTGCCAATCCTCTAACATGCATGAAATGATCTGATACATAGCCAGCTCCAAAACGGCCTAGAAAATTCCAGATGCTCCACAAAGAGACTAAGGTATTAGTCTCAAAGCTTGAGTAACCAAGAGCTTCTCCAATTTGGCCAAGGTTATTCACTGTGGCAAGCCCTGAGCCCATCCCACATGCCATGGCAAAGAACAAAATCCAGAAGTTCACAGTGCACATGGCTTGTAAAAGATTAAGGTTTTCTTCCTCCCGGGAATCACTTGTATCATGAGCATACATCTCTTGATCAGTAGTAGGGAAGTGATGAAAGCAGGCAGGATCATGTGCTGCTGGCATTTTCCCAGCATCCGACTGCTCGGGCTTATCCAATAACCTGTTCTCATTAGACATCAAACTCTGATGAATCACAGGAAAGCCCCTTTCTCGTGCTCTTAACACAACACACACAGGAGATGCAACTAACACTAGAAGCACGACAAAAGTAAGGACCCGTACAAACAATTGCAAAGTAATGAGTTGCTCCAATATTATTAAAGCCATAAGATAAGCAGCAACAACCAGAGCAACAAATGAAATAGCATTGAGAAGCTTCTTCTCCTCCGGTTCATTTGTGCCATAAATTCTCACAAACCACATAAGCATCAAAGGATTGATAGTGGGCAACAGTGCCAGCATTAGAAGATATGAGGTGGGCTTGTTGTTGAATATAGTCTCATAAACTTGAATTAATATTGCTCCACTTAGACCTAGAAACCCCTATCCATAGAAAAAAGTAAAAATTCATTAATATCCCTCTCACAGCAGCATGCAATGATAAATTTCTTGAGCTAAAAGTAACAGATGTTCAAGAATTGACAATGTTCTAACAATTTCCTAGAATCAAAGCTGTAATCTTACCTTCATGATACCAACAGCAGTGCCACTATAATCAGGAAAGTTCCGTACAGCAGTGACCACGTTAGCAGTATTAAAGAAACTCTGACCATGCGCAGCCAAAAGCATGAAGAAGCACATGCCCACCACCGGAGGCCGAGGAATCAATCCAACTACAGAAGCCCATATCAGGAAATAACCCGTAAAGCATTGGATGGCACCCGCCAAGTGGACCAACCATGGGCCATCAAAATAAGCGTTGTGGCTATGATGGTCGTGATAAGGGGTGGCGAAGGTGTATAAAAGGCCGGAGAGGACGCCCCAGTTAGCGCCGATGTCTTTGAAGACGGAAATGGTGTCGAGAGTTGACTGATCATAGCTTTGGGTAGATTTGAGAGTTGGGGAATAGATGGAGAAGGTGTAGAGTGAGCCGCTGGTGCACTGAATCCATATACTTGCTACTGTTGATATCCATTTGTTTTTGAGCTTGTGTTGCAGATTCAGACTCTCCATCTTTGCTGATTTTGCTTTATTTTTTCAATTTTGTTTCATTGCATCATCTTATTTTTTCTGAGTTCGGTTTCCGTATGATATTTTGGTTTTGTACTTTTCCTGAGTTTGGGAAGCTGTGAGTACAGTGTGCTCTAGTTTGCCACTTGTCATTTGAAAGTACTAAAAAACTTTTGTTGACTAGCTTAGTGCCGCCATGTTGCAGATTATAATTTTTAAAAAAATTTTAATTAATAATATTAAATTTAATAAATTAATAAATATAATTTTATTTACGAGTGCTGATTTGCATCCCAATTTCTTTTTAATACATTTTAAAATTTAATCCTTAATTAAATTACTTAAATATCTATTAATCAATTATCTTTTTGTCTTCCACACTTCATTTCGAAACTATAAAGGTTCAAATATTTATTTTCACAAATCTTGAATATTTGAAAGATTTTAAAAAAATTTTGAACATTTATTTTCAAAATCCTTTAAAAATTTTTAAAAATTTATTTTCATAAATTTTGAATCGTATCTAAATATTTTAATATAAAATACTGTCAAACTAAATACAAAATCAAATAAAAAATAAAAAGAACATACTATTTATTTTTGATTTTATATTTTTCAACTTCAAATGAGTGAAATTTTTTTTTTAATTTGACTTAATTGAGGCTTAAAATCTTTTAAGTTTTTGATTGAGAATAAAGAAATGAGATAAGTGTTACTTTCACAAATCTTGAATATTTGAAAGATTTTAAAAAACTTTTGAACATTTATTTTCAAAATCCTTTAAAAATTTTTAAAAATTTATTTTCATAAATTTTAAATCGTATCCAAATATTTTAATATAAAATATTATAAAAGTAAATACAAAATCAAATAAAAAATAAAAAGAACATACTATTTATTTTGATTTTATATTTTTTAACTTCAAATGAGTGAAATTTTTTTTTTTAATTTGACTTAATTGAGGCTTAAAATCTTTTAGGTTTTTGATTGAGAATAAAGAAATGAGATAGGTGTGAAAGAAAGCGAGATGGAATGTTTAGGTTTTTGGTAAATTTATGTTTTAGATTTGGAGTATGTTGAGTAAAGAATTAGGTGTTAATTGTGGTGGGGTGCATTGAGAAGAAATTGAGGTGCAAATAGCAATACTTTTGATTTGTAATTTCTATACAATAGATTGCAAATCCCAATAAAATTATCATTTTATTCTTAAAATTTTTCACTAATTTCTTGACGAGAGCTTTTAAAAACATCAACCAAACTTCTTTGTACACCCTATCATTTTTATTCCAAAAAATACAAATATAACAAATATCAATTTTATCATTTTTTAAATGACAAAAATAACTTCTTTCATGTACACTAAACCCTAAAATCTTGAAAATAGATCTTTGAGAATTGTATTGCATTTTTTAAAATGGATTTTTGAAAATATAATATAATTTTTGAAAATTTATTTTTGAAAATAATAAATTTTTTTAAATATATATTTAATTATAAACTCTTGACAATATTTAATTTTAATTTAAATAAAATAAATATATTTAATATTAAAATAAATAATACTAAAAAAATTTAATCATAAATTAAGTATTTAAATCATATAAATATTCTCCTATCATTTCAAACAAATCTAAAAATTTTAAAACAAAATCAAAAGAAATAGAGCACCTCAGTTTCTTTGTTGCATTAGGTATGAAAAGGTATATTTCAATCTCTTGTAACCATAAAGAACAATGACTTTGACAATGTCTCTTGCTATGATCTCCAAACGGATTTTTAATTATTTCTCTAATGTAAAGCTATTTAAATTTGAATTTGCCAGTTAATATTATCAAGGTCAATGTTCTTTACTATGCTAAGTAAGAATTATCATGTCTCTTCCATTCACACACTTGATCAAGTATTTTGGTCTATAAGCATATATAAGTCACTCTTAATCAAGTCTCTTAGAAATGGATATCTAATAAATTTTAAGGCTTCTCAAAAATGAATTTTTAAAAAGACTTAAAGCTTTTCGAAAATGATTTTTGAGGATTTTAAAAGACTTCTCAAAAATTGATATTTGAGAATCCTTTTAGTTTCTCGAAAATCCATTTTTGAGAAATCTCAAAGTTTTTCAAATATCTATTTTTGATAAACTCGATTTCACATAAATCTACCATAATCCTCAAATAAAAAACACAATCAAACCAAAATAATCCAAAATAAGGTTGGAATCTTACCTTTAATATTGGAAAACTTAAAAACATAGGCGACTTAGGTTAATTTGATAGATTTAGGGTTTTTTTTTTAGATTGAAAAGTGAAAATAAAAGAAGAGAAAAAGGCTAAAAATAAAAAATAGAAAGTCATAAGTAGGGTGTATTTAGTAAAAATAAAAAATTAAATTTTAAATTTGGGATGTATTTAAAAATGGGGTGTATAGAGTAAAAAATAGGGTGTAAATAGAATTCTCTTTGCTTGACCCTGTCCAAAAAGATTACAATGCCTTTGCAATGTTAAATGATAAAAATACCCCTCTTTTAGATTATAAACTACTATAATGTCTTTCATTTCTTAAATAACAAAAATACATTTCTTCTAAATGTTAAATAACTATAATTATGTCTTAAATGATGAAAATACCCTTCCTATAAATGGCAAATTACTATGATATCCTTTTGTCATAATTATGAAAATACCATCATCCTATAATTGGCTAAAATTACAAAAATATCACTTTTCTAAAATAATAAACTACTATAATGTCCTTCTTTTCCTAAATAACAAAAATACCCATCTTATAAATATCAAATCATTATAATACCCTTTATATCTTAAATGATGAAAATACCCCTCTTATAAATGACAAATTACTATGATACCTTTATGTCATAATTATAAAAATGTCCCTCACCCTATAATTGGCTATAATTACTATAATATCTCTCTTACCATAATTACAAAAATATCCCTACTATCATGATTAACCAAAATTGCTATATTGTCTTTTTACCATAATTATAAAAATGCCATCATATAAAAATTGGTTAAAATTACTATATTGGTCCTTACTATAATTACAAAAATGTATTTATGATTGTTTCATAAGAAGTTGACATGTATTATTTCATTTGAAAATTACTATAATATCTCTTTTAATTTACGTATTAAATTTTAACGTAATAATATAAAATTAAACACATATTAAATTACTAAAATACCTTTATCATCGTTTCATAAGAATTTGATGCATGGAATTTTATTTGAAAATTGCTATAATACTCTTATTAAATTACATATATAAAATTTTAATATAATACAAAATTAACTACATATTAAATTACTAATCTTATTCAGATTATCAAAATATTCCTTTGGTTCTTTGACTAAGAGTTGACATGTCTCGTAAATGATGATAATATCCTTTTATCATAATTATAAAAATATCTCTCTTGCTGTAAATTAGTTGAAATTACAATAATTCTCCTCTTACCATAATTTGAAAAAATTACTATGACACCTTTACTATCATAATTATGAAAATATCCCTTCTACCATAATTTTTAAAAATTACTATAATATCTCTCCTACCATAATTACAAAAATATCTTTCCTATCATAATTATAAAAATACTCCCACCAAAATTACATTAATACCCTTTTTATTGTTTCATAATTCATTGACACATGGCATTTTATGTCACTTTTATCAAAATTACTAAAATGCCTTTCTATATCTGTTTAATTACATCATGTAAATTACTATAATGTTTTTTTTCTCACAAATAACCAAAATTACTATACAACCACTTGTCATAATTACGAAAATATTCCTTCTACCATAATTGGTCAAAATTATTATAATGATCTTTTTAGCATAATTATAAAAATACCCTTAATGTTATAATTCGTCAAAATTACTAGAATAACTTTTTATTATAATTACAAAAGTGCCTTTTTAATTGCTTAATAATTATTTATTAAATTTTAATATCTATACAATAATATGAAAGTAATTTCCTTATAAATGACTATAATAGTCTTCTAAATACTTAATCATTGAAAGATATGTGTCCAAATTAACTATAATGTCCCCCGTTCTATAATCAACTAAAATTACTATAATGTCCCTCTTATTATAATTATTGAAATACTTTCCTATCATAATTGGTCAAAGTTACTATAATACCTTTCAACCATAATTACCAAAATAGCCTTATACTATCATTTGTCAAAATTACTATAATGCCCTTCTTACTATAGTAAAATTATTAGTTTTTTTTTCTTTAAAAAATATAGTTGAATGGGTGATGATATTAATAGCCTGTAACTTCATGGGTAAATAAGTTTAAATTTGATAATTGATCAATATTGGTAATAAGTAAATACTGTATAAATAGATTAGATTGTCATGTATATATTGTTGGGTTTTGATTTAATCTATATAATTTTTTAAAATAGTCTTTTTTATGCAAAATAGAAGTCAACATATGTCCAATTGTAATTAAGTGACACAACTAGAGTATCAATTTTTTTAAGAGATTATATTTTCCAAATATAAAAAACCAACAAAATACTAAAAAATATTTAATTTTTAATTTATTATTAAATTAAAAAATTAAAAAATTTATATTTCATTAAAATAAAAAAAATTTTGCAACTAGTTATGGTCGAGTTATTTTTCTAGTTTTAATAAAAGTAATACTAAATGAACATTTATTAACTAATTTATTAATAATATACACATTTTATTCTCATAATTTGTATAATAAATTAAATAGAAATCCAATTTTTCAAATATATCTTTTTAAGAATTATTAAAAAAAATAAAAATGACAATTAAAAAATGACAAAAAAAAGTTAAAATTAAACACAAAAACTCAAAAAAAAGAAAAAAGAAGGGAGCTAAATGAAAATGTCATATGGACACCTTCACTTAGGGATGATAATAGGTCAGGTAGGGATCAATCCATGTTTATCCCGACTTCACCGCAATACCAAATTATTATTTTTAATATCCAACTTTAATCCAACATATGCGTGTGTATGTGTATAACCTGTATTCGACTTGACAAAAACTCAACTCAATAATATAATATTCATGAAAATATTATTTTTCAATATAAATTACAATCTAATTGTATATAAATATATTATTTTTAAATAAATGTATTAAACAATAACTTTATTGATATAATAAATAAATTAAATTAAATAAATAATAAAACATATATTCATATATATACCCCGATAGAGAATGGGGCAGAATACCCTAAACCCACCTATAACCTTATTTTGGTTTTCAAAAAAGAAAAACTGTCATCTTTCAATCTAACTTAGATTAAAAAATCATCCTTATTGAAGTGATAGGTCGAAACCCATCAAATACAAATTGTTTTGCCATCCTTACCTCTATTGACCCCATTTATTAGAAAATTTATTTTATTTAAAAGAACAAAAGCAAAAACTAACACAACAAAGGACTTGGTAAAAAAAAAAAAAAGTCAAATGAAAATGAAAATGCCATGTGAATACTTAATTGTCCATTTGTATTTTCAAATATAGATAAAAAAATAAAATAGACAATTAGAAAATAAAAAAAGATAAAACTAAAAAAAAATATATGTAACAAAAAAAGAAAAAAAATCCAAAATAAATAAGGGTGCTATATGAACACCTCCTTTTAAAGATGCCAATGGATCGGGCTGAAGATAGGTTTATACTTACCTTGACTTTAACTCAACATTTTTAATAATTCAATTCGGCTATGATTTTGACTTGATATCAAGTTTTTATTTATTGGTACCCGATCTCGGCCTTTCACACATATATATAACTCATATCCAATCTAGTTTGATAAAAATTAATTCTATAATTTTAATTAATATAATTTTCATAAAAATATTATTTTCAATATAAATTACACTTTATTATGTATAAATATAATGTTTTTATTAAATTAAGGTATTAAATAATAATTTTCTTAATCTAATACATATATATAAGTAAATAAATAATAATATATATTTTTATATTTACTCAAGTTGAGATGGAACACTCTAAATCCACTTTCTGACTCAGCTTACATCTATTGGATCAAGATGAGTTGAAACTCATCGGATACAAGTTATTTTAACATCTTTACCTCCATTGACCTTTTTCTTACAAAATTTATCTAATTTAAAAAATGTCAAAAACTTAAAAGCAAATAAAATGGCAAAAAAAAAAGAAGCTAAATATGTGCCACGCGAATTTATTAAATTAAAATATTAAATAATAACTTTATTAATATTATCTAATATATGTTAATATAAAATTAAATTAATAATAAAAATATTTTTATATATAACTTGAGTAGAACAGAATACTATAAAATTACTTTCAATATAATTTCAATTTTTAAAAAAGAAAAACATTAACTCGATCCTGAATTTTTTTTTTTAAAGTGTATATATTGGATAGGACAAATCGATATCTATCAGATATGAGTTATTTTGTCATACCTACCTTCATTAATTTTTTCTTACAAAATTTATCTAATAAAAATAAAAATAAATAAAAATATAGATTTTGAAAAAAAATGAAAGTACCATATAAACATCCTTTCCTTTTTCCAAAATCTACAAATTTAACTATTAGATGTCATAAAAAATTTTTATAATGTGATTTTATTATGATTAAATTATTTCATTCATTGTCATTGCAAAGCTGTAGATTTCACAAATTAAAATTTAATTAAAAACACATGTATCCGTAGTTATAAAATTAAAAAATTTTATACTATAGAAATGAACAACAAATAGAAGTCTACCGTAAGCATTACTCACTAGAGATTGATATCTTTTTCATCCTTCAATAAATTGTCACTAAAAAAAGAAGCCATCTTTGTTAGGCCCAGTTCATCAAAAATATTATGGTACTCTATAGGGTATTGTACTTTATAATATTTGGTCGATAGGATTGGCTCAAAGTCATTCATTAAAGGACTTGTTTCAGGTAAAGATGCCTATCATATTCTCTCAGTATCCTTATGAGTTTTGGTTGCTATTCTAACAAGTGAGCCAAGTAAAAGCAATAGTATCATGAATATAATGATCAGTGCCCATAATGTTAAAGTAAAGATGTTCTTGAATATTATGATGGCAAAAAACTAGTTACTTATAATTTTTGCATGATTTTTTATCCTATCTACTTTACTAAATAGTTTTTTAAACAAATATATAGATAAATCTACAATTCGATTAATACTATGGCTAATAGCTAGTAAATTATTTTAAATTTAGGCTCTACATGTATGTTATGACTATAAGTTTCATTTTGATATACACATTCTGTTCACTCATTTTCATTACTCATAGTATTTAAAATCGTCTAATTACATAAACCTTTTCATAAATTAACTCTATGGCTATCTTTTGACCTGCTGTTAAAAGAAAAAGTAAACATATATATGGATTTTAGAGTAATAAATAAAATTAAAAGAGATATGATATAAGAAAGAACACTTACAAAATAAATACTAAGAACTTTGATTGAAAATAAAGATAATTTACAACTAGCAAAGCTTTTTGGTTTGAATGTTACTCTTATACCAATTAAAAATGTGAAATGAAGGAGCTGAGAATTTTTAAAAGTGTGGAAGAAAGGAAAAAGAGAACTTAGATGATCAATGCCCCTATACAAAGAATTACAATATTTATAGAAAATTTTTCTAATAGTTATTTACTTTGGATTCTTTCTTATCTCTTTGAAATTTGCTTTTTACATTTTTATCTACTGCTGCATACAAGAAACCATTTATTTCTTATCATAAAGAATCTACTTTTCTATATTTTTTACAAATAATCACTTGGTTTTTATCTTCGAGGAATTTATTTTTTAAATGGCTTTAGAATCTCTTTCAAATGGTTCTATTTGTTAGATCATCGGTCTTATTTGTTAGGTGATCCTTATCCTTCTTGAATATTGTTTAGATTTAAGTGTTCTTAATCTAAAAGGTTAAAAGATGTTGGGGAATTGGTTACCATTTTATTATACTAGTACCATCATTCTCGGAATTGGATAAGGATGTCATCTTTGTAATATATATCCTCCATTCTAGAAAGTTTTTTTATAAGCTCAATAGCTTCAAGGTCTGAAAGTTTTGTTTGGATGGCATTACCAATATTATAAAAGTTTCTTACAAATATTTTTCTTCTACCAGTAGAGATTATATTGATGAAGGCACTTAATATTATTTCTTTACCTTTTTCCATTAGATCAAATTCGATGAAAAATTGATAAAGGTTTAGATTTTGATATGTTTCAATTGTGTATTGCAATTCTTCTTTATTTTTATTTGTAGAAAGAATAGCAGGTCCATTAAAATATTTTTGAACTTCCTAAATTTGATATGGTTGAAAAAATCTTTCTTTTTGAAATTCTTATTAAATTAGTAATGGTAATGTGAATATACATATAATATTCATAATTCTTTCACTATAATTTTTTTTTTATTTTATAAAAGCTAGAAAATCTTTTAATAGTTTAAAAGAAAGATTCTATACAATTATTTCTCCTACAAAACTCTATTCAATATTGGTTATATCGAGTAGTTCATGATTAAACATAAATTTTAATTTTGGCATCCTTTTTGAAATACCATATTTAAGAAGATAGGCTTTAGAAAAACATTATTCAAATTTATTGTTAAAAAGAACTTCATTTTGCCTATTAATACTTTTTGAAATATTTAAGAAAATTTCAATATATAAAACTTTTTAGGCATTTTCAAATAAAAAATTCATTGTAATTTAATTAAAATTGGATGAACTATTTGTTCATCAAAGCGTTCACAAATATCAAAAAGACTATTTATTTTGTTGATTTCAAAATCTTCTTGCTCATTAACTTTCATAAAATAAGACTTTTTAAAACAAGACTTTTAAAAGTCTTTTCATCAAAAACTTGTTTAGCTAATGATTTAAAATTTTTGTTAGGTTTTTCCTAAAAGTTGATATATTGTTAAGAAGTTAGGATTTTCAAACTTCATTAACTTGAAATTATTATCTATAAGGTAATTTTTTATTATAAAAATCTTTCACTGTTGTAGTTTGCCATGTTTCAGTAGTAAACTTGTTTTCTTAATGATTTCAAAATAAGAAACTGGAGAAAAATTAAGATCTTGAGACCATTGTGAAAATTGGTAAGGTTCTATCATTGCTTGAGATGAAATTTTGAGAAAAAATAAATAAATTCCTTGGTTAGGATACTAAAAAGCTAATGCATGAATCATTAGTCCTTGGTTAGAAATTCCAAGACTACCTAGGAAAGAAGATGCAACCTTGTTTAGGTTCTTTTTTTTTTATATAGTAACCTATTTTCTTTTATGTTCAAAAGGCTTTTTACCTATATTTTCCATTAAGCCTACTAAGAAAATTAGCAAGAACATTGTCAATTCCTTTAATACGTTCAATTGAAAAATCATATTGACATAAAAAATTGTACCGTCTAATCCTTATTGGATTAGTTTTTGTCTTTTATCTTCAAGAAATCTTTCATTACTTGATTATTAGTTCTAATGATAAATTATTCAAGTGTGGTACATATGAAATCTGCTTACTCCATTTTTTATAGCAAGTAATTCTTTATCAAAAGTAGTATAATTTATTTCATTTTATTTAAATTTTCCTGAATTATAACCAAATACTAGTTCTTTGTTTTAAGTCTTGGCTGTCAAAACACATTCCCAATGTTCATTAAAAACATCATTTTCTAATATTAATTGTTCTCCAAACTTAGAAAGATAAACTTTATGAACTTCTTTTTCTTTTAACTTTATCTATTTGATAATACAAAAGTCTTTCTTTATCCATTCAAAACGAATATCCTTTTTAAGTTTTTCTAATAAAACTTTCTCTCTTTTGAAAGGGTTTTTTTTTTTTTTTTTTTATAAATTGTCTTCCATAATTGAAAAGTCCTAATAAACATTAAAGTTGCCTTTTATCTTCTAGTTTTTCAAGAAATTCTCTAATTTTTACTATATTGTGATCTTGTAATAAAATTCTTTCGGAAGACAAATTGAGTCCTAAGAATTTTATTTATATGTTTTCTAACTCTATCTTTTTAGGGTTTAGAATAATACCATTTTTTATAAATTCTTGAGCTATAAGATTCAGATGTTTACTATGCTTATTTAAAGTTTAAGAAAAAAAATTAAAATATCATCAATATAAACAATGTAAAAATCTTTATACTTTCTAAAGATAGAGTTCATCCATATTTGGAATATTTATGGAATGTTACATAATCCAAACAGCATAACATTCCACTAATACTATCTTTTTGAAGCACTAAATATAGTCAATGGCTTTGACGCATCTACAAGCATGATTTGCCTAAATCCTAATTTATAATCATATTTATAATAATATTTAGCATTTTTTGCTAAATTAATAAGTGCATTTTTTCTAGGTATAAAATTATTGCCTAAA
This sequence comes from Durio zibethinus, assembly GCF_047325235.1. Taxonomy (NCBI): domain Eukaryota; kingdom Viridiplantae; phylum Streptophyta; class Magnoliopsida; order Malvales; family Malvaceae; genus Durio; species Durio zibethinus. Next base: position 24,816,887 of record NC_143170.1, read on the forward strand.
AGTATGTCTCTATGCATAAAAGAAAAAATATAATATTTTATGAACAATAAATTTTTTGTTATTAAGGTATATAGGAACATTTTTTATAGATGGCAAGGCATTCCATTGGCATCTGCTAATTGTTGCTCCCGAATCTATCAATGTTTTTAAAGAATATGCTTTATATCCCTTAAAAATTAAAATATGCTTATATATAAGTACAATGCCTTTTTGGCTAATTGTTTGTATATGTAATAACTTTGTCATCACCAATTTTTATTTGACAGATGATTTCTACCCCTATCTTTTTTTTCTAAATGTTCAATATGAAATGGAACTTCTATTAAGATTTGCAACAAAAATTCATATTATTATGAAAAAGAAATGGTTCAAGTGCTTTCTTTGAGTAAAGATTAAATCATGGATAAGCACTTGGCAAAAAAGAAATGAAGGTCAAAGACAAAGGCACGAGGTGACTTTGACATTTGTACTCCAATACTCAAGTTAGTAAAAAGCAATGTTAAGAAAGTTTATAAAGGAAATATGAGAATAAGTGGTCTAAAGTTACCTATAAGAGATTGATGTTTTGTTCATCCTCCAATAATTTGTCACCAAAAAAAGAAGCCACTTTTGCTTGGCTTGATTCACTGAAGATCTCATGGCATTCCTTGAAATTCTATACTTCAGAATATATTTGGTTGATGAGATTGGCATAGCATTATCCATTAAAGTACTTATTTTAAGTAAAGGTGCTTATAATAATCTCTCAGTATCCTTGTGAGCTTTGGTTGTTATTCCAACAAATGAGCCAAGTAAAAGAAATATAATCATGAAGATAATGATTCATGACCATTAGATAAGCAACAAAGATTATAACAATGGAATAGAAACTATTCAAATGCTTGAACTAATATAGCTAGTGCTAGTTGACATGGAATAGTTTTTACAGATATGGTTTAACATAAACTAATTCGAGAAAGGCACAATAAGATAAAACACCTAAGAGCATGTAGGATAAGATGGATTGCTGCATCTGTAACACGAGAAGCATTAGTCCAAGAATCTCGGATGTACACCAGTCTTATAATGGTTTCTATCATATCAGGTCAATAAAAGGACAAATATGCCCAAATCAGCCAGAAAGATTAAAATGCCTTACAATTTTAAGATATCTATGATAACTTAAAATGATCATTTTACCTTTATAGGATATATTATATCTACATCATGTTTCTTGACATCAATTATGTAAGTTTTGTAGATTTTTATTAAAGGCATGTGTAAGAGGGAGATCAAAGTTGGTGACATGGCATCAATCAAAATGAAAATGGTTGGATCACCCTCACATAAACTAACATACTCTTGAATTAGTATTGCTCCACTCAAACTAAGAAATCTCACCTTGCTTAAGAAAGAATATTAGATGACATGTTTATTCCTCAAGCAACAATATCAACATAGAAATATTGTGCTAATTTTTTTAGTAAAAATGAAATCAAGTGGAGCTAGGATTATGCAATAGAAAGTAGTTTTCTCCTTTTCAATAAATGTTGCCCTATCTCTATGATTCAAACTAAAAACCTTCAAATTAAATTTCTTTTCTTTTTTCAAACTCTAATCTCATAACCTAATTAATGGTTGGAATATTTTATTGAACACCAAATATTATCATAATTGTCAACCATCACTTAGATTGACAATAGAGTTTTAAAATCTTAGTTTTAGTGATAACATTTAAATTCTGACAACCTCAAATAAAAAAAATTATCAATAATTATATCTTTTTACGTATCTATAGATACCTAATTTTGTTTGGGCAATTTCTGGCTTGATATGATGTTCTTAAAATCTGGCCCAATTTAAACTCAATCATTTTTAATTTGACAAAAATGCAAACTAGATTTTAGACCAAATTAACCTGTATACCTTGTGGTCAACTTGGTTAAACATGGTTAACATAAAATCAAACTTGGACAAAAAAGTCAAGATTAGTCAAACTTGGGCCCTCTTAGAATCAACAACTAAATGAGATTAACGAGGCTTAGAATTGAAATTTATAATTTTAATGCATTGAAAATCTTGATTGTACTTTAAGAAAGGTAAAATTTTAAAAATACCTTTTAAGGTTATTTTTGTAATTCGACCTTTTTAAAGTTAATTTTTTTGTGAAAACTTTCAAATCATGCTTAAATATTATTTGATGATTTTTGGTATATTAAAAACCTAGATTGTATAGGGTGTTCTAAATACACCACAATTTCTTCTCTTTACACCCTATAAAATTTTTTCCAAAATCATCCACATAACAAATATCATTTTATACATTAATAAATTACAAAAATACCATCAAACTCTCATACATCTTATACACCTTTTTTTTTCGTCTTCTTTTTATTCTTTTTGTTCTTATTATTATTATTCTTCTTCTTTTATCCCTTTTTTTCCTTTTTTTTTTCTCATTCATTATTTTTTTTATACACTAAACCCTAAATCTTTAAAACTAAAATCAAAATTTTGAAACATTTGTTAAATCTTGCAAACCCTGTAAAAATGGATTTAGAAATGAGAAAAAATAATTGGGGAAAAGAGTTCGACAAGGTAATGAAATCTTACCTAGTCGAGTCTGATTTTTTTATATTTTTAAAAATTTATTTTCTAGAATATAGAATAATTCTCGAAAATTCATTTTCAAAAATTATGTTTTGTTCTCAAAAATTCATTTTCAAGAATACAATATAAGTTTCAAAAATGTATTATCAAAAATCCATTTCTAAAAATACATTATAAATTTCTACAATCTGTATATGTCTTCTAATAAAATTTTTTTAATATTTTGTAATATGTAGAAAAATTGAAAACTATATTGATAGGTAGGATCAATCATTAGACAATTTAGATACTAGATATGATTACACATATTTATTTATTATGGAAGAGGCAAGTTTATGTTTTAGAGGATTAGTATTATTGAAAAGCATAGAAGCATAGAATGTTAGTTGTATAGATGTAATAAGTCAAAAGTATTGTGCAAGTGTTTTGCAATAGAAAAGCTTTTATTTCATAGGCTAGACATATTGAAAAATGTCAAAGTTTTGTACTTATGATTAAAAACTCTAAGATGAAAAGTCAGAGGAAACCTAGAATAAAATTGGCATGTGAACGAAGTAAAAAATATTGACAGCTAAAAAATAAAGGCAATGTAAAAAAAAAGTAACGTAAGAGAACGGGAATAAAAAAGTGTGATTGCCCGTTTGAGTTACTTGAAATTAAGTTAGCAATGGATGATGAATGAGTTGTGAAAGTAATCTATGGATTTCATAATCATCTACTAGCAAAACAATTAAAGGGACATTCATTTGTAGGTTGATTATTAAAAAAAAAAGAGATTAGTTGCTAATATTTCAAACAGTATGGTCAGATCCAAAAACATACTATTGACTATAAAACCACATGATAAGAAGAATATGAACATTATAAATATAATATATAATGAATGTCAAAAATATAAATATGTTGAGAAAAGTGATAGATCATAAATGTAACAACTAATTAAGAAGTTGAGTGATTATAAATACTTAGAATGGCATAGGGTTAACGAGTCAAATGACTGTGTAAAAGACTTATTCTATGCTCATCCTATTGGTGTAAAATTATTGCAAGTATTTCTAAATGTCATAATTATAAATTGCACTTATAAAACAAATAAGTACCGTATGCCATTACTTAAAATTATTGATGAGATTTTCACTAAGATAACATTTTCTGTTGCATTTGTGTACATAAAGGCTAAGCATTTTGAGAATTACGTTTGAGTATAAATTAAAAGATTTGATGCCTGTTGGTAAATTTTCTAATGTTATTGTTACTAATAGAAAGATGACACTGATGAATGCCATAGAGGCAATCTTTTTTAGCATGATTAAATTTTTTGTAGATTGCATATCAATAGAAATATGCTTGAGAATTATAAGAAGTTTTTTTAGCAAAAAGAAAAAATATGAGGCATTCATGTTCAGTTTGAGTGTACTGATGTATTCATCTATATATGATAAGTACAAAAAGCATGTAAGCTTATTAGAAATTGATTACCAAACTTATCTAAGTGTATTAAAATATGTGAAAGATCAATGGTTGACAAAGTATAATGATAGATTTATTACCACTTGGATGAATAAAATAATTCACCTTGGTAATGTTACAACAAATAAGTATGATTTATGTTACTTTGTTAAGATTATTTATGATTTTTAATGTTCTATAGCAAATCATTAGCATACTTTTATTAGTTTGTTTAGAACCGATAGTGCACATTCAAAATTAAAAAGGTACAACGGATCATCTTAAGGGGATTTTTAATCATCATGAAAGATAGTCAATACACTTATTGAGCTTTAACATATAGAGATAAAGGTTTTCATTTAAATAAAGTCTTACCCTAGTCGAGCATAATTTCAAGTCTTTATTGTTCAAAGAGTTATGAGATTTAATTTTAAAAATATACTAAATATGATATTGATGGAAGTCAAATGAGTTAATTGTGTTGGGATCGATGCAAATGTTTATGGTTATGTGATCAGAATTACACATAGATTACCTTATGCTCATGAAGTTGTAAACTATATAAGGATAAAAGGTTTAATTTCTTTATTTGAAATGTATTCAAATTGAAAAAAGTTAAATTTAATGAAGAGTAAAGATAATGAAATATTTGAAAAGTTAACCATCCAATCCAAAGTTAACCATCCAATCCAAGATTAACCAAATCATAAAATGCTTCAATGAATATAATGAGTTAGTATGTTGGCCATGAAAAGAAAGTTGTGAGAACTTAGTGATCCATCCACAACTGTCTTGACGTCACTATTAGAGATGACTAAGTTAAAAGGTCGTAGAGCTATAAAAGTAAATACCTCTACATGATGCAACCTATCACACTGTAAATTTGTGTTATCATTTCAATATAGTACATCACCACCAACCGTTGCAAACTGAGTAAAACTAATGACACAGTCGTTAAACTTCTTGTTCATCAACCCTATAATAAATGAAAAATGCAATATTTGGATAGTTTTTCAATAGATTTACATCCGTATATATAGAGTATCATTGATGTTGAAACGGATAGAAATTATGATTTTCATTTTATTACTACGTTGCTTGAATTAGGAGTAGATGGTTATGTACGATGCGATAAGATTTAATTGAAGAGCTTAATCAGTTTCAAGGTGATTATTTGAGTTTGTATGGATCCATGAAGTATGTTAAGAAATTGTTACAAACCTTATTGTGTTTTGATGCTTCTACCTCACACAATAAGTGGATGACCTTACCTGATATGGGTCATTTGATTACCTTTCGTTATAACATTATGCTAGTCCACATTAATTTGAGATAATGTCTAACATATCTCTCTAGATCTATACCATTTGCAACACTAAAATACATATTAATTATGATTGAATTTGTTAATGATTATCATTTTATATAGATATTATTAATTAGTGTTGTCATTTATTGTTTATATTTATCATTCCTATTTTATACAGGTGTTAATGACATTATATAAATAGCATTCCTATTTTATACATGTGTTAATGCAACCATTATCACCGATACCTTTTATTACATGCAATTAGTGTAAGATTCGATATGATTATGCTTAAAGGTAAGAGATTCCATATATACCTCGTATTAAAGATTTCAAGTTATTGTTTAGTACAAATTTTGATATTGCCACTCAATAACAATACACATTGATTGATTATTTTGTAGCAATTGTTAAGAGTTTATATTGATGTTTATAGTTTATATTTGTTTATACTTTATATACTGAACATGTTATCCAATGGACAATTGTTACATTCAACATGTTATGTAATAGGATATATCATATTGAACAGGTAATAATCTAATGAATATTTTATAAATATAAACAAAATGAACTAAATATAAAATTAGGATATAAATATAATTAGCTAAATATAAAATTAGTCTCAATACATGGTAATAAATACATCAATCCCTATCCTTTGGTGTCTCCATTGAACTCTTAACTCGAAGATATACACGTGATGGATGAGTGAGTTCTGCTATTTGTGTGGAATCTCTAACAGGGTCGATACTATCATCTTCACATAGAGGAAAACCAAGCAAGGATGATGCTGTGGTTAATGCTATTAGTGGTGGTAATAGTGCAAGCACAAGTGAGCTAAAAAGTGTTGATGTTGATGGGCCAGAGATGGAACGGGCATGAGTGGTCTTGAAGGTGCTGGTGTCTATAAGACTATGGATGGAATGGGCATGGGCACTTTAGCTAGTTTGGGCGATTTGAATGTATGAACTAATGGTGAAGAAGTCAAAGTCGATCTAGACTGACTACTACTGCTTCCAATAATATGGTCAAACCCATCTAATATGACTCATACTTAGATAAATGCATCTCTCTAATAATCAATAATCTGACCAAATCTACTAGCCAAGATATGATCAACAAAAGATAAAGCAGCCAAGCTCTACTATAAAAAAAATTAATAAGGTTATTGGTTTTAATATCATATAATTAAAATTAATCAATTAATAAAAAACCTTAATATGATAGAATTTATAATTTACTGAATCATTGATATGTGCAGTATTTATCAACTGAAGCTGAAATTCAAATCGATGCTCTAGATTTTGAATTTGAAGGTGTGAAATTATTGCCAACCAGGTATCATAGTTGGATGAACATTCTCTTGATCTCTGACATCTATGCCCTCAACGCTCAATCGACATAACAAGCATTTCCTATCTGTTCCAATAATGGTGCAAAAAGTTATATACAACATCATACTAGTTGGACAATACTCATTCATCAGCATGAGAAAAAACCAACAATCTCAGAAGAATAGTATGCATAAAATCGAACTGTTGTAGAACCCTCTCTAATGATATGGCTCTACATAGCCTCGTACTTGATACATCCATTGAAAAAGGCAATATCATGCAATAAAAGTGCCTTATGTCCATTGAAGTATGGTTCCCAACATACATCGTATACTGTCAACCCATCCAGAAGTTATTATAAGGCTTACAATGTATCAACATAAGTGTGAACATGCAATAGATCAACTGAGTATGCCAAAATGATGATTAGGCCTAACAATGAAAAGTTCTCTTAAATCCACCCCTACATAAATATATAAATAATATTTAATTATATAATCACATATATTGGTAATAATAAATACGTTAAATAATTATAATATGTTTTTAACAAATGATAAATACATATTTGAAAAAATGTCAAATATGCATATTTGCCTTACTAGTAATGCCAGTCTACCTATAAAAGTGAGGTAAGTTGTCCCCTAAGCATAGATACCCGTGACAGTGAGGTCGGCCAATAAAGATAAATACACAACCAAGACTTTTGTCGTGATGTTATCACTGGATAGCATATACCCTAGCAAATATAGTAGAAAAACCCATGATGCACAAGCAATCACCTCATTATCTGATGCATCAATTACATGCCTAAAAATATCTTGCAACCAATGGAATTGAATAAAATATCCCTTTACCCATTCTATTTTTACTTTAGCCTTCTCATAACAAACTCCAAGCAAACTCATCAATACTGTGTTTGCATCAATCATTGACAAATAATTCACTAAAACTATGATTTCAGTTATCGATATGTGTAAAAAGGTGAACAAATCATCCATCTTAACGGTTATCTCACTATTTCTAACTCGTCCCACCCTCCTCAACACATCTACTATACGACCCTTCGACTCACCCTCACCAACTCATTGTCTCATTTCAGAGGCAATTAGATTTCTTCAACTCAAATTGGGATCAACTTCGATACCTTTTCTTTAGGTAAAAATACCTCTTCATCTTGTGCAAGCTATATTTGTAACAAAAAATAACTCATTAAAAAAAATATAAGCTTTTGAGTTTGGATATGATCGATCCTCCATGCATAGGGGATCGATCCTCTTTATATAGAATATAAGCATATGATTTCGAGCTTATCGAAATTTCAATAAGTCTTAAAACCTTTTAAAAATTCATTTTCAAGAAGCTTAAATTCTGTGATTTTTCATTTCATAAACCCTAACCTATTTTGCATGTATTTAAATAAAATCAAATTAAATAAATCATACAATCTTACCTATAATCAATAGAATACTAAAAATTAAAGAATTTATGGGTTAGTATGATGGATTTATGATGAACTTACATTTAGGGTTTGAAGAGAAAAGAAGAGAAAATAAAAAAAAAATATTAAGGGTATGAAAGAAAAATAATTTCTTGAAGGAAGGGGTGTAATTAGTAAAAAGAGAAAATCTAATTCTGTTTTTAAGATGTATTTAGTAGTAGGGTGTTAAAGAGAAAATTTTAGGGTGTATTTAAAATTCCTTGGACTATACTTTTGGAGGTGTGAAATTATTAAAATACTACTTAAGGGTATTTTCATAATTTGATCTTTTCAAAGTTGATTTTTTATAAAAAAAAACTCTAGATCATGATTTAATATTATTTGATAATTTTTAGTGCCTGTAAACCTTGATTGCACTTTGAAAAATGTGAAATTACTAAAATATCATTTAAGAATATTTTTGTAATTTGATCTTTTTTATGTTAATTTTTTGTGGAAAGCTTCAAATAATGATTTGATATTATTTAATGATTTTTTATGCACTAAAAACTTTGATCACACTTTGAAAGGTGTGAAATTACTAAAATACATAATTTGACCTTATCGATATTGGTTTTCATAAAACACTTCAGATCATGTTTCGAAATTATTTCATGATTTTTTTATGCATTAAAAAGTTCTATCACACCTCAAAAGGTGTGCAATTACCAATATTTTAGGGTTATTTTCATAATTTGACTTTTTTTATGTTAAATTTTCACGAAAACTTTTAGATATTTTTTATATTATTTTATGATTTTTAGTACATTAAAATCACAAAAACAAGGATAGAATCATAGGTTTCCAACAAAAAATCATGCAAATTGGCAAAATTGTTAGTAAGGGCAAAATGATATTTTTTATGGTTACAAAAACATTAAAAATCTAATCTTTGGTTATGTTCATTCTAAATCGTGTGACATTTTAAGAGGCTAGGTCCTATGGTGAAAGATAATTGCTTGAAAAATAAATAAAAGGGTTAGTGAAAGCCTTTAGATGAAAAATTAATCTAAAAGCTAGTATGCCTTTGCATGGTCTTTATATTCATCATTTATGGCTGAGAAAAAGAAAAGGGGACGCAACAAGGAAAGTGGCGTGAAAAGGAAAAAAAAATGAAAAAATGAAAATTTTTAAGAATCTTTTGAAAGGTATATATTTTATCCCATTATTTATGCATTGTCATGTTAATTTTTATACTTTTTCATATTATTTTTCTTTTATTTTGTGGTTTTTCAAGAGAAAATAACTTCTTCCATAGTTTTTTACCTCCTTATTTACATGCTTGATCCAATAAACTTAACCAACCAACCCAATGGTATGGTTTAAAGTATGAAATATCAAGCCATAGCAAAAATTCACCATCAATACAACTTTAAAGGTTCGACCAACTTTCTCTATGCCATTACTAAACCTCTTTTTGGTTTATTTCCATGTTTTTCTTACTTTGGTTAATTTATCTTGATAAGATTAATTTTATATTGTATGGTATTTGCATGCTTGTTGATTGCATTTATGGATAACATAATGTGTTTGGTTGTTATGCATATTTCTATGGTTTTCTCTTTTAATAGTTAATTTCCTGTTTAATGAAAATTCTTTCATAATAAAATGTCTTCATAAAATAAATTTCTATGTGTTTGATACATGTTTTAGCTAAATAAATGATGGCATGCATGTGGGAGGTGATGGGAAGTATTTGGCCAAGTACTCTTCATTGCTTGGCAGAACCTTCCATCATTGTTTGATGGCTAGAGGTTGATCATTTCATATTTGTTTGCTTATGTTCTTAGTTATTTCTCTATGTTATCTATGTGTTTGATACATGTCTTGGCTAAATAAATGATGATATGCTTGTTAGAAGCCATGGAAGTATTCAACCAAGCATTCCTCATTACCTAGCCAAACCTTCCATCCTTGTTTGGTGGTTAGTAGGTTGATCATTTCATGTTTTTTTGCTTATGTTCTTAGCTATTTCCTTCTGTTTTCAATGTATTTGATAAAATCATCAAAGAATAAGAGTGTTGAATTGGTAAGTTTTCTAGTGGATTTCAAGATCTTTTGCATGTGATTGTTTTGAAACCAAATAGTAGAGATATTGTTTTATGTGTGTGGCCAATGCAAAAAGACTTTAAAATGGCCACGAAGGTTTCGGCCTAGCCCTAACCATGGCTTGGCCAAACCTTCATCTTCCCTCTAACTCTTTTGTTGTTTTTTTTTTGTTAGGTGTTGCTTGCACAATTAGTTTTCTATGTGTTTATGAAATTGCTCAAGTTATGATTTTCTATATAATTTCATTCCACACATCAAAGGTTTCATTTTACATTAACATTATGGTTATTTTGACACATGCATTGCCCATGCAAACCCTAAACTCAAACCAACATGTAAACCCTAAACCAAACTTAAAACCCTAAACTTAACCTAGATCTCAAACCATCATGCAAACCCTAAACCTTAAACCTTAAATCAAACCCCAAACCCTAAACCAATACCCAAACCAAACCTAAGCCTTAAACTAATACCTAAACCAAACCTAAGCCCTAAACCGACTTAAAAAACTTAAGTAAACCCTTGATCCATTCTCATACATTTGCATCTCATTTTAATATGTTGTTACATATATTTTCAAGTTGTCATGCATTTATATTTTGTCATACACGTTTACTTATCGTGCATAGATTATATAATATTATCTTCATGTATACCATTCACATGTTTTTACAAATAAAGTCTTTCAAGAAAATGTTTTAAACTAAATAAAATGATGTAATATTTCATGCAAAAATAACTCTTGAGATCTTGCCTAATTATTTAAAGACTTTCAATGATTATCATATACACAAAATATTATCTTGGTTTCATGGGATAATTTGAAAACTTCTAAAGTTAAAGGCATTTGTGAAACTTAAACTTTGCCTAAATATAAAAAAAGTAAAGAAAATGCTTCAATATTTAGGATTTTTCATTTTAATCCAAAGTGATTACTTTTGTTTTCAAAAATAAAAAGTGAGTTGTTGTCCAAAACAAAATTTGAAAAGAATTAATTTTTAGAATGAATGAATAAAGGAATTCATTTCTAAACATTAAAAGTAGGATGATTTTTACAAAAACTTAAGAAAGACGTGTAATCAATTGGAATTATTTTTAATGATCGTTACGAAGGTGCTAATCATTTCCCATGTGTAACCGATTTTCAGATCTAACTCTATTTTTCGTAGACCAAAAGTACTCTTTTAATAGAAATTTTGTTTTGAGTTTGTTTAATCCATTAGAAAGTAGACTCAAAGAGCTTTTCAACCATAAAAAATTCAAATATTAAAACTTTTTTAATTAATACCGAAAAATAAAACAAGTTCAATGTTGAAAAACTTTGTTTTTAACAACTTTTTTAAAACAACTTTTTTAAATTAATCTATTTTTCAAAACCAATATTATGAAAATTGTATTGAGTCCAAATAAATAAGTCCACTTTAAGAACAACAATTGTACTTTCATTTAAACTAAAATAAATAATATTTAAAAAAAGTTTTGACTTGAAAAATAAAAAAACATAAAAAATTATTTAAATTTTAAAAGTCATATTATTTATTTAGTACCAAAGTAATAAAACTTAAAAACATGTACTAAATAATTTTTTTTTAAATCTTGATCAAACTTATTTAGTTTATATTTTGTCATTTCAAGATAAAAATAAATTCAAGGCTAACACTTTGCTACATTAAGCGAACTATTGCAAGGCTAAAAACTTAAAAGTATACCTAAAATCATAACAAATGAGAGATTGATTCTTTTCTTATTGTGTTACACCTGCAAAAAAAATGAAAGCCCACTTGTGCATTGTCATTACTCAAGACGAAATCAACTACAAATTTTGCCATAGCTAAAATTATGAAATTGGAAGATTAAGTTAAAAAATCATTAAAGGTTAAAGAAAAAAATACTTACATTATGAACTTATTTCTTTTATGTTATATAAAACAGGAAAAATATTTTGCCAAAAATGCTCTGAACAATGTGAAAACTTATTAAGTCAATATTTTAGCATACTCATCACTCTTATAGGACATTTAAATTACTAATAGAGGATAATTTATAATTTTATCATAGTCTATTCAAAATTCCATCAATCTATCATATTGCTAAAAGGGAAATAAATATCGGCAAGTTACCTTACAATGAATTTGTTCATTGTAAGAAAAATAACTATTTGTGATCCCAATTCTAACAACAAAAAATAAAGAAAAAAAAAACATATATTAAGACTTATAGATCATTAAAAAAAAAATGAAGCATTTATACTATAAAACCTTGATCTTTAATTGATCCATCTAACTATTAAGAATAATAAACTGAAAAAACACTAGATCAAATACTTAAATTAGAAAAGAGGGAGAAAATGAAGACTATCGATGGCTTGACTTGAAAAACTGAGGTGGTGGATCTTGGTCGTGGGGAACCAAAAGCAAAGGAGGGTCGCTCTTAGTTTAATCGTGAGAGTGAAGAAGTAGATTTTGGACTTGACTCGTAATAAAAGCCAAAAAGTTGAATCTCCCTTTCTCGTTGCCTTTTCATTTGTTCTTTCATTGTCGATTGCAACTTTTATCGGTGGTGATTCATTCCCCATTCTTTGGCCTACCCCTCTTTCTTATGGTTCCATTCCCTTTCTCCTTCCCCTTCTCTTTCTTTTCATTTTTTTTTCAATACTGTTTGCCTAGAGAAGCTTTCGAAAAGCTTTAGTTCTAATTTTTTTTTCAAATTACAATAATAAAAATCTAGAAACTTCTTTGTACACTCTATGTCCAAACAATTTTTTTAATGCACTTGAGTCTTATCCATGTCCAAATAATTTTTTAAATTCTCAAATTATAAAAGCCTACATTAAGTGACAATTGTCACTAAATTAGGCTTTCAATCAGAGGCCATCAATAGTGAAAGACTACTTTAAATAAATAGTTATAAATGTTGACTTATCGAAGAAACGAATTATTATAAGTCACCTAATTCAATTGATTAAGGTTCATCTTTTTTGGTAAAGAAATTTTGAGTTCAAGTTCTATCGATGACCACTTGTTGAAGTCATCTCAAATACACGACTTGTAATTACTTATCTTAAGTTATCAAGTACAACACATCTTACTTTGATCTAAAAGACTTAACAATCTATCTACTTTTAAATTTTTTCTTACAAAAAAAAATTATTATAAGTCATATATATGAACATCAATCAAATATATCTAACGAATGATATCAAAAACTATGTATTGTAGTTACATTTTCTTCGGATTTTAATTAATTTAAATAAATATGTATATGTAGGAAGAATAAAACGAATTATGATGTCTTTAATAAAGGAATTATATTAGGTTCCGTTGGTCGATTTTTTTTATATTTATCTTTTTTTTTTCAGTTATTTTTTACTTTCATTTTGTTCTAAAAAATTATAACATATATTAAAATACTTTCTTTGAAAATTACAATAATACTTTTATATTTATTTGATATGATGTTAAAACGTATCTAAATTTACTATAATGCATTTCTACTATATTTATGTAAATCTCTTCTTCTTATAAATAGTCAAAATTACTATAATGTGTTACTACCATAATTATAAAAATGTCCCTCATATCATGATTAATCAAAATTATTATAATACTTCTTTTATTATAATTACGAAAATGTCTATCTTACTATAATTGGCTAAAAATTATTATAATACCCCTCATAACATAATTAAGGAAATGTTGTTATAAGTGTTTCATAAGAAATTGACATGTGACATTTTACTTCAAAATTATATGATACCCTTATTAAATTACGTATTAAAATTTTAACATGATATAAAATTTATCACATATTAAATTATTAAAATTTTGCCATTGCTTTATAGAAATTTGACAAGTGATATTTTATTTAAAAATTATTATAATTCTCCTATTAAATTATATATGAAATTTTAACATAATATAAAATTAAATATATATTAAAATATTAAAATATCCTTACCATGGTTTTGTAGAAATTTGACATATAATATTTTGTTTGATATTTATCATAATATTCCTATTAAATTTCATATTAAATGTTAAATAATATATATATATATATATATATTAAAGCAATTCCATGGACATTACTATAACACCCATATGTTTATTTGATATAATATTAACACGTTCAAATTTATTAAAATGTGTTTCTATCATAATCACGGAACACTCCTCTTTTTATAATTAGTCAAAATTATTATAATATGTCAATATCATAATTACGGAAATGCCTCTCTATACTTGGCTAAAATTATTATGTCCCTCTTACCATAATTATGAAAATACCCTTACTATTATAATTAATCAAAATTATTATAATGTCCCTCATTTCATTATTACAAAAATGTTTCTCTTACCATAATTGTCCACAAATTACTATAATGTTCATCGTAACATATTTATGAAAATGCTTTTATGAGTGTTTCATAGGAAGTTAATATGTAACATTTTTATTTCAAAATTACTATAATACCCTATTAAATTACATTATAATTAACATAATATTAAATTAATCACATAATAAATTATTAAAATACCCTTATAGAAATTTGATATGTGACATTTTATTTGAAATTTACTGTAATACCCTATTAAATTATATATGAAATTTTAACATAATATAAGATTAATTACATATTAAATTATTAAAATACCCTTACCATTACTTCATAAAATTTTGAAATGTAGCATTTTATTTGAAATTTATTATAATACCTCTATTAAATTACATATTAAAATTTAGCATAATGTAAAATTAACTACATATTATATCACTAAAATATTCTTACAATTGCTTCTTGAAAATTTGACATATGGTATTTTATGAAAATTATTATAATACCCTTATGAAATTACATATTTAATTAATTATATAAAAATTAACTACATATTAAATTACTATAATGAAATAAAAATTAAAATATATAAGGAATAACAAAAAAAATAAATTATTTTTTATTTTATTTTAAATATTTTTACAAAAAAGTTTATAAACTACAATAAATTGAAAATCATATGTTTGATCAAATGGTTGATAAAAAATACAACATTCAAAATGTAGTATAAAAAATTAATAAAAAAGTATAATAGTAATATATGAAATACTATATTTATATTAATTTTTAATATTTTTATAATATTTTTATTCATTTTATTATTTAATATTTTTATATTAAAATAATTATAAATATAATAATAATAATAATAATAATAATAATTATTATTATTATTATTATTATTATTATTATTATTAAAATTTTTAAAAGATAATTCACCCCAATATAACAGGGGTTAATGATATGAGTAAGACAAATTTAATAATTAAAAAATTAATGAAAAAATTAAACATTAAAAAAATAATAATGTAATTACATAAATTATAAATGTTATTTCAAAGTTACAAAAATTTATTATTCTTTTTTAAAATATAAATAGTAATTTAAAGGAATAAATTGAATCATTTAAATTTTTTTAAAATTTTATTTCAATAAATATAAATGAAAAAATGATAATATTGAATTGAATTATTTTTATTTTTTTAAAACATAATTTTAATAAATATAAATAATATTGATAATATTAAAAATAATTATCAAATATACAAGTAGAGCCTAAATAAAATAATTATTTGTCATATGCAACTTTTGATGTAAGCAAAGGTCGATTCACCAAAATGCTGGACAAAAGGAGCATGAAAAGAAAGGGCAAGGAACGGGAAGACGTGAGAAGGGCACGTGCGGGGCTAAATCTACACACGCGCGCGAATAGCGACATTAGAGCTTGATTAAGCAACTGAATATTCAAAGGGTGACCTGACTGGCCCCTCAAGTCATGACAAGGTACGGACGGCATGGATCAAGCCTTCCCTCCCTGGCCTGCCCCTACTTAAATTAAGCTAAGTCCCTTTATTTACATCAATTAATGCGTGATACTTATTTATTAAATTTAATAAATTATTACAAATTATATTTTTAAATTTGTTAATTAAACGAATAATCATAAATATAACAAAATTTCATTGAATTCATTTATATTTAAGATATAAACAAACTTTTATTTATTTATTTATTAAATTGTATAAAATATCACAAATAATATTTTAAAATTTATTAATTAACTATATATATAACAAAATTTATTTAAGTTCGTTTCTAGTAACTGTCCGCAACTGACGGAATTTTAATACTCTCTTGTTCACCGTGTAAACCTCACCTTTCCAGCAGCAGGAACCAGATCGGTTACTCCCACAACGCTGTTCGGTAGAATGTCCCCATCATCCTTCCGTGGCAATCTCATAAATATATATATATATATATATATATATATAACAAAAAAAACAAAATCAAAATCAAAATCAAAGTATTTTAAAAAATTTAACTGCCACTGTTCTATTCATAACAGAAATTTGAGTTCTCAAACAAGCTTAAATTCCAAATTCTCTCCCTTATGCAAAACCCTTCCAGCTCTCTCTTCTTCATGTTGCCATCTTTTGACCGTGGTTTAGCAGTGCATGGGCGGTGGCCACGCTCCCACAGACCCGCCGGAAAAGGAGGAGGAGGAGCGACCGTCGCTCCTTCCTTCAATGGACGGTTTACGGCTCGCTGAGGCTCCTATACTTCTCCTGGTTTACTTCCATTTTGCTATAAGAGCGGAGCTAGCTGAGCTCCGGCGCGTGGCGGTTGCTGCTGCTGCGGATGAGAAGAGCGAGTCACAATCGCGGGAATTAGTAGTTGAACTGTCTGGAAGGTTCCAGTTTCTTAAGCTTGTTTATAAGTATCACTGCGCTGCTGAAGATGAGGTGAATTCTGACTTTGCATTTTTATTCTGTTTGGTTGTCAAGAAAATGAAAGAAAGGAGTAGAGAATACATTGGACTCTTCCTTTTTCAGATTAAAGTTAAATAGAATTCTTGTGTCTTAGAAAATCTTGAAATTTTCTTTTTCCCTCATTTCTCAGCAACCCAGAATGCTTTGGAATTTAGTTAAAATATTTGCTATTAATTATTTTCATTTTTACAAATATAAGATGATCAAGAATTTAACTGAGGATTATGCAACAGGTATTCACTTTTTCAATTATCAATTATAAACAAAACACTTTGGTGTAACCAAAACTTTAAGTTGACTAATGAATTATATGTTTTATCAATCAGATTAACAAATTAATCAGAGTTTAGGTATGATATGTGGCGTTTGATTAAGGAGCTTCACATTTTATGAGTCAACGACTCGAAATTAGAAATGGCTTCTAATTTTAAACGTAATACTAAATTAAATGCAGATAGTCAAATAATATTGAGCAAAGCGTTATTCAAGTAGCTGATAAAGAATTGCTCCTTAAACTTAGAAGAAACCTTACTATTTTTATTGGATCACTTGGTTTAATTTTCTTAAAAGTTGTTGGCAGGTTGTCTTTCTAGCACTGGATGCACATGTTAAAAATGTGGCATGTACGTATTCGCTTGAGCATGAAAGTATAGACACGCTCTTTGGTTCTGTTTTCTGTTGCTTGAATGCATTGGAGGAAAGTAAAAATATCTCCAAAGCATTACAAGAACTCGTATTTTGCATTGGCACCATCCAATCCTCTATTTGCAAGCATATGCTGAAAGAAGAAAACCAGGTTACTCTTCTATTTTTGTCATTAGTTATTCCATTTAACTTTTTTTTTTTTTTGCATTACAAGAACTGTGCTACCTTTTTTTTTCCCTCAATAGCTTGCTTTTTAGTTTCTAGTTTTAGTGGTAATCAAGGATGAAGATGGGATTTTATTTATTTATTTATTTTTTTGTGGGGAGTCTGAATAACAGTTATTTTCGTCGAGATACTATATGTTTTTACTTTCACATGTTTATGCTTATAATATGGAACTGCTGTAGATGAGAGAACTTTCTTGTTACCATATTTAAATTCTCAAAAACACACACATACACGCATAGAGGGGATAATTAGATAGAGGGTTAGATGAAATGCATATAATAATTTAAAAAGATTATTCTATACAATAAAACTTCCCAGCTAGGTTTAAATCATGCCACTTGTCCATGAGATTGTAAGGAAATTATTATCCTATATATATCTTTGATGGAGCTTAAAATCTCATTAACAATTCTATACATTTGTCATATGTCCGTCTAACTATGGATAAGGAAGTCAAAAAGGTTGCATCAAGTGAGATCAACTGTGATTGTTCTAACTTCCATTTTTTTCCCATTTTCTTTTGGTGTATGAATTGCATAAGAGCATTTTCTATTCAAATACCTTAAACATTTTTAATAAGATCCCCTCACCAAAACTAGGACGCAAAAGAAGGAAATCACTATTCTATGAATAGGCAAGTTCTATATCATTGCATATGTTTATCCTAGAAAACCATGGCAGTATTGATGATAAAGTGATTTTATTTAAGTTAGCATGTTTTTAAGGCAGTTGGCAGATATCTAAAGAAAGGACATAAAAGCTAGAAGAAATACTGAGGAATATAAAGGAGATGGAATTTGAACCTTCTATGTCGAATTGTGGCTGCTTCAGTACTTCATCTTTCTACTTTTAGCACAAAAACGGAAAACTCTTTACTGATAACACTGTTAGAATATATTAAGTAGAGTGTAGGATAGTTTAATTTGTTTAATAGTGGAAGTTTCTGCAATTCATTGTTGATATACTTGTGTTCTTTATGTTGAACATGTAAATACATACTTGACTAACCAGCATGTTACAATCTTATCAACTGCTTGCAGGTTTTCCCTCAGCTGGTGAATCAGTTTTCTTCCCAGCAACAAGCTTCTCTGGTGTGGCAGTTCATTGGGAGTATCCCCATAATTCTGCTGCAGGATTTTCTTCCGTGGATGATCTCCTTTTTTCATCCACAAGAGCAAGAAGAAATTAAAAATTTTATAAAAGAAGTTGTACCAAAGGAAAAATCATTGCAGGAGGTAGATACTTATTTTTATTTTTACCAGAATTTGAGTAATCATCCTGATAGTAACAAAATTAAAATCAAAATTTGAAGGTGGTACTATCTTCACTTGGCAAGAAACACCAGACCATTTTTGGGTTTCACACTGAGCTTGCAAAAGGAGTTGGACCACTTGATGGAACAACCTCTATCAAAGGCAAATTCGAATTCAATTTCATCAAGAGGCCTCTTGGGTGGAAGGAAGTGCATTGTTTCCAAACAAATGATGGAAATAATCCAGTTGACAGTCTACTTCTGTGGCATGGTGCCATTCAAAAAGATTTGAAAGAAATTCTATCAGAGCTGCATCAATTAAAAATATCAAGATGCTTTCAAAATCTAGATTTTATTGTTCTCCGACTGAAATTCCTTGCAGATGTCCTAATCTTCTACAGGTAATAAATATGTTTCCTGAAACATTTATTAGACAAATTAACTTTATTTGACCAAGGTGCCTACTTTAACATCTTTTTCTGGCTTTGCCAGGGAAATACCTCTATTTATCATTCCTTACTTTATTACTTGTTTATCAGCATGTCCAAACTCTCAGAAGTTGTTCTGTTATTTGCAGCAATGCATTGGAGAAGTTCTTTTACCCTGTCTTGGTTGATATTTCCAACATTCAGCTGTCTCTGCCCACCCAACATCTCTATATTGCGAGTCATATTGAACAGTTACAGTACTTGCTGCATTATAATGATCAAAAGGGAATACAAACAAATAAGTTTGTAGAGAAGCTGTGTCAGAAACTGGGGTCCTTTGTGATGAATGTTGACAAACAATTTAGTTTACAAGAAAAGGAGGTAAAAAATGATTATTTTCTCGCCGTTCTTATACACTGGAAGTAGGACAAGATGAGCTCTATTCAAGCTTGGATTTTCAGTCCAACCACATATTAATATCTCATGAAGTTTTACCAGGATGACTTTCATTAACCAATCATCTCAAAATGTTTGCCACATTGACCTTTGACACTTTCCAATTTCTTTCAGGTATTTCCTGTCATTAGCAAGAACTGCAGTGAAGAAATGCAGCAGCAGCTTCTGTGCATGAGCCTTCATGTGTTACCACTTGGGTTGCTAAAATGTGTGG
This sequence comes from Durio zibethinus, assembly GCF_047325235.1. NCBI lineage: Eukaryota > Viridiplantae > Streptophyta > Magnoliopsida > Malvales > Malvaceae > Durio > Durio zibethinus. Next base: position 24,837,148 of record NC_143170.1, read on the forward strand.
TCACCTGGTTTGCTGCTCATTTATCTGAGGATGAATCTAGGTCCATTCTGCAGATTTTAAATCAGGGAAGTTCTTTGATCAATAAATCTTTTGCATCCCTCCTATTGGATTGGTTCCATATAGGTTATTCAGGAAAAACCTCTGTTGAAAGTTTCAGGAGGGACTTGGAGAAAATGTTCAGCAGCAGATGCTCTTCTCTTTCTATGCCAATTGAGGAAGATGCTGAATCTTCTTCATTACCTTCAGATATGTTACTTTGTAAAGGATCTAAATCTAAGCTAATTAAACCACTTTTTGTCAACAAGGGAAAGAAGGGTTTCTCCTTTTCTTCAGCCAGCTCCCATGGCACTAATCACTTTGACACATCATACTGCAGTGGAATCAATCTGCAGATATTTTTCCCCAAAACAATAAGGGATTTATACTCTTTTTCAAACTTTCCTGGTGAAAAGAGTTGTGCTGATTCTGATATCAATGAACCAATACCAATGGATCTAATTTTCTTCTTCCATAGGGCACTAAAGAAAGATTTGGATTATCTTGTCCTTGGTTCAGCTCAGCTGGCCGAAAATGTTGGGTTTCTCACAGAGTTCCGCCAACGCTTCCATTTGATACAATTCTTATATCAGATCCACAGTGATGCAGAAGATGAGGTGGCTTTTCCAGCTTTGGAAGCAAGGGGGAAACTCAGAAACATCAGCCACTCTTACGCACTGGACCATAAAATGGAAGTTGAAAACTTCAGTAAAATATCCCTCATTTTAGATGAGATATATGAATTGGACATTATATCTTCTAGTGGTGAATCAATTATGCTGGACAGGGAGGCGAAGCACCAGCAGCTGTGTATTAATCTCCAAGATACATGCAAATCAATGCATAAGTTACTCTCTGATCATGTGCATCGTGAAGAAGTTGAACTTTGGCCCTTATTTAGAGAATGTTTCTCCCTTGAGGAGCAAGAAAAGATCATAGGAAACATGCTTGGAAGAACAGGAGCAGAAATATTAAAAGATATGATGCCCTGGCTTATGGCATCTTTGACTCCGGATGAACAGCAAGTTGTTATGTCCTTATGGCACAAGGCTACTAGAAATACAATGTTTGATGAATGGTTAGGAGAATGGTGGGAAGGACATAAAATAGCCAAGGCAGCAGAGGAGTCAACTACTCCTTGGATTGCAGATCCATTGGTGATTATCTCAACATATTTGCCCAAAGCACTTGACGAACAAGAAGCCATCTGTGACAATTTCTTAAGAGCTAGTTCCATTGGCGCTGATATTGAGCTGTTAGGAATGCCCAATATGGATGATAAAGTAAAGGTTTTTAAAGGAGATGATAACTGCTCTGAATGTTCAGAATGTTCAGGACTGTTTAGTAGTAGCAATGACAAGCTATGCAATGAAGCAGCTGATCTGATGACCAATGAGCCAGGTCAAAAAGTGACTCAGAACTCTGGGCAATGCAAGCACCTACTGACAATGAGTCAAGAAGATCTAGAGGCTGCCATAAGAAAAGTTTCCTCTGACACATCCTTAGATCCGGAAAAGAAATCGCATGTGATGCAGAACTTGCTAATGAGGTTGGTAACAAGCATTCCTTTTTTCATTAAATGGTATCTTATTTCTTTTTTAGGAGAAGATTTGTGGTCCTTGTAGGCTACCTTCCAGATCATCTAAATACTTCTTTCACCTATATTTGGCTTTGCAGACAGAAAAGTCTATCTGCAAAAGCCTATGACCTAATACAATAGTCTCCATTTCAAGCCAATTAATTCATGTTCACAACTTTGCTTGAATCCAATTGCATGAATAATTAGATTTAACTATCACAGAGATGGTCCTATGAACGGATTTTGATAACTCTGGACATCATGACGCAAATGACATGATATGAACTTAAAAAATTATTTGGATGTGCATAGGAAACATTACTGCAAGGTTTTGGGAGATGAACCAATTTATTGTCTGCAGTTACTCTGATTACTTGAGGCTAGGCATTTTTTGAAATTATGGTCAGGTAGTAAAGATCCCTGCTTAAATGAGATAATATGCTGCTAGAAAATATAATTAATACCAGACATTTTATTGGTTTATCTTTTTTTTCTTTTTTTGTGCTTATATGTTTTCTATTTTGTTCATAGAATTTGACGCTAGTTTACACTGGTTCAGTCGTTGGATTCTTAAGCAACAGATATATAATTTAGAAGTAAACAAGTCAAAAAATGGAGAAGAAACTCCAGGTCAGTATCCATCTTATCGGGACCCTCTGAAACTAGCTCTGGGTTGCAAACACTACAAGAGGAACTGTAAGCTTTTTGCCGCATGTTGCAACCAGCTTTACACATGCATTCGTTGCCATGATGAGGTGGCTGATCATTCATTGGAGAGGTACTAGCACATTACACCAAAAATTTTCTTTTACCCTTTAAAAGTTCTAGGTTTTCTTTTCTCTTCATCACATTTTTGCTGCTGTTTCCAACGTATACACAGAAAATCTGTCACAAAAATGATGTGCATGAAATGCTTGATAATTCAGCCAATTGGATCCACGTGCTCAACTGTTTCCTGCAATAATCTAACCATGGGAAAATATTATTGCAGGATATGTAAGTTATTTGATGATGAAAGGTGATGTATTTTTTAATAGTTCTCATATAATGTTTTCACTTTGTTGAAGGTTGATTTTTAAACATTATTTGACACCTAACTTCAATGCAACCACTCTAAATCTCTTTAGTTCCACCATGACTTATTGTTTTCACCTTTGTTCAACCAACTTAATAGGTAAGAATCTGATATAAAAGTATGTTCCATGACCAAAGCTGCATAGGAAACATATACGTTGATCTTTCACTGTTTATATTTTAGAAAATGCACTACAAGAAACCAGTGTGCAAAGGTAACTCCATTGCACAAGTTAAATATGCTAATGCTTTTTCTCTAGTTTACTTTACAATTTTAAATTCTTGTTCTTGATATGCAGTCATTGGTAGGTTGTTGATTACTTTTGCAGTTACTGAACATTCTTTCTTCCCATAAAAGAATGAACAAAAGTAAACTGATTTCAGATGTTTGAGATCATAACTTCATAAGAATAACTACATTATGCACATCCCATAGTCAGCCAAAGAGGTTTTGGAGAAGTTGATTTTATAAACAGCCTGGAATATTATGCTTCATTTACCATATTATGCACCGCGGTGCAAAAGTCATTGCACTTCATCAGTGACCTCATTAAGTTTTAATAAGGGATCTAAGAACAATTTCTTGGAGCAATATAAAGGGAAACAAGCATTATCCACTACAAAATTTGACATCAAATGATGTAGCCTCCTACTTACATGAATAAAAAAGGTCAATAGGTAATTCAGAAATGAATATTTTATATAATCAAACAGTATTCGAAGGTATAAACACTACAGTATTATTGTCATTCTGAATTCCAAACTGCGTTACTATTTCAATTATTATTACCCTTCCCTTCTTGATTTCCTGAATGACTCATGATCTAGGGCAAGTTCAAAGCCATTCTGCCGTACCTATCAGGCAATTTAGAGGGTTAACTTCTTCTCTCTACATTTTTCATTTGTGAAGTGTCTAACATGGAAATTTTTCAGCAGGGAAATTTATCACTGTCCTTACTGTAACCTCTGTCGAGTGGGGAAAGGATTGGGTATTGACTACTTTCATTGCATGAATTGCAATGCCTGCATGTCACGATCTTTATCACTTCACGTATGCAGAGAAAAGTCTTTTGAGGATAATTGCCCTATTTGCCATGAAGACATCTTCACCTCCACTGCTCCGGTAAAGGCACTTCCATGTGGACATATGATGCACTCGATTTGTTTTAAGGTAGTTGATTCTGAAGATCCCTTTTTCCCCCCTAAAACTTTCATTCATGTTCAGTTATCTGCTTCTTATGCTGTTGCTAGGAGTATACTTGTACACACTACACCTGCCCAATCTGTAGCAAATCACTTGGGGACATGCAGGTCAGCTACGAAATTGTTTCTCCTTATCTCTGATGTCAATTAATGATATGGTACTAAGCTAAGCTGACAGATCACACAAATCATATCAGTGAAAATCTATTCTTCTATCTAAAATTGCATTTGCATTTGATACAATTTTTGGAGAGGAATTTTTATGGTTTCTTATACTTTTGCTTCATTGATAAAAGCAATATAAGATACGGTGATTCTTCCCTAAAGTGAACCTGTCTGTGATCTGTCACATCAATTGGTTCATCGAAAAAGTGAACCTGTTTGGAATCAAAATCATCAGCTTAATGCTTAAAACAAATTGTTTAGAGGTAAAACCTTTTAGCAGTTATAACTTATTTAACCCATAATTAGAACCTTCCATGCTGGTCTCAATTTGTTGGGATGCTTAGAAAATGAAAGATTATCTAACAGATTTTGTTTTCTTTCTGGAATTTATATTAAGGGGAACAAATAAGAGATACCACTTCAAGTCATTATGCTGTAATTAATGCTTCAAGATATCTAAGTAGCCAAACTTTTCCCGCTAAAATGGTGGACTTCTAGAATCAGCAATCAGGTGCCTGCTTGTAGAGATCTAAAGTATATACAATGACAATAAAGAAAACTATATTAGATTAAAAATGCCTCTCATATTTATCAGATTGATCTCAAGTTGAGTTTCAGTTAGTCATCCCCCGGGACTATGCTGGTATTATTGATAAAGATGAATAAGAACATGCTAGCCGCTAATATACTTGAGGTTATTCGATTTTGTCACCTTGCATTTCCCTTGACTCCAACTTTTATCTGTTTCTTTTTTTTTTTTCCTTGATAACAGCAATGGTATTGGAGATTCAGTTTACCTGCTTGTTTTATTTGATTCTATCAAGTGCATTGGAACTGTCTCTAGTTGATAAAGACTTGATGCCTTGGGGGGCCTGAAATAATCTTTAATCCTTCAGGATGTTTTTCAGGTCTATTTTAAGATGTTGGACGCATTGTTGGTTGAAGAGAAAATTCCAGATGAATATCATGGCCGAACTCAGGTTCATCTTGCTCTTTATCCCAATTTATCATTCCCACTTTTCTTCTAGTGTTATGGAATATGTGTATTTACTAAATAGAACTTACTCAGGTCATACTGTGCAATGACTGTGAGAAAAGAGGAACTGCTCCCTTCCATTGGCTATATCACAAGTGTTCGACCTGTGGCTCTTATAACACCAGGCTTCTATGATTCTGTAAGTATAGATGATTGCTTCTCAAGAGTGTACGAAGATGAGCTCAATGAAAGTATTCGATTCTTGCCATATTAGTTTTGTTGGCAACTTTCTTGCCGATCAAAATACTAATTGTAGCCCTCGCCCTGGCCATAGCCCCATGAGGATATCTAGGGGTTTATTTCTTCTTGATGTATATCCATTTGAAAATTCTACCATCTAGCATTCTAAATAAAATCAAAATACTAGTTTTTGTTATAGAACTGTGTTAAGCATCCAATTTAAAATTAATTGACAGTAAGTGAAGGAATGCAGACAAAACTGAAAAAAATTTATTACGTGACAAATTTGAAAAAAGCAACAAAAATAAAATCTTGAATCTAATATCGTATTAAGGATCAATTTTAAAATCAATTGACAATAAATGAAGAGACTTAATTTAAATTTAACTACAAAAAATTAAATATTTATTATATGTGAAATAACACAATTTTAACAATATGAAAGTAAAGGAGTATATATTTCTAATGCTATGACCTGCAAATGCGTAGAATAGTATTCTGATTTAGCTTCTTCTTTTTTTTGTATTTGAGACCGTCAAATTTTGAATATTGGTTACTAAAATTAAGGGTTTAATATTTT